>NW_026943820.1:5377146-5677146 GCF_035594765.1 Anolis carolinensis
GAAGGAGGCAATTTATCAATACACAATTGGTTGATAAAGACTAAAATAGTGTATAACTACTAAAATAATGTATAACTATTAAAATAAGGAGCCCCGGTGGCGAAGTGTGTTAAAGCACTGAGCTGCTGAATTTGCAGACAGAATGGTCCCAGGTTCAAATCCTGGGAGTGGAGTGAGCACCCGCTGTTAGCTCCATCTTCTGCCAATCTAGCAGTTCGAAAACATGCTAATGTGAGTAGATCAATAGGTACCGCTTCGGCGGGAAGGTAACACCGCTCCATGCAGTCATGCTGGCCACATGACCTTGGAGGTGTCTACGGACAACGCCAGCTCTTCGGCTTAGAAATGGAGATGAGCACCAACCCCCAGAGTCAGACATGACTGGACTTAATGTCAGGGAAAACCTTTACCTATTAAAATAATGTATAAATATTAAAATAAATAAAGTGCCCCTACTTCGTGGATTTTCACTTATTGCGGGTGATCATGGAACCTAACCCCAGCGATAAGTGAGGGAACATTGTATCACATTCCCTCCTTCCATCCTTCAAATTGAGGCTGGATGGCTGTCTGTTGGGAGGATTTTGCCTTCCTTTATGGCAGAAGGGGGTTGATCTGGATGGCCCTTGAGTGCCCCTTTTAACTTGAGGATTGATTTCTGTGCCCAGATCATGAACATGAAGCCTTATGACCTCCGCCGGCGGCTCTACATCATCATGCGCGGGGAAGAGGGGCTGGACTACGGAGGCATCGCCCGGTGAGTGCGGCATGTGCACCAAGAATGGTGCCTTTCCTGTCTTGGTGTTCCTTTGGGACCACAGTGCTGGAGAGACCTGGAGGGGAGGACTATAGAGGTGGGCTGGGGGTTCTGCAGAACGGCATGGGGCTGACCCTCCCTTGTTCTGTGGCATCAGACGGAGGAGGGCCTTTGGGGTTTTTGCGGAGGGACTTCTGGACTGAGAATGCACTCCGTTCTGGCTCTTCTTCCTCTCTCCATGGCGTCCACTCTCCTCCTTCCTCTCTCTGTGTCCTTCCAGTGGTTTTACCCTATGGTAGGTTACGTCATGCTGTTCTACCACAGGGTAGAACCACGGACGGGATGCCGGGGCTCTCTGCGCCAGAGCAGCGACAATCTGGACGAGGATCGACACTTGCACATGGAGCCATGCGTGTGTGTGTGTGTGCAAATTGTGGTCTGGTTTTGCTCCTTGTTTCCTTCATCTAGGTGTTTGGCTTCTTGCCCCTACATTAGGCCTGGGCCAATTTCGACCCTCCTCTACATGTTTTGGACTTCAATTCCCACAATTCCTAGGCCCGATATCCTGAGGCTTCCTTCTCTCTCCCTGCAGGGAGTGGTTCTTCCTCTTGTCCCACGAAGTGCTGAACCCCATGTACTGCCTCTTTGAATACGCCGGGAAGAACAACTACTGCCTCCAGATCAACCCGGCCTCCTCTATCAACCCCGACCACTTGACCTACTTCCGCTTCATTGGCCGGTTCATCGCCATGGTGAGATGGGGAATAGGGTTGTTTTTTGGGGAGGGTCTTTGGGACCCAAGTTATGGGACGGTCTTAGCTTGGCCCAGAAACCGCCACCCTTCGGACCCTTAAAAACAAGGGACCCAATTGGGAAGGGAGTCCGGAAAGTTCTATCGAGATATTTGAAAAACACCGAAAATAATATTCCCCATGGTTTTTCATTTTGAAGCGAAATTACAGTACTTTCATCTTCCGTAACTTCACATTTGCCATGAAACTGCACTGGTTTGAGTTTAAACACAAGTAACAGAAGGTAATTGGGACAGACTGGAGACCATGTGGAAAATAGTGGTCCCACCAAGAATTGGTTTCCCAGTTCTTTTTGCCATGTTTCTTGGATTCTAAGATGCACTTTCCTTCTTACATAGACATCATTGAGGGGATGTCTTGGAATCGTGGAGATATATATGATGCATTTTTCCCTATCCTGCAATGACTGTGTGTCTTGGCATCTTAGAATCGAAGAAATGTGGCATTTGTGGTCCCATGGCTCCGAATGTTTGCTCCCTTCTAGAAAGAGAGCGCATTTCATCCTTTGCAGCCTTTTTCTCAGCCTCTGGGGCCCTGTGCTGTCTATGCCCCCAATTCCTGGCTCCTTTCTCCGTTTCCTTTAGCCTTTGGGAAAATGAGTGGGGTTTCTCCCCCCAAAACCCCAGACTATTACTCACTCGCTGCTGCTGCCGCCAAGGGCTCCTTTTTCCTCCAGACGCAGCCCAGAAACGTCTGGGTTATTCTTGGCTCCTCGGAAGTCGTTCTGTGGCCGCAGAGGGGGCCCTGGCTGAACCCAGCCGCTTGGGGGGCCCTGAAGGGAGGGAAAAATCAAGGAGGAAGCATGTGGGGGCATCTTTTTAAAAGGGAAGCGGGTCTGGGGTCTCAACTGCTGTGGGCCCTTTGGGTTTCATCCTGTTCCTCTATCAGGCTCAGGTCTCCTTTGCAAAAACTCGTTTTACAAGGAGCCCTTTTATCGGAGGGAACTTGATTCCTTTTCTAGAGGCTTAGTTGTATTATTATTATTATTATTATTATTATTATTATTATTATTATTATTATTATTATTATTATTATTATTATTACCGTATATACTCAAGTATAAGCTGAGGCACCTAATTTTATCACAAGAAAACTGGGAAAACATTGACTCAAGTATAAGCCGAGAGTGGTAAATTTCAGAAATAAAATAGAAACCAATAAAATTACATTAATCGAGGCATCATTAGGTTAAATGTTTTTGAATAGTTACATAAAACTTTAATTTAAGATAAGACTGTCCAACTCTGATTAAATCATTATTCTTATCTTCTTCAATGTAAATGCCCTTATGTATCCTTTTAATAATAATAAAGTAAAATAATAAATGTAATAACAATAATATCATAGTGAAATAATAAATATATTATTAATAATAAAATAGAATAAAAAGTAATACTAACAATAATAATAGAGTAAAATAATAAATGTAATAATATCAATAAAAATAGAGAAAAATAATAAATGTACCATATATACTTGAGTATAAGCCAGCCAGGACCCTCACTCGAGTATAAGCCGAGAGGGGCTTTTTTAGTCCTAAAAAAGGGGCTGAAAAATTAGGCTTATACTCAAGTATATACAGTATTATTATTATTATTATTGTATACTGTGTACAGTATATCATATTATTATACTAATTACTATTATTTTATGAATATATATTACCACATTTTGTTATTAGTATTATATTTATTAGCATATATTATATTATATTATTATTACTGTATATTATATCATTATTATAAGATTTCCCCTGACATTAAGTTTAGTCGTGTCCGGCTCTGGGGGTTGGTGCTCATTTTCATTTCTAAGCCAAAGAGCCGGTGTTGTCTGTAGACACCTTCAAGGTCATGTGGCCACTGGCATGACTGCATGGAGCGTCATTACCTTCCCGCAGAAGTGATAGCTATCAGTGTACTCACATATACATGTTTTTGAACTGCTAGATTAGCAGAAGCTGGGGCTAATAGCAAGAACTCACTCTGCTCCCCGGATTTGAACCGCCAACCTTTCAATCAGCAAATTCAGCAGCTCAGTGGTTTAACCCGCTGTGCCACCGGTGACTCCATTATATTACTATACGATATGTAATTTGCATATATTATATTACATTTTATTAGAAGTATTATATTATTATTAGCATGTATTATTATACTATTACTGTATTATTATACATTATTATACTATTATATGATTTATTATTTGTGTATATTGTATCATCATTATATTTTTTTATTATACGATTACTTTTTCCTCTCCCAAAGGAGACTTAAAGCTCATACTAAAACAAAATCCATATGGAAATTAAAACACAGTGCATGCAAGCATTGAATTAGAATTCAATGCAGAACATATTGAAAGTACATAGTTAAAAACAAACAAAAAACCATCATTTCTAAATGTGGTTTCAAATGTATTTCAGTATTTCCGTGTTCCGTGACAGAAATAATTTTGGCTTTTAAAACTGTTTTTATTCATATTTTAATGTGTTTAATTGTATGGTGTTGTGTTTGTCATTGGCCGCCCTGAGTCGTGATTATCAGAAGGAATGTGGGATAAAATATTAATACATTTGCCCACTCCCCTGTTAATATCTTTTCAGCACAAGGGTAGAAACGGTTTCATTTTTTCCTGGAAATTTCGATGAGTTCTATTACAAAACCTGTTTTACATCCTGCTCTTTATTCTGGCTGTGTAATTCTTGGTTTATTTTATTAAAGCATTTCTACGCTGCTCTGTATCCCAAGGTTTCAGGGCAGGACTATTGGCATTACCAATTTAAAGCAGTTTTAAGGAATGCTCCAGTTGTAATGTCCATGAGGTGTGGAGTACATATTTACGAAAGGTGGTTTCAAACCTGGAGGGGCTTAGGCCTTCACTGCTTGTGTGTGGCCTGTTCCGTGGCCAGTCTCTCCAGGACATGCTCTGCCCAGAGCCATGGCCATGGCTTTACCGACACTTCCTCCATCTCCTGACTTACAGGCCTTGTACCACGGAAAGTTCATCGACACCGGCTTCACCCTACCCTTCTACAAGCGTATGCTCAACAAGCGGCCCACCCTCAAGGACCTGGAGTCCATTGACCCTGAGTTCTACAACTCCATCGTCTGGATCAAGTGAGTCCTAGAATTAGAAAGGGACCCCGAAGGACATCCAGCCCACACTCATTATGCCAGGCAGAAAGGCGCAACAACGAAATCAATCAATTAATTGCAGAATCCTAGAATTGGAGGAGACCCCAAAAGCCACCCAGTCCCTCCTGCCATAAAGGAAGGCAGCATCCAATCCCTCACGACAGATGGCCACCCAGCCCCTGCTTAATAATAATAATTGTTATTTGCCGTAGAGAGAGCCATATGGGAAATCCATCGGAGCGTAGCTTGCTGGCCTGGCTGAGAAGGTCTAGAGCCCTCAGGGCCCAGTTCCCCTTCAAGTGATGCAACCTTCCTTCCTTTTTTGCAGGGAGAATAACGTGGAGGAGTGTGGCCTGGAGCTGTTCTTCATCCAGGACATGGACATCCTGGGCAAAGTGACCACCCACGAGCTTAAGGAGGGCGGGGAGAGCATTCGGGTCACTGAGGAGAACAAGGAAGAGTACATCATGTAAGTGTGTGCACACATGTGTGCGGGGCAATGGGGGGCTCCAAGGGGTGGTCCTTGTAGCTCAAATCCATGCAGTGTGAGGCTCCCCAGTTTGGCCTGGGCTCTACAGAGTCCAGATCTTCCACCAAAAAGGGCGGGGAGCTCTTTCACACTTCACACTTGCATGAAACCCTGAGATGTAGAGTTTGGTTGAGGTCCCAGAGAGCTCAGGAGACCCCACCCAAGACTAGAAGTCCCAGGGCTGCATAGAATGAAGCTTTGGGATCAAAGCAGTCAAACTGCATGATGTGAAAGAGGCCACTATGGGCCGAGGGAAAGCAATGGCAAGGATGGAGAGAGCACTTAGTCAGGCTTCTTTGCCTATCTCCAAAAGAGCACTAGCTGTTGCCAAGCTGCTCCAAGGGCTGGATCAGGACTGGGCCAGGATGGGATCCACTGGATCCGCAGGGAGCCCTGGAGGTGCTGAGTATCTACCTTCTTTCCTCTTTACTCCTTCCCTCCTTCCCTTCCAGGCTGCTGACGGACTGGCGCTTCACTCGGGGTGTGGAGGAGCAGACCAAGGCCTTCTTGGATGGCTTCAACGAAGTGGCACCCCTCGAATGGCTGCGTTACTTTGACGAGAAGGAGCTGGAGGTGAATGAGAAAGGCTTCTAGGTCTAGAAACAAAGCCACTCCTCAGGGACCCCATTAGTTTTCATTAGGCCAGGAATCCTCAGAGGTGGTTCTGCCTATTCCTTCTCCTGAAATGCCGCCTCCAGCACCTGGGATTTACTCGTGGTCTCCCAAAGGCTGACCCTGTATAATTCCATTATCAGACATAATCTAGTGCCTTTTAGGACATTTAGTTTGGTTGTAATATGAACTAGGGGTATTTCCAGAGAATCATAGAATAGTAGAGTTGGAAGAGACCTCATGGGCCATCTAGTCCAACCCCCTGCCAAGAAGCAGGAAATCGCATTCAAAGCAAAGAAGTAAACACACCTTTCACAGACTTCCATTTTTGCGGGGCTGAAGATTTGTCTTGGGGCTGCTTTGTGTCTCAAGCAAAATATAAATATAATGCTATTAATAACTGAGGTCACCATGAGTCAGAAACAAAAGCACCCAAGCAAACAAACCACAGCAAAGACTTGTCCATTTGTCCTTCAGTTCATCCATTATGGCCTTTCAGGAGACTATCCTTGTGATGCATGGCATTTGTGTTATCCCACTTTATCCATTGCCAAAGATTTTGTTAACCCAGAAGGGAGAGGGACCCACCAGATCATGGTTTGGCAGCTGGGCTCCTTGGTGGGAACTTGCAGGCCACGTTCTGCCCCATTCCAGGCCATTCATGCTCTTCCCCTTTTCTGCTCCCTCCAAACAAAGCTGATGCTGTGTGGGATGCAGGAGATCGACATGAGTGACTGGCAGAAGAACACTATCTATCGCCATTACACCAAGAACAGCAAGCAGATCCAGTGGTTCTGGCAGGTCAGGAATATGGAGGGCCTAGAGCCCCGGGGAGTCTCCTTTGGGGAAGGTTTTAAAGCAGAGGCTGGATGGAAGGGCTCGGACTGTGTCTCCCTGCCTGGCCGAAAGAAGGGAACTGGACTGGATGGACTTTGGGGGTCCCTTCCAGCTCTAGAAGTCCCCCAGTTGGCTCTGAAGGATGATCCAGTAACTCTGAAAAGACACAACTTCATGCCATTCCTCCCAAAATGTGACTTTCCAGGTGGTCAAAGAGATGGACAATGAGAAGAGGATCCGGCTGCTGCAGTTTGTGACAGGGACGTGCCGCCTGCCGGTGGGAGGATTCGCAGAGTTGATTGGTACTTGGTCCCTCCTCTACTGTCTTTGTGGGATGACGGGGTTGGCTGTATGTGGGGCTTGCCCTGGGGCCATACAGACGAAGGGTTGCGGGAGGTGGACACCGTTGTTGACCCTCTTGACTCTCCCAGTCCCATTTTCCCTGGTTGCTTCCTTGCACGACACCAGAATTTTAACTGTCCTGGTAGTTTGTCATAATGCTGTACTGCTGTGTCCTGCAGCATCCCTTTCCTTTGGATCGAATGCCTCCTGATTTCCCCCCTTAATAGGCAGCAACGGTCCGCAGAAGTTCTGCATTGACAAGGTGGGCAAGGAGACCTGGCTCCCTCGCAGCCACACCTGGTGAGTCCTATTTGGGGTGGGTGGAAAATGTCCCTGTTCCTTCCTTCCTTCCCTCCCTCCCAGGATGTGGGGGGCAATGAAGGGACCTATGCTGACGGTCTCCTTTTGCCCCTCGGCAGCTTCAACCGCCTGGACCTTCCTCCCTATAAAAGTTTTGAGCAGCTGAAGGAGAAGCTTCTCTTCGCCATCGAGGAGACGGAGGGTTTTGGCCAGGAGTGAGGAAGCGGAAGAAGGCCAGCTCTGAAAGGGAGCCAAGGTGCTGCCCCCCTGCTTCCTTCCTGCCAAGATGGTGGCCAGAACCACCTCTTGAGTGTTCAGGCTCAGACCATGAGAGGCCTTGCAGTTGCAGGCCCATTCTTTCCCCCTTCCTGAAGCCAAAGGTGGCCTCTGATTCTTTCCATTTGTCAAACCATGACACCAAAGAGGTAGCCGCTTCATGGGGCTCCTGACAGGGCAAACACATGTCCAGCCCCCATTTCCAAAAGCTCCCACATCCCAATCCTAAGCTGTGGCTACCATCTCGGTACCTCTGCCCTGGATAATGTGGGTGCTGCTTGGATAGGCCTCCTCTCTCCTGCCCCAATGTCTCAACCAAAAGCACTCAGCACAAACCAAGGAACGAGCACTTTGGGGAAGCTCTCCCCCCTCGCAAAATACATGATGTCCTCCACTGGTGCAGAGTGGACGTCAAAGCCCTCCTGGCCTCCCCACTTGGGTCAAGCGAGAAAGGCTTCTAGATCCACCTACTCTTTGCACCTGGCCCATCACTGAACAAGAAGACAGGGCCCTTGCAGTCCTTCATACCACTCTACCCACATTGCAGAGCAGGTTTTGGGGGAATTGTCCAGACCCGAAGGGACTGTCCACTCTCCGGCTGCCCTTGTGCCCATGGAGTCTTGCAGGAACGGGGCAGCATCTTTGGCGGGAAGGTCGGCACTCTAAGAGTCCCATAGAAAGCGGAAGAGCCCCTCTGCCTTGATGTGGGTCTCCTATTAGAGGACTCAGTGGGAATAGGAGCACCTCCCTGCCCAGTGCCTAGCTGAGGCATGGGCCAACTTTGGCCCTCCCTCCAGGTGTTTTGGACGCCAACTCCCACAATTCCTAACAGCCTACCGGCTGTTAGGAATTGTGGGAGTTGGCATCCAAAACACCTGGAGGGAGGGCCAAAGTTGGCCCATGCCTCAGCTAGCCTCTGTGTCTCAGTCTCCGCGAAAGAAGAGAATGTGTCTGTGTGTACATACTTATAAATATATAAAAATCTGTATATATGTGTCTGTGGATACAAAGGACTGCAATAGCTCTTTTGATGACGGGGATCCTGGATAGTTTTTTACTGCACCAGCCTGCCTCAGCCGATGCCAATTTCTTGTGCAATAAACAATCCGCAGCAGCTGCTTGTGGGCTTTGCCTCTGACCTCTCTCTTTCGGGGATCATTTCTGGGGTGCGCCATGGGGCCAGGGAGGGGGCTGAGTACCGCTTTGCGGCACTCAGACCCCCCACTGCTTGCCTTCCGGAAGAATTGTGTTCCTCTGGTAAACAATGAGGCCAGAGAGTGTGGCCCCACTTCGGGGGGACAAGTCTAGGCTCAAAAGGCTGAAAGGAGTAAGACTTCCCTGCTTTTAAGAATCACATCAGCCACAAAGTGAAAATGTTGGCTCAGTCATGGAGTCTGCTGCCCTCATGTGCCATTCAGTCCAGACAGGAAGACACCATCAAAGCCCTCCTGACAGATGACTATCCACTCTCATAGTAGTTTTATGGAGAAGTAAGACTATAGAGTCATAGAATCCAAATTGGAAGAGACCCCCGCCCCCAAAAGGTCATCTGGTCCAGCACAATTCAATCCCTCCCAACAGATGGTTATCCAACGTCTGCTTAAAAACCTCCAGAGACGATGGCCCCATTGGACTCCCAGGCAGAAGCATGATCCACAGCCATTGGAAGGGACCCCAAAGGTCACCCAGCCTAACCCCTTCTGCCAGGCTGGAAAACACCATCAAATCCTTCTCAACAGATGGCAATTTGCCCTCATAGATATTAGTTTTATGGAAAATGTTATAGTCATATAATCGTAGAGTTAGGAGCCCCTGATGGCGTAGTGGACTAAAGCCTCATGACTTGAAGTTTGGGTTGCTGACCTGAAGGCTGCCAGGTTTGAATCCCACCCGGAGAGAGTGCGGATGAGCTCCCTCTATCAGCTCCATGCGGGGACATGAGAGAAGCCTCCCACAAGGATGGTAAAAACATCAAAACATCCGGGCGTCCCCTGGGCAACGTCCTTGCAGACGGCCAATTCTCTCCCTCCAGAAGTGACTCAAGTTGCTCCTGACACGAAAAAAAAATCAAGAGTTGGAAGGGACTCTCAAAAGCCATCCAGTCCAGTCCCCTTCTGCAAGGCAGGAAGACACCTTCAAAGTCCTCCCAACAGATGCCCATCTAGCCTGTTTAAAGATCTCCAGAAAAGGAAATGTGCAAGTAGGAAAAAATCCTGGTCTTCCACAAAATCCTAGAGTTGGAAGGGATCCCCAAAGGTAATCCAGTCTAAACTACTTCTGCCAGGAAAGAAGACCCAATCCAAGCCCTCCTGACAGATGGCCATCCAGGCAGTTGTTTGAAAACCTCCAGAGGTGATTCCACCAGACTCCCAGGCAGCAGCAGATTCCACTATTGAAGGGCTCTATCTGCCAGGAAGCAAAGAGATACATTTCCAAACGGGGGGATGGATGGGAGAGCATTAGGGACTTCCAAATGTCTCCTGCTTTAAACAATTCTGGAAAAGGTCCGGGAGACGTGTGTTTCCACTTGGTTGGAACAAGAGGGCTGCTGCTTCCATCAGGTCTCCCTTGCCTCCTGCCAGCAAGGCTGGTGCCAAGGGACTCGATGGCAGGGATGGTGCGCAAGATGGAACTTGGGACGCTAGCCCCTGGGGGTGGAAAGAGGGAGGTAGAGTGGCCCCGCTGAGGCCAATGGCAGGCACCTAAGGACAGCTCTCCAATGTCAGAAGGAAGACCAGTATTGAAGAAAGGGAGCCAAGGATGGGTTGTATTCCAAGGGGATGCTCACAGTGGAGGAGGCTTTCTGCCAGGACCAGAGACTCCACAAAAAAACAGAGGCAGAAGAGAGGGAGGAGGGTCTCTGGCCCATTTTGAAGCCGCCCCTGGCTTTGTGGGCAGAAGAGGCCTGGCAGGAGTCGCAGCAAAACATGTTTGACTTGGCCCCAGAAGCAGGCTTGGCGCTGAGCTGAGTGGGAAAAGAAGGCGGCCCTGTTCTTGCGGGAAGCCAGCCAGCCATGTCTTCCCGGTGCTGTTTTGGAGGAGGGGGAGGCGCCGTTCCCTCCCCTGCCAGGCACTGAGTGGCCTTTTTTGGCCTGGAGAGCGCTCCCTTCCTCGCAGGAGGGGCACTGTGGCTTGGGAGGGCCAAGCTCCTGCCATTTTCCAGTCTCCCCACCCCTCCTGTATTTCCGGCCACCTCCCACTAGTCCTGTCCATGTTCCAAGTGGGAAACGTGTGCGGCGGAGGGCCAACAGGAGGAGGCAAGGCCCGATTTGGAACCTATGCGAGGAGCCTGCTTGGGGAAGAAAACACCAAAGCAAAGGAAAAGGGGTACAGATGTTGGGGGCAGAAGGGCCTGGCTTTTTCATACCAGGGCAAAAGAAACCAGCCTCGGCAAGACATTTCCATCTGCGGAGGGCTGGGAAGATGGATCTGACACATAACACTGACAAATGCACATTCTGGTGCCTCAAAGGTGAGCCCCATTTCTGGATATATTTGTCCTGCAAATTCCAGAACTGGCACCCGTTTCCCCATCAGCTCTAGCTTTTGGAATACAGAACATAATGCCATAAACCAGTCGCCCACAGAGAAATTATAGGTAACCCTAAGAAACCAGTGCTGATGTGGTGTCTTCAAAACAATGTTTTGAATCAGCGCCCCAAAAAAACCCAGAAAAAGGCCTAAAAGGTTAAAAACCCAAGACACCATGAACATTTAAAGCATTTAAGAGAGGGGCTCAGACCTTGGAGGAAGGTACGTGTTTAGTTGGGGGACTAGGAGCTCAAAAGGTCACTTCCCCAAGTGGAGGCCATCACTCAGCAGATCGTCTCTTCCCCATAAAATGGGAATTTGGCAAACTCTCCAGAACTTCTTTTTAGTTGCTCCCTGCAGCCACTGAAAGAGGGATCTTCTGACCGTCTTTATCCTTTAATCACGGACTTGAGATCATTGGCTGCCTTGGTTCCTGGCTTCCAGCAGAAGGCCCCAGGGCCTGTACTGTGTCCCAAATTCAGCCCTTCTGCCCTCTATCAAACTCTGTCAAAGCCATCAGACTTTTTTCAGCCACAGGAACTGCTTACATTTTAGGGCCTGGCTTAACATAAAGCACCACTGAAGGCTCTCTTTACTTTCTTGCAAGTTTTCGGCATTAGCCTAAGCAAAGCCTTGTGAAGAAGAGCTCCGATAATGAGGTATGTTAAGGTTAGAGAAGGACAGAGGGTGATGCAGGAGGCATATTATAACAGGGGCTGTCATGTGTAAGCAAATGGGACAAAAACAGGACACAAAACACTGGATTCAAACAACAAGAGGGATTCCATCTAAACCTTAGGAAGAATACCTCTGATGATTAAAGAAAGCAGTGAGAGGCAGGCCAGAGTTTTTTCTAAATGATCATGGAAATAATTGATGGGCTTTGAAAGCTGCCTGTGCAAAAGACACTGCTGCCTCCTGCTGACAGAAGGCCAGTAGTGCAGGGGCCCTAAAAAAAGAAGCCCAACCATAAACACCTCTTGCTCTGCACATTGCTGTACCTTCAAACAGGATGGTGAGATAAGAGTAGGGCATTTAACTAAAACCCAAAAGCAAAATGGCAGGAGCGCTACGGAGCTTGCTCTTCTGGGTCTGATACATCTCTATAGTAGGGTGCTACATCCAAAAAGGGCTTTTGTTTGTGCGTCTATATGGCTGCCATAGAGAGGGGCTTTTCTGCACCCTCCATGGTGCCCTAAATGTCCTGGTTGCCCTGGGTCTCTCCCTTCCTGCAAGAGTCAAAAGGAGTCCCTTTCTACAGGTATCACTGCCAGAATCAAGTCACATACCTGGTCCATTCACACAGAGATCCACTTCTCCTCCTGGAACCAGTTAGCAAAGAACCATCATCAAAAGCCCCAGGGTTCAATTATCATACCTTTTAATTTATACAAACACCAGCCCCTGCGCCGCCGCTACTTCTTCTCTTTCTTGCCCTCTTCCTTCTTGCTCTCGCTGCTGCCCTTCTCCTTCTCTTTCTCTTTCTCCTTGTCCTTATCTTTTTCCTTGTCTTTGTCCTTCTCGTCCTTGCGCTCCTTCTTGCTCTCCTCCTTCTCCTGGCCCTCCTTCTTCTCAGCGTCCCGGTTGGCGATCTTGTTGTTGATGAGGTTGTGGAGGGCGACCACGGAGCGGATGAGGGAGGCCAGGTAGACCACCACCATCTGGTCGTTGGTCTTCAGGTAGAAGGCCTTGACAAATTCCTGTAGGTTGACGTCCGGCAGTAGGTTAAAGACGTCCTGCAGCTGGTAGATAATCTGGTGGTTGATGGGCAGCTTGCCCAGGGCCACCCGCTCCAGGTAGCCCCGGATATCCAGCAGCTTGGAGTTTAGCCCCTTCAGGCCGTGGACCTGGTTGGTGATGCGCTGCGAGAGCGTGCCCACCGTCGTATCCTTGATGTCACTACCAGGAGGAGAGGAGGAAAAGCACATCAGAAGGGGAATCACAGAAGCGTATTGCTGGAAGAGACCCCAAGGGCCATCCCATCCTGCCAGGCAGGAAAAGCACAAGAAAGCAACACCTATAGAACCCTTAGCACTAGGAGACTGTCTCTTACCGTAGCAAATGCTCCACACCGACTTCCTCTGCTTCCTCGGCCCCAATTTCGCTGGTCACGTGCTCAAAGGTCTTGGACGTTGGTGTGCCATCCTTTGGGGCGACAACAGCAAAGCAAGAACTAGTCAGAGCCAGAGAGGGGTCTTTGTGTGGCATTATTTGTGGCTCCTGGGCAGGGAGGGGTTAATGTGCTTGGACCCAGGAAAAGGCTACTCACGTCATGGACTTCTTCCACCGAGATGTATGCCTCTGTGGGGAGACCCAGGTCTTTAGGTTTCACGTCGATAATCACCAGGACCTATGGGGAAAGAATCCCAACACCGTCAAAAGATTGATAATTCAAAGAATTCCAGGGTGGCTTACGAACAACTTTTAAACAATGATTTGTTAAGCCATATATATATAAGGGGAAGATTTCTCTCATTCCCTGTTGTCTCACCCCATGCTTTACTATGAATGTCTTGTAAGTTGGATGTTTGGAACTTGGGGACTGCCTATATATATACAACTTTTAAACAATGATTTGTTAAGCCATATATATATATGGCTTAACAAATCATTGTTTAAAAGTTGTATATATATATAGGCAGTCCCCAAGTTCCAAACATCCAACTTACAAGACATTCATAGTAAAGCATGGGGTGAGACAACAGGGAATGAGAGAAATCTTCCCCTTGGAAGGGAAATCCACTCCTGGAAGAGTTACCAACATGGGAAAAGGTGTCCCCATTGAAGTTTTATCTCCAATCCTGGTTTCCACAACAAGCCAAATTTTTCAAAATCCAATTGTCACAGGGACAGAAAGTAAGGGGAAGTCTTCTGAACAAGGGCACAGGCAGGAAAACACACACCACAGAGGTGTCAACCCTTCCCTATGCTAAACAAAGCTAAGTTATATATATTTTTTGGCTGAAGTGACACTTAAGAAATGAACCTGTCTGAATTATATACAAATCAATTTAAAAACAGAGTAGGAAGGGATCCCAAGGGCCATCTAGTCCAACCTCTTTCTCCCAGGTAGGACACAATTTGAGACCTCCCAACAGATGGCCATCCATCTGTTAAAAATACATATCATAGAATCCTAAAATTGGCGAGTTGGAAGGGACAAAGTGGGCCACCCAGTCCAACCCCTTTCTACCAGGCAGGAAAAGCACAATCAAAGTGCCCCTGACAGATGGCCACCCAGCTGTTAATAGTTACTAAATATGGCTCTGGAAAAAGGATGCAACGAACACAGTCAGTGCTGCCATAAATGCAGCTGGGCCTGTGGTTCCAAAGGCACCCCTTACCGAATTGGAGCAGTAGCGCTTCATGAGCTCGTTGATGGCAATGTCGTTCTTGTGCAGCTTTGGACCTGTGTGATACCAGCCCACAATCCGCTCTCTGGCTAAGGAAGGAGAAGAAAGGACACACAGAGGGGAAAGCATTAAAAGAATATACAGTTCCTTTAAATCAGTGTTTCTCAAAGTGGTGGTACCCAGATTGGTGCCAGTCTCTGAGCCACAATCTCTGGCAAGTTCCCAGCTATCAATGGGCAAAAGTATAGTATCAGTCCCTGGCAAAAAAAGAGAACTGCCAGCTGATTATCTGCTTTCGATAAAGTGGACCTGATTCATTCAGGGACTTGTAATTCAACACCAACACTTTGAATTATGATCAGAAAGACACTGCCAGCCATTTCAGCTCTTGCAACAAAGAAGTTGAGAGAAATATTTTTAATAATATATAGTTTTTACTGAATTTTTGTTATGTTTTTAACTATGTTGTGCCCCACTCGAGTTGTGAGGAGAGGCAGGCAAGACATAATAATAATAATAATAATAATAATAATAATAATAATAATAATAATAAATTATCTGTCTCTAACGGCTCAAGGCAAGGTACAATAAAGTCAAAATGTGTGAGCATAACACACATACAATAAAATGCATAGATTAAAATATACAATTACACAGGGTACAAAATGCAACATATAGGAGCAATAGAATGCAAATTCAAAACTCATGATAATTATTATTAATTATTATTATTCCTGTAACTTGCCCCATTCAAGTTCTCAATGGCAACATCACTAGATTCAACCCACAGATGAGATTTCCGAGATAACTAGCCATCTGGGAAGAACTAGAGCCAAGTTATACAAAGGACACCATTCACAGCAATAGGATTCACAAGCCAAGCGCTGCTTACCATTGACCTTCTTGAACATCCCGTACATGTTCTCCAGGTAATCATGGTCCAGGAACCACACAGAGTCGTCTTTGTCATCTTCGTCAAAGGGAACTGCGGGGAGAAAGGTGGGTTGTTATTGCATGGCACAAGTACCCCAAATGCAAAAGAAAGAAGCTCTCCTTTATTACCTGCAAAGCTGTTGGAGACATCCAAGATCTTCTTCTGCCAGGAGCCTAGGAGGACACCCACTACACGCTTCTGGTTCCCGACTTTCCCAATCCTAAATGAAACAGAGGGGGATTAGGACACAATGCATGCCCGGCACAGAAAGGAAAATACTGTAAGTTCTGCCAAACCAAGGAAGTGAAGAGCAAGGAAGAGGTGGGGCAAAGAGTAGGAGGGTTCCAGAAGAGAGCCTTGGCAGCAAGAAAGGAAGGCATTGTCATCATATTCATCATCCCACTTCTTCTTAAAATCATAGAATCATAGTCGGAAGAGCCATCCAGTCCAACCCCATTCTGCCAAGAAGCAGGAAAATCGCATTCAGAGCTCCCCAAACAGGCAGCCATCCAGCTTCTGCTTAAAAGCCTCCAAAAACCACACTCTGGGGCAGAAAGAGTTCCACTGCTGAACAGATCTCAGTTAAGAAGTTCTTCCTAATATTCAGGTGGAATCTCCTTTCCTCCAGGTGTTTTGGACTCCCAACTAGCACCCACGCTGACCTCCTTCAAGAAAGATCTGAAAGCCTGGTTTTTTTCAAACCATTTTTAATTAAGAAGAACATCAAAGTGAGCCCCTACCACTTTTTATTCCAACACTTTGCACCTTATCGCTATACCATTCCACTAGAAGTTATAATGCATTGAACATTGTTTAAATTGTCGTTGTATGCTTTTTCTTGATGTATTTATTGTCCCTGGTGGAGCAGTGTGTTACAAGCGCTGAGCTGCTGAACTTGCAGACCAAAAGGTCCCAGGTTCAAACCCCGGGAGCGGAATGAGCGCCCGCTGTTAGCCCCAGCTATCATTACAGTAGAGTCTCAATTATCCAACATAAAAGTGCTGGCAGAATGCTGGATAAGCGAATATGTTGGAAAATAAGGAGGGATTAAGGAAAAGCCTATTAAACATCAAATTAGATTATGATTTTACAAATTAAGCACCAAAACATCATGTTATACAACAAATTTGGGAGAAAAAGTAGTTCAATACGCAGTAATGCTATGTAGTAATTAATGTATTTACGAATTTAGCACCAAAATATCATGATGTATTGAAAACATTTACAAAAATGTGTTGGATAATCCAGAACTTTGGATAAGTGAGACTTCACTGTATAATTATTATTATTATTATAATTATTATTATTATTATAACTCCCACCATTCCTGACAGCCTCAGGCTTAAGCGGCTGAGAGGAAAAGGAAAGCGCCTGAGGCTGTCAGGAATGGTGGGAGTTGGAGTCCAAAACACCTAGAGGGAGGGCCCAACCTGGCCCAGGCCTGAGGGAACTGATGGTTGAAGGCCGTGACTCGGCACCTTCGCCTCGTTTTCCCCTTGAGACTCTCTCACCGGTTGAAGTGGTCGACGACGCTGAGCAGCACCAAGGGGTGGACCACCACCCGCTCCACCGCCAGGTCCGGAGGCATCCTCAGGCCGCTTTCCGAGTCCGAACCGTCAGGCCTTCTTTTTGTGGCTTCACTCACCGGCGGCCGCCTCAATCCCAGCATGCACTGCGCCTCCTAGCGTCGCGCACGGCGTGAGTAAGGCAACTCAGAGGCTGTCGGGAAGGCTCCGCCATCTTGTGAAGGGCGAGAGACAGGAAGAATGCCTTTTCCTCTTCACTCTCCTGGCAGAGCAGGCGCCATCTTGGGGAGGGCAAGAGGCAGGAAAAATGCCTTTTCCTACTCACTCTCCTGTCAGAGCAGGCGCCATCTTGGGAAGAGCAAAAGGCGGGAAGAATGCCTTATTCTCCTCACTCTCCGCCATCTTGGGAAGGGCAAATGGAGGGGGCGCCATTTTGGGAGGCTCAGTGGACAGAAGGCGGGGCAGAAGACAAGAGGCCTTGCAGGGAATTCTCTGTAAATACTTCCTTATTAGTTTTGCTAGTTATCATTTATATTAATTAAGGATACAGGGGACATAAAGACTAAAGTTATCATTTTATATTAATTAAGGACGCAGGAGGGAAATAAAGACTAACCTGAAGAGAATTATGTGAGGAGAAAGTAGGAATAAGAACTACAGAGAAAAATTGGGAAGCGATATGGAAAGCAAGGCAATTAAAAACATGTCAATTAGAATAAAAGAAAATTATTCTAAATTAATTTGGAAGTGGCATTTCACAACGAGAAGGCTAAACTGTATGGACAGAAACTATCATGAAAAATGGGTTGCGGTGAGTTTTCCGGCCTGTCTGACCATGTTCCAGAAGCATTCTGTCCTGACATTTCAGCCACATCTCTGGCAGGTTATGAGTTCTGTTGGAAACTAGGCAAGTGAGGTTTCTATGTCTATGGAATGATGTCCAGGATGGGAGAAAGAAAAAAATCAGCAACCTGAACCACCACAACCAATGACAAACTGATCGCTTTGATATGGTATCTCTAGTTATCAAGGTCCCGGCTGCAAACACCATTGCACTAATCAACCAGAATTTCCTAGAAAACATCACGACCCTGTTTCACCATTGCCTCACCACAAGCTACTTCCAGTTGGACAATGAATTCAATGAACAGAAAGATGGAGTAGCCATGGGGAGCTCTCTCAGCCTGGTCAGAACAAGCCCTGGAAACAAGACCAATTTTTTTATATATAGTTCAGATACATGGATGATATCTTCACCACTTGGAGCCATGGAGAAGAAGAACTCAACAAGTTCCTGGACCACCTCAACAGCATCCACCCAAACATCCAATTCACCATGGAAAAAGAAAAGGAAGGAAAACTGCCATTTGTAGATGTCCTAGTCATCCGCAAACCCAATCAACAATTGGGCCACAAAGTTTACAGAAAATCTATATATACTGATAGATACCTACATAAAAACTCAAACTATCACCCAAGTCAAAAAAGAAGCGCAATTAAAGCCCTGGCAGACTGTGTAAAAGGAATCTGAGAACCCCACCTCCTCCAAGGTGAACTGAACCACCTACGGTATATATGTCTATATCATTGTAAAATAAATAAATAAATACTAGTTATAATTTTTAATATAAAACTTTCCCCTTTTCATGTGGTGAGATTGGAAAGGGCACCCAGTCAGGTTCACTTCCATTCAATGAAGTCCCTCTGTGGAGAGACCTAGGAGGGAACCAGAATATAAATATAATAATAATAACTAATAATAATTGAGGTCAATCCAGTCTTTAACTTTTCCCTATTTCTAATTTGAATGCAATAATAATTATAATTTTATTTATTACTCACCTCTCACTGCTTTCAGTACAGGTGGAGCATCTCTTATCCTCAGAACGAGAAATATTGGATTTTGGAATATTTACACACACACACACATATATATAGTAACGGTAAAGTTTTCCCCTGACATTAAGTCTAGTCGTGTCCATCTCTGGGGGTTGGTGCTCATCTCCATTTCTAAGCCAAAGAGCCGGCGTTGTCCGTAGACACCTCCAAGGTCATGTGGCCGGCATGACTGCATGGAACACTGTTCTCTGATATCTATATCTATATATATATCAGAGATGGTACCTAGGTCTAGACACAATAATAGTAATAATAATTACACATACACAAGCACACATATATTTAATTAAAATATTTAACAAAAAAACCCAAATGAATAACAGCAACAATCCTTATGTATACATAAACACAGACATATCTAACAACAATTACATATCAGACTACATGGCATACATTTTCATTACATCTAAGTTTGTAGACTACAAATATATATACATAAATTGATTTTAAAAGTGGGTTTCTTCCCTATAATTTAGTATTTTTCTTCCACTTTAAGTCCCACAAATAGTTTATTTCCAGTTATTTTAACATTACTAATTAAATACCCTGACCGTTTATGTATCTCCAAACCTAAACATTAAAGACTTTCCTTTTCCTTTATTGTAAAAAGGTCCATTGACTTATTCCTTGACTTGTTTATTTCTATTATTTCCCACATCTTAGCTGTCCAGTTATTTATGTATTGTATTCCTGTATTTATTTCTTTTTATTTTTCCCTTTTAGGTGGAATTTTGGCCCTTTTCCTGGAGAGGGAGACATTTGACCATCTGATTGAATCAAATGTAAGCAAAACCCTGCCGTCTTTGGACCCTTCTATTATCAATATACATATAAAACCCAGTGTCCAAATTAACTAGTTCAATAAGTCATTTAGCCCATTGATTTTGGGGCCTTTCCTAAGTGCCATTACAAGCTGCGGATATTTTAAATGCCATTACCTAATAGAAGGGAGGTTTTAAGCGCTTCCTATTGATTTTATTACGGCTTTATTTTGCTGCCGTGGTTTTTCTTTTTTCAAAAAAAAATCTTTTTAACCGCCCAGTAATCAAGGAGAAATATATATCGCGGGTGAAATACGGTCAATTTCCTAAAAAACCTTTGACATCGTTAAATAAGGCATTACAGTTGTTAAATCATGTCAGGCAATAATAACCCCGTGGCTTGGATTGACCTCCGGCTTCCAGGCATCGCTTCTCCTTTTTGGCAAAGGTGGCATCTGTCTCACTAATCGGCACGTTAATCCATCCGTTCGTTAATCACAGGTTTAAAATATGGATTTTTAAATCAGGCAAATCGACACTTGCCTTCTTCTCATGGAAAAAAATTGGGCCGATTTCATGAATTATCATTTCCTCTGTCTGGAATCATGATTCTCTTTCTGAAAAATAGCCCATGTTCATTACATGGAAGGTGCTATTAACTTAATGAAGAACCCTTAACTGTATTATTATAAGTTATTATAGTAGTAGTAGTGATAGTAGTAGCAATGGTTCACACTGGGATGGTTTTGTGAATTATCATTTCTTCCATCTGGAATTATTCCCTTTTTAAAAAATAGCCCTTGTTCATTGCACGGAAGGTACTATTAGCTTAATTATATTACGTTGCAACCCGACTCGAGCCACAAGGAGAGATGAGTAAGAAATAAAATTAGCATTACTATTATTATTATTTGTAGTATTAGTATTAGCAGTTCGAAGCCACGAGTCGGGGTGAGTTCCGGACTATCAGCCCTAGCTTTTGCGAACCTAGCAGATCGACAGCATGCAACGTGAGTAGATCAGTATGTACCACCTTGGCGGGAAGGTAAAAGGGCACCCCATGCAGACTTGCTGGCAAAAAGATCAGAGATGTCTACAGACAGCAGGCTTCTGGGCATAGAAAATGGAACAAGAGCACCTCCCCATGGCTGGAAGTTAAGCAGTGCCTCCAGATGCTGGAGATGAAAAGGGAAAGGCCTTTACTTTATCTGTATATTGTATGTCATTGTTTGTTGTGTAAAAAGGCATGAATGTTTGCCTATATGATACTGTAATCCGCTCCCTCCAAGGTGATAAAGTGGAATATAAATGAAGCGTCTTATTATTATTATTATTATTATTATTATTAGTAGTAGTAGTAGTAGTAGTAATAGTAGTAGAATTAATAATAATAATAATTCACACTAAGCTGATTTTATCATTTATCATTCCTTGCACTTGGAATGAGTGTTCTCTTTTGTTAAACACCATGTTCATTACAAGCAGGACACTGTTAATTTAATGAAGAATTCTTAACATTATTATTATTAGTAGTAGTAGATTTTGTGAATTATCATTTCTTCTACCTGGATTTATGATTCTCTTCCTTAAGAATAGCTCTTGTTCCTTACATGGAAGTAAATATTACCTTAATGAAGAACGCTTAACTATATTATTAGTATTAGTATCAGTTCACACTGAGTTGATTTTATGAAGGATCATGTCTTCCACCTTGGATTATGATTATCTCTTTTTTAAAGAAAGTAGAATAATAGTCCATGTTCATTACATGGGAGGCGCTATTAGCTTAATAAAGAACCCTAATACTTATTATTATTATTATTATTATTAGTGGTAGTAGTTTTTTGTTTTGTTTTTTTTCGTGTCAGGAGCAACCGGAGTTGGAGTAGTAGTAGTAGTAGTTCACACTGGACTGATTTTGTGAATATAATTCCTTGCACTTGGAATGATTATTCCCTTTTGTTGAACTCCATGTTCAATACATACAGGGCACTCTTAGCTTAATTATTATTATATTGTTGTTATTATTAATCTGATTTTCTCTCTTGAATGAGACTCAAAGCAGCTGTATTTTGGACAATTCAAGGCCTGTTAAGAAGAGGGTTGGTTTAAGTAAAACCTAGAGTGTCCCTACACTGTTGAATTAATGCAGTTTGATACCACTTTTACTGCCATGGGATCCTCTGAGCTGCAGTTTGTGGAGAAAGAAGAGGGAAAGATATATATTTTTAAACGACAAACGCAGAAGCAGCCAGGCTTTCCTTGGAGTCGTTTTCCGCAAACCTTGAGGACTAGCTAATTCTTTCACAGGTCTTTTTATTTGTCCGAAGCCAGGCTCAAAAGCCTCCTTATTAACGGCTGTCAGTCCTATGATTTAGGAGGGCAATAAAGATCTGGAGGCTGCGCATTTATCACCCAGAGTCCGGCCATTTTCTCCAGCGATAAAATGAGTTCTTTTGTTCTATAGCCTTCTTTAAAATGTGTGTTTCTGCATTGGTCTCCGTCTCCTGGGGATGATGGATGGCACAGTCGCTGCGCTGATGGGACAGAGGATCCCCCAGTGATACAAATTCACACACACACACATACATATTAAGTATGTATTACTTATTTCCCAGCTCTTAATTTTGATTTTAATTGAGAGGAAGAAACTCTCCTGCCTTTCCTTCCTACGTTCCTAAGAAAACCCAGATAATCCTGATTTAGGAGAATATAAAATCCTTATGTTTTTGCCATTTCCTTGATTTGTGAGGGTGCAAAACACCATTGTTTTTACATTTTAAAAAATGGCATCCAAATAATAATGTTATTTTCTGTCCCCTGTTACTGGCAAATTTATAAGAATGGCAACAAACTTTTCAATTAATTTGTGAATATGCTATTTATTATTATTATTATTATTATTATTAGTAGTAGTAGTAGTATTCTGCTTTTATCTCTTCAATTGAGATGAAAAGCAACCGATTCCCTCTGATTGTAACTTAAGGTAACCACTCAGGAATTTGATTTCTGCAACAATTAAAGGAAGCAATTGATGGTGAGCCCTATTTATATTCTGAGAATGATGATGATATTATATTTATTTATTTCCCACTTTTATTTTTGTGATTGAAATGCAAAACAGCTGGTTCACCCTCATTGTGACGTAAGGTGACAGCGGAGGAATTAAACTTTTACAACTATTAGCAAAAGTAATGGTCATATTTCAATCCATCAAAATCATTTCCAGAAGACGCCTTCCCCTTCATTAAGACCCGTTTTGGAAATATAGGAGATCTGGCCTTGTTTTTCTCAAAGAAAACATCTTGCGGGCCTTTTGAGGATAAGACCGAGGCAAAAGCTTTTCTTAGTAGACTTTGCAACTGAACCAGCGCCACGTATCTTTGTCTGAAGCAATGCTTTAAATGTTTGATTATCTCCATATTTATGTCCAAGGTCTAAATTTATTAGATTTATTTAAGCATTTATAGACAGGGACGGCAGGGTGCTGTACAACAAAAGTGATTTAAGCGTTTTAAAAATTTAAAGCAATAAAAATAATTTAAGCAAACTACAAGGCTGTTCAACAATTTAACTCTTTGAACAGGACAGTTATAAAAACTGGTAAAAGAGGAAGGAAGGAAGGAAGGAAGGGAAGGGAAGGAAAGGGAGGAAGGGAGGAAGGGGAAGGAGAGGGAGGGAGGAAGGGGAAGGAAAAGTAAGAAGGAAGGAAAGCATGGGAAGGAAAAGGAGGAAGAAAGGAAATGAAAGGGAGGGAGGAAGGGGAAGGAAAGGTAAGAAGGAAAGAAAGCAGGGGAATGAAAGGGAGGAAGGGGACGAAGGAAGGTATGAAGGAGGGGGAAGGAAGGAAGGAAAGGGAGGAAGGGGAAGGAAAGGGAAGAAGGAAGGAAGGTGAAGTAATAGGAAGAAGAAAGGAAGAGGAAGGAAAGGGAAGAAGGAAGGGGAAGGAAAAGGTGGGAGGAAGGAAGAAAGGAAGGGGAAGGAAAGAGAGGAAGAAAGTGGAGAGAGGGAGGGAGGAAGACTGAAGAAATCCGCTTTCCAGATGCATGGCTTCCCTCTAAATGGACCAGATAGGATCTTCAGAGTTTTCCTCTCAGAGCTCTCCAAGGTGCTGAATCCCTTATTTCCTACTGAAACAAACAGCACTTTGGAGAGCTCCTATTATCAAACTGCAACCCAGAAATATATAGCAAAATGTTACTCTAAAAAAACTGTGGAGCATTGGGTCCATATTTTCACGTGTCACAAGAGCGTCCCTGTATTTCTGAATTTAGGGAGAGATATTCCTGAAAATAAACCAAGTGACAAACCCATTGGCCTCCAAATAGGGCTCCTCTCCATACTTCGCTGGAAGATTAATAATGGTTTAGAGTTGGAAAAAAAAGTACTTCCCCATTCAAGCCTGGTATAAAAAATATTTCGGAAATCACACTTTTGGGGGAAATGGTTATCCGCAGCACAAGATGATAGAAATGGCCCACCAGAAGGCAGCTTCTTTTTAATTTTTATCATAGCAGGGAATTTACATTTTTGGAGAGATACTTTAGTTGAATTGCACATTCAATATTATTCTCTCAGGCTCTGAACCAACAAACTAAATATTTCATATACACTGCAAATTTATTATTATTGTTGTTGTTATTATCACTCAGTTTTTATTTTTAAGAGAGAGAACCAATGATTATTATTATTTTGAAAATAAATATTATTATTATTAATAATAATAATAAATATTATTTATAAGTAATAAATGTTATTTTTTTTCTTTGGAGGTAAATAATATGCATTGCCTGGTGAGTTTTTTGTTTGTTCTGTTTGAAAAAAAGCATTATACCATTTTGTTCATAACTTAATACAATTTTTTAAAAGGAAACTTGGATGGATCCACCATCCCACTGAAACAAGACATTGGAAGAAAAGCAATAAAGGAGAAGAACCGGATGCATAGACGACAATTGAACTGCAACTCCCAGGATCCCCGTTCCAAAAAAATAGTAAGAATTTTCCTGCATTTTGTTTCATTGTAAAAATTGCTTTGGAAAGTATGGCAAAGTGGGTCTGTTTGTTGTAATTTTATGGCGGTCCTTAAATCCAGAGCAAGAAAGGCTTTGGCCAGGAGCCTGGCTTCCTTCTCTATAAGAGCCGCAGAGGGACCGGTGTGTTATTTCTGATACTTAATGCAGGGTTAAACCTTTTGTCTCTGATATTTTAAGATGGAAAATTATAAGCCCTGTTTTGTCCTCTGGGGCCCTTTTTTAATGCAGCAATGTCTTTAAAGTTTTTAAAGATCTAAAAAAGAAGGATATATATATATATATATATATATATCCCCTTTACAAAGCAGTTTGGGGGTCAGTTTTTATAAAAATGTGGGCTTTTATGTTCGATCATTTAAGGGCCATCTGCAAGCGAAGTCGCAGCCCTGTTTCCTATTAGCCAGGGATCGTTCCTATTAGTCTGGAAATAAAGGCGGAGAAGGAAAGCAGATGGGCCCTCCGTTTCTGGCCTGGATTTCTTTTGCAATACCCAGGGATTATTCATACAAAACACTGCAAAGCTACCTCTGTAGTTGTTGTTGTTGTTGCTGTTGTTGTTGTTGCGAGCTATTGTTGAAAATAGTGACTCTCCCAAAATGCATTCCTGGTTATTTATTATATGTTGCAGTTGGCAATTGGGGCTTTTTTTGCTTTTGTTTAGAGAGGCTTCAAAAAGAGGATTGTGAAAACGGATGATGGAATTTAGGCCTAGAAGCAAGAAAAAGGGGAAAACCCTATCTATCTATTTATATACTCACACATACACATATACATAAATATATATTTTATATGTATATATGTTTGTGTGTGTATGTGTGTGTGTGTGTATGTATGTATATGTATGTATGTATGTATGTATGTGTGTGTGTGTATATGTATATATATATATATATATATATATATATATATATATATATAGGAAATTCCTTCCTTGGAGGCTTTTAAACAAAGGCTGAATGGTCATCTGCTGTGGGTGCTTTGATTGTGCTTTTCCTGCATGGAGGTAGAAGGGGATTGGACTGGATGGCCCCAAGAAGTCTCATCCAACTCTATATTTATATGAGACATAGATACACATGTATGATGAAATTTTCAATGGGACAATTGGAGCAAATATTTATATCCCATCAATTACTACTACTATGTCTCATTAAGAGCCACATCACATTAAGAGTCACATCCACTGTTTTAATGTGGTGAGATGTATTCCACAGTGGGCATGTGTATTCAGCAGCAGAGTAGCCAAGCACAATGGCAGATGTCTTCACTATATCTGGTTGTGATCCCCAGATTGTTCCAGTCAGCTTTCGTATGATATTATTTCTAGCACCCACTTTTTGCTTGATATTCAAACAGTGCTTCTTATACAACAGAACATGGTCCAGAGTGACTCCCAGGTATTTTGGTGTGCTGCAGTGCTCCAGTGGGATCTCTTTCCAGGTACTCCTCGGAACTCGAAAAGTTTGTCTATTTTTAAGGTGGAAAGCACCCGTCTGCATTTTAAATGGATTAGGAATCATCTGGTTTTCTCTGTAATAGGCAGTAAGAGCACCTAAAGCTACAGAGAGCTTCTGTTCAACTATTTCAAAGTTCCCTGCTTGAGCAGTGATGACATAATTGTCAGCATAGATGAAATTCTCTGTCCCTTTTGGCAGTGGCTGATCATTTGTATAAATGTTAAACACTCATGTTAAACAAGGATTGGTGATAAGGCTTTATTGGAAACCCCTTTACCCCATGATAATAACACTTTCAGGAGTGGATTTTCCTTCTAAGGGGCAGATTTCTCTCATTTCCTCTTGTTTTACCCACATTCTTAACTATGAGCTGTTTGTAAATCTGATGATTGTAACTCAGGGTTCGCCTGTATACACAAACATGCACACATATATGTATGTATATATAGAAACACACATTATCTGTCTGTATACATAGATACGTACATATCTTCTATCTGTATAAAAATACATACCCATATATACAAATACACACATATAAAACATATATAGGTTCAGGACGTAGGTTGATAAAAGTAAAGGTTTCCCCTGACGTTAAGTCCAGTCGTGTCTGACTCTGGGGGTTGGTGCTCATCTCTATTTCTAAGCTGAAGAGCTGCCGTTGTCCATAGACACCTCCAAGATCATGTGGCCGGCATGACTGCATGGAGCGCCGTTACCTTCCTGCCGGAGCGGTACCTATTGATCTACTCACATTTGCATGTTTTTGAACTTCTAGGTTGGCAGAAGCTGGAGCTAACAGCGGGCGCTCACTCTGCTCCTGGTTTTGAACCTGCAACCTTTTGGTCTGCAAGTTCAGCAGCTCAGCGCTTTAACACACTGCGCCATCAATGGCTCCAAAACATATATATATACACACACAAATATATACATATATATACACAAACACACACATATGTATGCATGCACTCACACACACTTACATATACATATGTACACAGTTTTCATTTTAGAAGGTTTTGGGCCTTTTCTGGTTGCATCTACACTGCGGAACGAATGCAGTTTGAGACCACTTTCCCTGCCCTGGTTCAATGCTGTGGGATCCTGGGAGATGTAGTTTGCACTCTTTGAAGAGAAGGCTAAAGTCCTTGTAAAATATCAACTCCCAGGATCCCATAACATTGAGCCATAACAGTTAAAGTGATTTCAAACTGCATATAATCAGTAGTATAGATGCACCCCTGGACTTAGGAGCTGGGTCAGAAAAAACTTGTGAAATACCTGGAGCAATAAGGATAGTTAGACTATTGCATAGAGTCAGAAATTCAATTTCTGCATACACACACACACACACACATATTCCATTATGTCCCTCCTCCATCTACCTGGTTTATATTATGCATTGCGGTCCTTTGGGAACGAAATATGGCAACCTATGAATGGAGGGTTTATTTTTTTACAAAAAGCCCTAAATGAATATAGCAGATGTAAGAAAGCACCAGATGGATAAAGGAAAAAAAGAAATCTAACATAATTCATTGCATTTGGGGGGAAATTTCTCCTTTGGATCACTCTGTTTATGACTGCCTTAAATGAGGAGGGGGTGAAGGCCCCTTTCTGATATGTTTTCCTTATGACTTTTGATTTATTTTGCCAGAAGCTTTGCTCTTGCTATATATACCTGAGTCACATTTAAAAAAAATTAAAGTGGGGCTTTAATGCAATACAGTGGTGAAATGATACCGTGGCACTTTAAAGGGGCCGATCAATAAAGGGCAGTAAATGACTGTAAAATTGCATTACGGAGCCCCTGGATTCGTTTTGCTCTCCATGACTCAGACGTTAGATGCAAAAGCACAGGAAAACAAAACAGCAAACACAGACCTGGATGGGGTTCTGCAGAAATCAGCAAAATTGGCAAAATATGAATGAAGGAGAGTTGGGGAAGATGAGAGGGAAATGGAAGGAACCACAAAATTGCAAATACACTGGAAACTGTGGATAATAGAACCTAGAGTCTCTCTCAGTGGCAGCAGATTATGGGGATAACTGTTTTGTTATGAGTTTGGTGTCTTTTGGGGTCTCTTTGCCCAAGATGAGTCCTGGAACCTAACCCCAGCAATAAGTGAGGGAACACTGTATACATTTTCATTAATATTGCTATTATTATTATTAATAATAATAATAATAATAGTTGTAGTAGTACTAGTAGTATCCATCTATTATTGTTGTTAATGCTATATTATTATTATTATTCATAAGTTATTGTTGTTATTGCTATATTGTTTTTCTTGTTGTTGTTACTATTATTTCATCCTGTCTTTCTCCCAGCATGGGACCCAAGGCTATCATATTTCAATGGCATTCATTTTAAAAGTGTCAAAATAATGCCAGTAAAGATAAAAATACACTTCTCCATAGAAAAGTCTGATTTTTAAAAGTCTAAAAATAATACCGACAAGGATAAAAATAATACCAATAAAGATAAAAGTACACCTTGCCTCAGAAAAGACGTTCCACAGCCAACTAATAATGAAATATCTCTCCAAATAAAAAATGTGGGGATGGACTAGATGGCCTTTGGGTCCCTCTCCATAAGATCCTATGAAATGAAGATACATTTGTCCTGCCTTTTACCTTGATTTCCGAAAGGAAAAATCCCCCAGTGGTTTCTCTGCCCTGAGGGTCAGCTGTCCGGCCATTTGGGCCTCTGTTGTCCTCCCTTGTCCTCCGCTAGAGGTCAGGGCAGACTTTGTCTCTGTGTTGTATTCCCTTCCCAGCTGTGTTTGCCCTCTTTTTGGCCATTAAAGGAAAGCGACTCAGAAGGGATCTTCCTTGGGAGAAATTGTGCGCTTTCATCGCTGGCTGGTTTTTGCATTGGTCAGCCAATATTTCTTTTTTGTCCCTTTAATTGAAGGATGCACTAATTACTGGACAGTGCACCGAATGCCCAGGGCTAAAGGTGTGCCCTGGAGGTATTTCAGAAGGGAAGGAGTTCTTGAGCATGTGCAGAGTGCATTATTGTAGAATAAGAAGTTCAGAGGCAACTTGAAGGCACACACATTGATATTGAAAGCTAAGCAGTGTCAGCCCTGGTGACTACTTTGATGGAAGACCTGCTATTTCAGAGGAAGAAATTGCAAACCGACTTGTGGAATGCATGCGGTCACAATAAGTATTATGATATAAACATAAGAAGAATAAGAAGTCCCCAGGCAAAGTGATCTTGGATGCTAAGCAGGATCAGTCCTGGTTAGAACTTGGATGGGAGACCGGCAACAAACACTGAATGCTTTATTTCAAAGGAAGGACCTAATGTTAAAAGCCATCTCTGAGCCGTCCTTGCTTAAGAAAACCCTGTTTTCAATTAATAGGGCCTCCATAAATTGATAGGAAACTTAAAGACACCAATAGTAGTCAAGGAGAGTCATCCCTGGTGAGGACTTGGATGGGAGACCAGGATGGGAGAGTTCCAGAGGCAGGAACTGGCCAAACACCTCTGGGCCTGCCTTGCCTAAGAAAATCCCATAAAACCCATGGGGTTGCCATATAACAACAGACAAGGAGGGCACATGTGTGTGGGGATAATCACCTATTAAAATGAAATAACATGTGGCTATATGGAGCCAGGGGCATAGATCCAATGGTGGCCACCCATCGCTTTGGGGGTCTCCTGTCCCAGAAACAAACGGTCCGTTCATAGTCCCCGCTACTAAGCCCCAGAACAATTTGAAGCTTTGGGGAGATTTATGACCGGTCCCCTGTTTGGTTCCCGATGGCAGATGCAGAGGGCTCCAGTTGCGATGACGGGAAGGCTCCTATTGAAGAAAAGGGGGGAAAGACAGTGGAAGATCATTTGGTTTCAAACTCTGATCTGATGACTTTTTGGCGGTGGCATATTTCTCCCTCTGAGCCCCCTTTAACATCCTTGCAATGAGAAGAATCATAATGGGCCACCTGTTTGGAGATTAAAGGCTTCCTTGGGCTTATATTTTGCGATTCTTGCCACACAATGGCCAGATTGCAGCGTATTATTAGTATTATAAGTGTTATCGCTTTTTCTCTCTTAAAAAGTCATTTCCTTTTCTGCTTGTGAAGGAAACCTCAAGCAAAGTTATGGGTGCATCACTATTGAATTAAAGCAGGTTGATAGTCCTTTAACTGCCATGTCTCAAGCCTATGGAGTCCTGGGAGTTGTAGTTTGCCAAGGTACATAGTTTTCTCTGGGTGCATCTAGATTGTGGAATGAATGTAGTTTGAATCCACTATATCTGCCATGTCCTAATGCTATGGATTACTGGGAGTTGTAGTTTTCACTCGTTGGCAGAGGAGGCTAAAAAGCCTTGTCAAACTACAATTCCCAGGGTCCCATTGCATTGTGCCATGGTAGTCAAAGTTGTGCCCAACTGCATTCATTCCACAGTATAGATCCACCCTTAGAGAAACTACAACTCCCAGAATCCTATGGCACTGAACCTGTGGAGTCCAGTTTTTAGATATTTAAGAGGCGGCAGTGTGAGCCTTCTGAGTTTATTTCATTTCCATGGAATGTATTATGAGCCTGCTCCGAATGCTACGTAATTGTTGGGGAGGAAGAAAAGCAGCATTTGTTTTTTATTTTAAGAAAAAAACCCTGTCCTGTCAGCATCGCTTAAGCCGTCCCTGCCTTGCGCCTCGGTGTCATAAATTAAATCAGCCACTTTAATTGGGCCCAGGCCTCGCGGTTCCTGGCAGGACAGACAGACAGATTCTCTGCAAAGGAGGCAAACGTCCTGCAGAGCGATTAATGAAACGGTCTGGAAGGGATAAGTGTGTGTGTGTGTGTGTATATATATATATATATATATATATATATATATATATATGTCTCACAGAACAAGGGTAATGCCGGCTCAAGGCCTTCTGCATCTCCATTGGAAAGCATGGGATTAATGCAAAGAGGGGGCTCATCCTAACGGGCAAAACTTCCACAGGATTGCACTCCATCCTGGTCTTTTGGGGAGAACAGGATAGACTCATAGGGTTGGAAAGGAGCCCCAAGGGCCATCCAGTCCAATCCCCTTCTGCCAGGAAGGTGTTATCCATACCCTCCTGACAAATGGCCATCCAGCTTCTGCTTAATAATAATAATCATCATAATCATAATCATAATAGTATCCTAGAGTGGAAGAGACCCCTCTAATGGCCATACAGCTTCTGCTTAAAGACCTCCAGAGAAGGAGACTCTGGATGAGGATGACGGCAAAAATCAATGTGTAGAACCCTTTCCCTTTGTGCCATAGTTCCTGTTAATCCTCTGCCATCCCATTTTTTAGGTTGCCTTGAACATATCCCAGTTCCCCTCTCTTCCTCCTATCTATCCCCTTTGTCCTCAGCTGCTGTAAACTGGATTTCAAATAAGGAAAAAAATGTTCTTTTGGCCTGGTACAAAGGACCCATGGTTTTCAATTGCAGGAAAAGAGATTTCACCAAAATTTTGTGAAGAGCAATTTGACTCTTATGATATGCTTCTTCTTGAGAGTCCAATGGACTTTCCTTCTCCGGAGGTTTTGAAACAGAGGCTGCATGGCCTTCTGTTGGGTGGGCTTGGATGGTGCCTTTCTGCCTGGCATAAGGAGTTGGACTAGATAGACCCTTTGGGATCTCTTTCCACTCTAAGATGTTATGATTCTGTGATTCCCCTTCTTTCCCGTCTCCCTTGAAGTTGAGGGGTCAGTGGTCTCCCATTTGACGTCTGGCTTGGGGATGGTGCTGCCCAGACTTCTCCTTCGCATCCAGCCTCCTTCCGGCCTTGCAGACGATGGTGCCAAGGAGCCATGGCACACATCATGGGCCGGGAGACTTAATCCCTTTCTCCCCGGGGCAGTTCCAAAGCCAGGGAAATTCCTGCTGATATTGAAAAATTCCAGAGCATTGAGAAAGCAGAAAACAGAAGTAAAGGGAGGGAGGAGGGGAGGCATCTGCATGTCTTCTCTGTGCAAAAGCCAGCCTTAGAAGGAAAAGTCCTCCAGGCGAGAAGGAAGGAAGGGCCGGACCAATGTTTTCAAAGGCCACTGGCTTGTTACCCGAAAATATATTTGGAATATATTTCCCTTTCTTTTTTCTTTCTTTCTCTCTCTCTCCTTTTCTTTGTGGCTTGACCAGATAGAATGCCTGAAAATGAACTGTAAACCGCAAACAGATTTCCGAACCTGTCGGGGAATATGTGAAACTTTCCTCTGATTTACAGACCTCTGGAGAGAAAAGCTCTGCTCTCCTTTGGGACGGAGCAAGGCATTTGTTCTAACTGTTTCCGTATTTTATGAAGCAGGGATTGTGCCAGAAGAGCGAGACCAAAGGGCCATAAAGGTCTGTAAACAGAGAGCTTGTGGGGCTGACGTCGCGGGTCGCAAGGCCAAGGCACACCTGTTCCTTTGAGGCGGACATCTTTCTGGGTTTATCCTCCAGCGGGAAATTGCCCCTGACAGTTGGGGGGCTTTGCCTTCCAGACCTACCCTGGCAAAGGTTTTTGTTTAATGAGCTGCTAATTCAGACCAGCACACCATGTCATAGAGCAGTGCGGGTTCCTTCAAGCCTGGGGCCTGTCTACACTGTGGTGTTGATGCAGTTTGGCACCACCTGGACTGCTATTTGGATCTTGGGAGTTGTAGTTTGAGGTCCCAGCACTCTTTGACAGAGAGGACTAGAGACCCTGTAAAATCACAATTCACATGACTCCGTAGCCTTGAGCCAGGGGAGTTCAAGTTGAGTCATTCTACAGTGTATATGGAGCCTAAGTAACCCTGTATATCACTTGGGGTGTATCTACACTGTGGAATTATTGCAGTTTGGCCCCATTTCACTGCCTTGGCTGAAGGCTATTAAAATCCTGGGAGCACCAGCACTTTTTGGCAGAGAAGGCTCAAGACCTTGTAAAATTGCAACTCCTACATTCCATGGCATTGAGCCATTGTGCAGTGTAATGGCAGTTAAACTAGTGTCAGACTGTGGTGTCCCTCATCTTTACCATCGTCACCCTCATTCATGGGGGAAGGATATATCCAAATGGATTTGGAGTCTGTCTTCATCTCTGGAGGCTATTAAGCAGAGGTTGGATGGTCAGCTGTCGGGAGTGCTTTGATTATGTTTTCCTTTATGGTAGAAGTTGAACTGGATGGCCTTTGAGGGTTCCTTCCAACACTAGAATTCTAGGATTCTTTAGCCCTGTTTCTCCATAAACCCACTAATGTCTATGAGGCTGGATGACTATCTGTTGGGAGGGCTTTGATTGTGCTTTTCCTGCCTGGCAGAAAAGGGTTGGACTGGATGGCCTTTGAGTGCCCCTTCCAACTCTAGGATTATATGAATCTATGATTCTAGGACTCCATGGATGGACTAATTTTGGGAGGAATTGGAATCTAGGTTTGCCCTGAATTGCCGTTGCTTGAAGCCACAGACACCTTCGAGGGATCAATCCCAGGGGGCATCTTGAACATCAAAGGTGGCCATAAATATGAAAGGAACCAGAGACAAAGCAGCCAAATCAGTCCAGGAAGACGATGCATATTTATGGAATAAAGGGCATTTACCGACCGGGTTCAAGGGGATAATGTGTATTGAAATATGAATCCGGAGGGATGGTTTGCATTCGGCAATCTATCCGCTGTCTCTCGCATCCTAATCCCGGCATTTCATAAACTCATAGGCTGGTATTAAATAAAAACAAATTCCAAAAGTCTGCACCAGCCTCCTTGCAAATCATTTCTGAGGAAGGCTCCTGCAGAGGAAGGAACTTCCCAATGTGAAAACCATCTTCCGCTCAAGCGACTCCCGAACAACAAAATTATCGTGGCCTGGAAAGCAAATGTCAGGCCTGGTTACGGCAGCGGCCCTGTTGCCTCCAATAACCGCTTGGCATTTTATTTAGTCTGCAACCACCTTCCGATTTAAATGCAAAATAAAGATTTTCCTTTTGCCGCTTCCCCTTGAGAGGAGTAGCGCCAAGCAAAGCAGAACGGAGCGGAACATCTGCTGGCCATTAAAACCCGGTCCCAAGACAAAGTCAACATGGATTTGATCCACAGTCAACAGCATTTACAAATGTAAAGGGAGGAAGCTACCGAGGGCTTGAAGAATGAGCTGCGAGGGAGGAAACAGGGTTTGGGGCGGCAGCAGATGGCCATAATTGCTTCCATCTTGGGAAAGGCGGCCATCGTGGAAGAGAAGGAGAAGGAAGGGCTGCGGGAAAAAGCATGGCCTTGCCGCCTGCAGAAAAGGAATGTCTTCAAATTCTGATGGGGAAACCTATTAAGAGTCATGGATGTTGTCCAAAACCGGATCCCAAAATGATGAACCCCATCACTCATGGTTCCATAGGGGTGAATGATGGAGTATGCGTTGACTTCATTCTTAGTTTCACAGTTATTTTAATTAGAACCACCCTACCAGAATGATGCACAGACACCATTCACAACTCCAACCTCAGGGGATGGCAACACTTCCGATAGCATAATCCTTTCACAAAGCCTTATGAAGACCCATGGAACACAATGGACTTATGCAAGAACCTCTGGGTTGTTTCCTGTTTCTTCCTGATATGATTTGATCTATTCCTAAGAAAGTTTCCTCACGTCTGTCACTAAAATCGGACCCCCTCCTTGGGGTTTCCATTGACATTGCCAACACCCTGAGCACTCTTTGTTTTCCTGACTGGTGCCCATTGTATTAACGGAAGATAGGATATCAAGACCCATTCCAGCCAATTATTGCTTGCCACACTGCTTTCCTTTTCTGGTCACGGCCCTCTCTTGGGCGGATCAATAAACAAACACAACTCTTCAAAATAATTCAATAACAGTTTATTAAAATCTCCCGCCACAACTGGAACGAACCAGCGATGATGTTGAACGGAGCCTTGGACTTATCAGGAAGTGGATCCTAACCAGCAACGTTTCAGACGAGTCAGGAGTAAAGTGCTATAAATCTGTATGTTTGTGGTATTTTAGTTCTTTGGAGGGCAGTCTCCACTGACATCCTCTTTGGTGATTGAGAATAATGCCTTTGGTATTGCCTTCAACTTGTCTGTGTCTCATCTGGCCTTTGGAAGGTTGGTACACTTGGCCCCGAGCCCACGGTTCTTGCAGAAGCAGAAATAACCTAACATGGAGTTCATGAGTTTAGATGGAAGGGCTCAACCATGGCAATGCTGCTGGGAGATGGCCAAAAAGGAACTTTCTCAAATTTTGACAGACATATGGTGGCACTTGAATGGTTTTTAGGATGAGAGAGTCCCACCATAGCTTGAAGATTGCAAAAAAAAAAAAAAAAAAAAAAAAAAGAGAGAGAGAGAAGCTTTTAAAGATTTTGATGGGGAAGCCTATGATGGGCCAAAGAGTCATGGGGTTCATGGGTTTGGCTGGAGGGGATCAATCATGTCCATGCTGCCAAAAAAGGAACTTCACCAAATGCTGATGGTGAAACCCATAGTGCCCCTTGAGTGGCATTTAGGATGGAAGGGGTCAACCATGGCCATGTTGGTGTGGAGCCTGCAGAAAAAGAACTTATCCAGATTTTGATGGGAGGTCTATATTGGGCCTAGGGGTCATAGGGTTCATGGGTTTGGACGAAGGGGCTCTGCCTTGGCCATGCTGGATGAGAGGTTCCAAAAGGAACTTTTCCATATGTTAAGGGCTGGGAAAGGTTCCTAACGGCCCCGACTGAGCATCTTGAAGAGGGAAAGAGACGCCTGGTCATGTGGAGCCGATTAGGAGTGTTGTTTTAAGATATCTTTATAATAAACAGAGTGTTCAGTAGCGTAATTGGAGACATAATTGGAGCCAGGGCTTTGGTTGGGCCTTGCCATCGCCTCCGAATCACCTGCAGCCCAGGAAAGAAGTCTATGAACTGGTCTTCTCTCCCCAAATATGGTCCAAGAGAATAGAAGTGGCCAGGATCTCATTACACTGAGGCCACAGCAATTCAAGTGGTGCAAAACTGCATTAATTCTCCAGTGTAGATGTTTCCAAATGCTCCAGAGCTTGAAGGGTATCTTCTAAAGGGCCCTCCATGGTGGGAGGCACCTGGACTTCTCCCCCCCCCCCCACTCTGCCTTTTCATTTCCAGCCGCATTGTGTTTGGGATTAATATTCCATAAAGAACGGCTCCCGCACAAACAGACGCAGATGGGCACCCTTCGCCCCGCCGCCGTCGTTATTAAATTCCTTCTCCGGGAGGCTTTGATCTGAAATCCTGCCATTTCTTTCCTGGCAGCCGGATTGTGATACTATGCAGGGCCCTCTCCTTCTCTCTCTGGCTATTCCTTCAGGGAACATAAAGCCCATATTGGCCCCACATTAGTCCCTGCTTTGGAGATGTTAAAAAGCAGCACCAGGGAAGAAAGGGAAAAGGTTAACCGGAGTCAAGCGCAAGCAAGAGGCACCCCATCATTAGCGTTTGGGGACATTCCCGCTTCCAGGATTTATTGGTGCCTCTGCTTAAAGGAGGCGGCTTTGCATTTAAATCCTAAAGCAGGAGCAGATGCACCGAGGTGCGAGGCATGGGCTGGATCTACACTGGCGAATAACACAGTTTGGAACTCCATCATATGGTCTGTATCAGCCCATATAAGGCAACTCCAAACTACATTATATGAATCAACATTCCAATGCTTTTCAACTGCATTATATGGGTCTACAGTTCAATGACCCATATGGTATTATATGGGTCTAAACTGAGCATATTCAATGCAATTCCAAAATGCATTATATATTGCCATATCATGCAGTTTGGAATTGCATTATATAGTCAGTGTCCCCATCTATTTTGCCATATATGGGTGTAGACCCATATAATGCAGTTTAACTGCATTGAAGTGTAGACCCATATAATGCCATTGAACTGCACTATATGGGTCTACACTCACCATATCATGCAACTCCTTTGGATGCACCAAATGAGAGCAAAAGCTCTCTCAATCTCTCTCTTTCTTTTTATTTTTTGAAGGGAAAAATGCAACCAAATTGCCATGACTTTCCCACCCTTTTATTCCTCCCAAATTAATAAAAGAAGAGCCCGGCTTGGTGTTCATCCTGCTCCTGCCTCTGATCATTTATCATGCAAATGAAAAGCCTTAATGGAAAAAAATGTAAAGAAAACAAATTCTGGCAATATATTGAAGCCTCTCTTCAGCTGAAGAGATAAGATTGAATAGGAGAAGGAAAAGGGCAGAAAATGAGGTGTCGGTCCAATCGCTGGGAGGAGAAGAGAGCTCCCATTTCGCCAGGAGGGTCTTTGGGCTGCAAAGAGACTAAATTAAAAATCCCGTCTATTAAGCTCCAGATCGCGCTGGGAAAAATGCCTTCTCCTTGCACTTTCGGATGCGTTCACATCGATCTCATTTTACGCATGATTACGCTTTTAATGAGTTGTGCAGTGTTTCCAGGCTAATTTTAAACCGCCTTACAGTCCTACTGTCCGCTGGATTAACATTCCTGATCAGTTGGGGCCCGAAAAGAAGAGACCCATTAACACCAAGGAAATAAATGGCCTCCAGGCCCAAAGCTCCAGAAAATGAAAATGGCCAGGGTCTAATTATACCATCTATTCATTTATTCCATCAGTCACTCTCTTTAACATTGGGCTGACTCTTTAAAACATTGCCAATTGTTCCCTTGTGTTGCTTGTCCACTTTGAAATGTCCACCCAGTATGGTCAAGAGATGTAGTACAACTGCTATGGGATCCTGGGAGTTTTAGTTTTGCAAGGCCTTCAAACTTCTCTGCCCAAGAGTTGAGGTGCTGTTAACTCTGGGTTCATCCACACTGTGGAATGAATGCAGTTTGGCACCACTCGGATTGCCATGGAGCCCCGGGAGCTGTAATTTGCTGGGGTACCAGCACTCCTTGGCAGAGAAGGCTAAAGACTTCTAAAAACTACTATTCCCAGGATCCCATAGGGAGCACGGAGCCAAGGCAGTTCAAGTGACATCAGACTGCATTAACCCTACAGTCTAGATATCAACCAGCATCTTGAAGCAGTTCCGAATGCAAGAAAGTGTTGGGTTTGAGCAAAAGGTCATTTTCCCAAATGACCTTTCCACTTGAGATGGATAGGATGGTTACTAAATGACGTTGTTGTTGTTGTTGCTGCTGCTGTTGCTGTTGTTATATCCATTTAGTGACTTACCAACTGGGCCCAGAACCTGACCTGTGGTTGCTCTCTTTCCAAGTTCACATGCAAAAGCCCTTTGGTCCATCAATAAAGTGATTTTGGGTCACCGATGCCTTCATCCCAAAGGAATGCTTGCCATCTCCATGCAAAAGCCATCTGTGTCTTTGGGGCCTAATTGCCTGTGTTGGTTTAGCCGATCCTTTGCAGGCGTAACCTCCCTGTGGTTTGCTAGACAAGCGGAGGGAGTTCAAAGGCAGAGGAGCGCAGGACAGCTTGGCCTCAGCTCCCATTTCTCCAGATGCCGGAGCAGGCCGTGTTTATTGTTTCCACTTGCCAAAACGAGAAGAAAAGGCTCCTACTGTATATTTGCAAAGAAAATAGAGGAAAGATGACAAAGGACAGGGCTTTCCGTCTTAAATCTGCTCCATTCTCAGCTCAGCGGAGGGGTGTATTAAGCTGGACCTTCAGGTCAACTTCAACATACAGCAAAGTTATCATTCACTGGGTTTTCTTAAATTTCTTCAGTTTTACTCTTGCCTTTTTTGTAGGCTGAGTACTGGAACTCAAATCCTGGTCTCCCAGGGCCCAATCCAACACTTAAAATGAACAGCCCTTAAGTGAATGATGGTCAACAGAAGTTTTCTCTCTGTTCCGCCTGATGTGTCAAAGGCAGCTTTGGCAGACTCCGAATGAGAGGCCAGGCCTGGATGCCATCCAAGACAGGCCCAGAGTCAGAATCATAGAATCCTGCAGTTGGAAGGGGCTCCAAGGGCCATCCAGTCCAGCTGCCTTCTGCCAGGCAGGAAGGCACCCTCCTGACAGATGGCCATCCAGTCTCTTCTTAAAAGAAGAAGGAAGCATAGAAGAATGCTAGAGCTGGAAGAGATCCCAAGGACCATCCAGTTTAACTCCCTTTTTCCAGAAACAATCCAATCCCTCCCATCCTGACAGATGGCCATTCAGCTTCTGCTTAAAATCCTCCAGAGGAGGATGCAAATTCTACTGGACTCCCAGGTAGTTGATATTTCATTTGTGTTTGAAGGAAACCCCAAATGCCATCTAGACCAGGCATGGGCAAACTTCAGCCATCCAGGTGCTTTAGATTTCAACTCCCACAATTCCTAACAGCTGGTAGTTGGAGTCCAAAACACCTGGAAAGCCAGAGTTTGCCCATACCTGGTCTAGATTGTGTTCATAGAACCTTAGAATCTGAATCCTGGGCTGGAAGGGACCCCAAAGGGGATCAAGTCCAACCTGATTCATCCAGGCAGGAAGGCACTATCCATGCCATCCCAACAGATGGCCATCCAGCCTCTTCCAAAACCTGCAGAGAAGGAGACTTCACTGGATCTAGAGGCAGCAGGAAATTCCATTGTCATACAGCTCTTCTTAAGATTTAAGTGGAATCCATTTTCCTGCAGCTTGAATCCATTACTCCATTGTGTCCCAGTCTCCAGAGCAGCAGAAAGGAAGTCTTTCCTCTTTTCCTCAATGGGGCTGAGACAGAATGCCACCCCACTCATATTTGGGGTGGGAGAGGGAGGTCTGTTGCATGATTTTTGCCCAGAGTCTCACCAGGAAACCAGAGACGTGGGAAAATCCAGCTCCCCCTTGAAGCAGGGGGGCCCTTTGGCTGCGGACCAAGGAGGCCCCTTCATCACGCCCCCCCCTTTGCCTCTGTCGCGCCTTTCTGCATATTTTTGATTATCCCAATGAATTATGTAACATGAAAACGGATCCTGGGAAGGACTTAAGAGCAAAGTGCTCTGGGTCTGAGAGAGAAGGGACCCATTGAATGCATCCTGGAGCAGGGCGAAAGGAGACCCCTGCAGCCCCCATCCTCTTTGGGAGCAGCTGCAGTGAGATCAGAGGCCACAAAAGCCCCTTCTCTGAGGCCCTTCCCATCCATGGGATGGGGTCCCAGAAACAGATGTTGGAAACTGGGAAGACTGGTTCACCCAACTGTGGTGGGACTGGACGCAAAACACCATCAAAACTCTCTATATATAGTAGCTTAGGCCGATGCCTGGATTAGGTCTTTTGTAGTGATAAATATTAGAAGAAGTCATTGCTTGTTTTGTGGTTTTATGAATGGTCCCATTAGAAAATGTATAAGGATATGGGTGAACTATAACTCCCATCATCCTGGGTCAATTTCCCTAAACGCTGCCAGTATTTAAAGTTGATCATATTGGGTCTGTGTGCCAAGTTTTGTACAGATTCATTGTCATTTGGGTTCACAGTGCTCTTTGGTTGTGGGTGAACTACAATGCCCAAAATTGTGGGTCAATCCCCTCACCCAAACTCTGCCAGTATTTAAAGTTGATCATGTTGGGTCTGTGTAACAGGTTTGGTCCAGATTCATTGTCATTTGGGTTCATAGTGTTCTTTGATTGTGGGTGAACTACAATACCCAAATTTTGGGTCAATCCCCCCACCCAAACCCTGCCAGTGTTTGAAGTTGGTCATGTCAGGTCTGTGTGCCAAGTTTAGTTCAGATCCATCTTCAGCTGGGTTCAGAGTCCTCTCTGGATTTGGATGAACTACTCCTAAAATCCCGGGTCAAACCCCCCCCCTTCTAAATACTTCCAGTATTTTCTGTTGGTCATGTGGGATCTGTGGGCCAAGTTTGGTCCAGATCTGTTATTGGCAGGAGTTACAGTGCTCTCTGGAAGTGGGGGCCATCTTGGAAAATACATACAAACAGATTTTACTGGTGCAAGTAAATGAAGAGTGGTCATAGTAGTGTTCACCCCTTTATTGCATCGCTGTCTACTTGGGGACACTTTTGGCAATAATGAACCCAGGAGGCAAGCTGTTTAACCCTGTTGGATGTGTGCAGTGGACATGTTTGCAACCACGTCTCACTATGCAATAATTGTGTTTTTATGAACAAAAGGAGGAAGGTTCTTTCCTCCTTCTGATACGCCACTTTTGCGGAACTGTACCATCCTTTTGTTTTAATGGGCCCTTGATTGAGGGCGCATTTATCCGAGTGGGTTTTTATGTTCTGTGGGAGACAGCTGAAGGGAGAACAAATGAACCCGTAATGTAAATTGAATAGTTAGAGCCTTTTATGGGGGCTCTGGTGCTGTGCCTTAACTGTGCCTCCTTTAATGGTAATTGTACAAAACTTTGCCATCCGGCTTCAAATGCCGGTGACAGTTGGGACGTTTTCCTTTCAGATGCTAATCGCCAGCGCATGCGGTGATCTTCCTCTCCTCTCGGATTGAATAATTTATGGAATGAATTTAGTCGTAAATTTATTATGTCACAAGCAGGTTGTAATTTCACTAACGGTATACTTAAGAGATTAAGTTTTGAAATAATAATAATAATAATAATAATAATAATAATAATAATAATAATAATAATGAGAGATGTGTATTTTCTAGGATTTCCCCCCAACGAGTGTCTCATCTTCGGTGTATTTTACAAACAGGGGTTTTGCTTAATATTTATTCAGAACATGATCTGAAAGAAGAAGAAGGGAAAGAAAAAAAGGGAGGGAAAGAGCGAGAGAGAAAAAAGAGGGGGCATTAACATACACGGGGCTGCATTTGCTGTCTATGACTGGATGTGGGAGTCGTAAACAAATTACCAAAGGCCTGATAGAGACAGAAATAGCATTCAACGGCAGGGCTCTGTTTCGGGATGCTGAATAATTGCCTTCTGCCAGGAAAGGATGGAGTGTCAAAGATGGAGGAGGAGGGAGGAAGAAGAGGGAAAGGGTGTTGGGCAGAGTTCTCCACATGAGGCAATAGGAGCAGCTGGTGCCCCCCACAAATATATGGGCAAAAGTAGGCTCTCTTTCTTCCTTCTCCTTCCTTTCTTCCTTCTTTCCTTCTCTCTCCTTAGAGATGTTGAACCTGCCCTGGGTTTTAGTTCAAATCTTGAAGTACTCATCTGAAAGGGGCAGGGCCCTTTTTCCAGAGCATTTCCAGCACCTTGGAGAGCTCCTCCAAACATCCAGACTTAATGTGTTGTTGAAGACTTTCATGGCCAGAATCACTGGGTTGCTGTGAGTTTTCTGGGCTGTATGGCCATGTTCCAGAACCATTCCCTCCTTACGTTTCACCCACATCTATGGCAGGCATCCTCAGAGGTGTGAGGTCTGTTGAAAACTAGGCAAGTGGGGTTTATATATCTGTGGGGATGTTCAGGGTGGCCAGCTGTTTGAGGCAAGTATGAATGTTGCAGTTGGCCAGCTCTAACAACCACCATGTCAGACTACACAGAGAAGCCACTGAAATCCACAAGCATGTGGACAATTTCAGCAGAAAGGAAGAAACCATTAAAATGAACAAAATCTGGCTTCCAGTATTAAAAGAAATCTAAAATCAGGAGAGTAAATAAAGAACAATACTCATAAAACAGGGGAATTCCAGACAAGAAACAATCAGGGCCAGTTAACACCTCCCAACAAAGGATCCCTCCACGCAGGAAGCAGCCAGGCTTTGAAGCTGCCAGGCTATTCATTGCTATTCAAGCTAGCCTGTTGCAAGATTCACACCTGCCTCAGGCAGACAAGAGTTCTTTCTCCCACCCTGAACATTCCACAGATATATAAACACCACTTGCCTAGTTTCCAACAGACCTCACAACCTCTGAGGATGCCTGCCATAGATGTGGGCAAAACGTCAGGAAAGAATGCTTCTGGAACATAGCTATACAGCCCAGAAAACTTAGAGCAATTCAGACTTAAACCTGGCTCTGCTGCCTTTTTGCTCTTCGCCTGGACGGAGGGAGGAATGGAGGGACAGAAGTGGGTCACCACTAGCCCTGTGGCCTGGATGACCCTGTAACCCAAAACACCCTTTATTGGGGAGCCCTTCTCCTTCTCTGTTATTTCCTCTCTCATCACTTATTCATCCCAGGATCCACCATAGATCACGGATATCATGGGTTTGTGTTTGTTGTACCATTAGTTTAAAAAATTTATAAATCACAGTGCAGGAAAGAAAAGGGCGGAAAGAGGGAAAGATCCGAGGAATTATTGCTGGAGAAAGAAAGGGATGGAGGGAGAAACGTCAATTCACTATCGATTACAAGCATCACAAGGGGATGATATGCTGGATACCATCATCCTTATTATTATTGTTATTATCATAATCATCATTATTATTGGAGACTGGACTTTACAATAATTAAAATCCATGCGATTTGAGAGCTCTTTTCAAGCAGACAGTTGGCATTTGGACTAAATTGTCTTCTGGACCCAACTGTAGTCCTATAGCATAAGCTAGCTACATACACATAGAGGAGTGCATCCTATACGTCAGGCATGGGCAGACTTGGGCCCTTCAGGTGTTTTGGACTTCAACTCCCACAATTCCTGGCCTCAGGCCCTTTCCTTTTCCCCCTCAACCACTCTATAGGTCCTAAATGGACAGACCCAGGGCCCTGTCTGTCGCAGCAACCCCTCCATACGAAAGTGAAGAGCTTTGGGGTTTAGTGGAGAGAGAAGGAAGGGCAGGGAAGATGGTATCTCTTTGGAATGAAGAAACTCATTTCCTGATCCGCATATATTGCCTAGATCTGTCCTTGACCTGAGGGCGGGAAGGGAGGTGTTAGCTGAGACTTGCGTCTGAAATGTAAATAGCGGGGCTGGAGATAGAATGTGCACACTCTTACTATTCTAAATGCTGGCATTTGGAAAATGGGGCATTCTCCCAGTTGCATTTGGGACCCTGAATGGTCAGAAATACTTATTCAATACTCATGGAAGTAGGGAAGTCCGAGGTATCTCTTTTACACAGAGTAGAGTTTTTTCTCCCACCCTGGAAAATCCAGAGATATATAAACCCCATTTGACTAGTTTCCAAGAGACCTCTGAACCTTTGAGGATGCCATAGATGCTGGCAAAATATCAAGAAAGAATGGTTCTGGAACATGACCAGACAGCCTGGAAAACTCACAGCAAACCAGTGACAACATATGTCTTTTAATTTGCAATTTATAACTCATTTGACCTGGAGTTTAGAATCATCAAATACATTCCTAGAATTGGAAGAGGCCGCAAAGGGCCATCTATTCCAACCCCCTTTTTTCTACCAGGCAAGAAGGCACCTCCCAACAGATGCTTCAACTCCTCCAGGACACTCTCACATATCCCATTGTCAACTCTTACAAGCAGGAAGATCTTCCCAAGATTTAGGTGGAACCCGTTATTCTATGTCAGCCTCAGGACCAGCAGAAAACAAACCTTGCCCCTTTCTGCTCCTCAATGGGACATACTTCCAAACATTTTAACCTGTCTCTCTTGTTCCTTTCTCTCATCCTTCTCTTCTCCAAGCTAAACAGCCCCAGTTCCCTAGTCTACTCCCAGTAGGATTCATAGTTTCTAAACCTTTGGTCATTTTTGACTGGGATTTCCATCTTGTCCATCTCTATTTCTTGAATTGCTTTGCTCAAAACTAGACACAGGGTTATTACTCCAGGTGAGGAAGTCTGACCAAAGCAGAAGAGAATGGGACAATTTCCCTAGGTCTAGACCAGGCATGGGCCAACTTCGGTCCTCCAGGTGTTTTGGACTTCAATTCCCACAATTTCTCACACTCTATTGGCTGTGAGGAATTATGGGAGCTGCAGTCCAAAACACCTGGAGGGCCGAAGTTGGCCCATGCCTGGTTTAGACAATAGAGTCCTCTTAACACAGCCTAGAATTGCATTGGTGTTTTTTGTTGCCGCTTCATAGTCCTAGCTCTTTTTCAGCTTGTGGTCCATTCATAAAGAGACTCCGGGATCTCTTTCCCAGGGACTGTCTCCAAGTCACCCATCCTATATCTCTGCCTTTCATATTTTTCTTCCTATTGAAATCTATTTGGTAACCTTTGGTTACCAAATCAGCTCTCTCTCACCTGTTGAGGAGACTCTTTTGGACCCTGATCCTTTCCTTTGGGATCTTAGCTCTCCTCCCTATTAGGTGCCACCCTCAGATTTGATAGTATGCCTTTGTTCCATCATTCAAAAACCATAGATAAAGAGGTCCAAGGACCTGGCGGCTGCTTTTTCCCCTCGCGTTGCCCTGGCTAACATTTCCTTCTATTGGGGGGGGGGGGCATGGAGACCCCCTCCTTGCAGAGAAATCAATAAACAGCTGTAATTCCCGGGTCTGCTGTTAGCGGGGCTTAGAAAGGCCTGAAGGCAAAGGGAGAACAACAACAAGGAGGAGGAGGGAACCCTGGCTGAGCCTCCCTTCTTTCACAGAAGGCTGTCTTTCGGTTGACATGAAGCTGCACGTTTTTAAAGGGAGAATAATTGCCTTTCATCTGGTTTTCCCGCAGAATACACCTCTCCCCTCCGGGATTTCCGACTCTGCGCCTCTCCTTCTTCTTTCCCTTTTGCCCTTTGCAATGCGTTTGTTTTCTATTCAGGTAAAATGGAGGGTTTTCAAAGGTAGCTACACTGCAGAATGAATGCGGTTTGGTGCCACTTTGACAGCCATGGATCAAAGCTATGAGATCCTACCGATTGTAGTCTTGCAAGGTCCATAGCTTTCTCTGAGTGCATCTACATTGCAGAATGAATGCAGTTTGGCACCACGTTGACTGCCATGGCTGTGTGATGGGATCCTGGGAGTTGTAGTTTGCATTCCTTGGCAGAGAAGGCTTAGGAACTTATGAAACTACAAATCTCAAGCTTCCATAGCACTGAGCCATAGCAGCAAAAGCAGTGTCAAAATGCATTCCTCCAGAGAAGTTTGAAGATCTTGGGAAACTACAACTCTCAAGACTCCATAGCATTGAACCATGGCAGTTAAAGTATCAAATGCATTCATTCTACAGAGCAGATACAATCTTTGGCAGAGAAGTCCTAAGACCTTAGAAAACTACAACTCCTGGGACTCCATAGCATTGAGCCAGGGCAGCTAAAGTGGTGTCAAACTGCCTTCATTCTGCAGAGTAGATGCACTATTTGGCCAAGAGGGCTAAATGAATATCTTGCAAAACTATAACAACCAGGATCCCATAGCATGGGGTCACAGCACCCCTTAATTTTCTCAGAGTTTGGTTATCTTCTTATGAATTCAGTTCCATCGAAACCATACCTAAGTTTGAGGACCTGCCTTTAGGGCTATGAAGCCAACCGGTTTGTTTCCAAGGAGGCCCCAAATGAACGGCTTTGGCTTCAGCCTGATAGAGTCGTTAAGGAAGAACAATCAGCCCCGATGGGTCCATGTTAAACGATCCCTTTTGTTTCCCAGGAATACGATATTTATTGGAAAACACGCTTCTCCGCGCCGATTGATTAAATCAAGCGACCCGTTGGTGGATGCGAACAGGCTAAGTGGAATCCTATGGAAAGGGGGGCTTTGGGCCCAATTCCCGGCTATTAATTAGGAACATTGTCGTAGCCTCGCCAGGGCATTCAATAAAAGGAGCCTACTGCCCCTCTTTGCCATAATCGAAAGGGAGCTAAGCACGTTTTGGAAAATGTGCCTTTTCTCTTACAAATTTCATTTCCAGTCCTTTCTTTTTTTTTTTTTTTTAAACATTTTTATTGGGTTTTACATTCATAATTCATAATTCATAACAATACTGCTTCCCTTTTTTCCAATATTTTTTCCCTCCCTACCACCCACACCCTCCCTCCTCAACCACAGTATGTTTATATTAATCTTGCAGATCCAGCCACAGGTAAAGTCTTTGTATTTTTTCTTTAATGTAATCGTTGGCTCCTCCATTTTTCACCCAGTTGAAGTAGTCTTTCCATCTGTTTGTAATGTCCTTTTGTTTATTCATTCTTGTTACTTGGTTAGTCATAATTCCTGTAATATCTAACAACACTTGATCATACAAATAATCATTCCAATTATTTAACGTCCATTTCGATTTGTCTCTCCATCCTCTAGCAATCACAGCATGTGCTGCTCTTATTGTTACTTTCAATAACTCTTGGCACTCAGTTTTTATACTTGGATGATCCAGCACTCCCCAAAGTAACAAATCATTATTAATTTGTATTGTTATCTGTAATAAGTCCTGGATTTTCCCTTGTATCATTAGCCAAATTTTTTTTAATTCAGAACACTCCCACCACATATGTGAATAAGTGCCCTTTTCTTTATTACAATGCCAGCACTTTGAATTCTTCCCTTTTATCATATAAGACAGTTGTTCCGGAGTTCTATACCATCTTAATACCATCTTTTTTTCTAATTCATTATATTTTTCTGTTTTTATTTTATTTATGTTCCTAATTATTTCGTCTACTTCTTGTGTGCTTAATATTTTAACCCGATTTCCAGTCCTTTCTGTACCCTTGTTTCCTGCACAAGAAGCCCATTTGTTGAATAGAAAACAACAGCTTTGGGAGTGTTTTTGTACAAAATGGGGCAGAACGTTGGAGAATTTCACATTGCAATCAGGATGGGAAGAATTTTTGGAATTTGTTAAAAATGGTTGAAAAAACATATTCCTCGACTGGTTTGCTGTGAGTTTTCCGGGCTGTCTAGCCCATGTTCCAGAAGCATTCTTTCCTGACGTTTTGCACATATCTATGGCAAGCATCCTCAGAGATTGTGAGATGTGTTGGATACTAGACAAGTGAGGTTTATATATCTGTGGAATGTTCAGTGTGAAAGCCCTCATAGACCTCACAACCTCTGAGGATGCCTGCCATAGATGTAGACGAAAGGTCAGAAGAGAATGCTTCTGGAACATGGCCAGAAGCATTCTCTCCTATGAGAGAAAACTCACAGTGATTCCGGCCATGAAAGCCTTCGACAACACATAATAATAATCCATTTTCATCTCCTAAAGCAGCTAAAATGCTAAAAACAGTACAATACAACCAAACAGTTTGGCCTCCTCCATCCCCTTCCTTAATAAAATAATTTTAATAGTTCTCTGTGAGTATTGTAATAGCTTTATGTGATTTTAACCTAGTTATTTTTAATAGTCTTATGTTCAATGCTATTGTCGTGTTTATATGCGTGTATGCTTTGAGTTTACATATTGTATGATTTGTAGTGCCAGCTGCTTTGAGTCTCCTTTGGGAGAGAAGGAGCGGGATTTTAATAATAATAATGATGATGATAATAATAATACGATGTTGTTGTTTTCATTTGTAAATCATCTAGCCTTTAGTGTTGCGAGCTGCTCTGAGTCTTATTTAAGAAAGGAAATCAGGATGATAATGATGATGATGATAAGCTGTTATGTTATTGTCGTTTTATATTGTTTATTATGTTGTTTTTAGTATTGTGAGTAGGAAAGCAGGATAATAATAACAATAACCTTAACAATAATAATTTCTCCAGCTCCTTCTAAGGGTTTGGGCCACTTTGCTCAATGGGAGTTGGGTCCATCCCAGAATCTATCTGACTTCCATCTGCCCTTCTGATTCTGCTTGATCCCCTTTTCCTCCATCGCCTGATGAAGATAGGAAATATGTTGATTTAACTCCAGAAAAATGTTGGGCAGCAAATGCCCGCCGCCCCTTTGAGCCCCCCCCCCCACTCCTCCTCTGGCCATATCTAATTTCATTACTAAGCTGTAAATGGCAAAATGACGGAGAGATAAAGTTTCAAAGGGCCAAGGGCCCTTGCTTTCCCTGAAACATTAATCATATGCTTTTAATTCTTGCCAGCGGACTCTTCAGCCCCCTCCCTGTCTGGAGCCTTGTATGGCTCATCATAGAATCATAGCATTGGAAGGGGCACCTAAAGGCCATCCAGTCCAACCCCTTTCTGCCATTTAGGAGGACACAATCTGATCCCTCCCAACAGATGGCCACCCAGCCTCTGCTCAGAAACCTCCAGAGGAAGAGACTTTGTCAGACTCATAGGAAGTCTGTATTACATTTGAACTGGAAGGGACCCCAAGGGACATCCAGTCCAGCCCCATTCTGCCATTTAGAATGACACAATCAAAGCCCTCCTGACAGAGGGTCCCCCAGCCTCTGTGTTGCCCAGAACCAGATACAATGCTATCATTCCAGGTAAAGAGATATGTCGAAAGCAGAATGAAGTGGGACTATGACATCCACTTATCTAGACATGAAATTCGTCCTGTTGTCTCCCAGAATCACCTTGACTGTTTTAGCTGCCGCATCACACTCTTGGCTCTTATTTGTGCTGTGGTCCATAAGACTCCCAGGTCCCTTTCAGATGGTCTGGGCTTATGGAGCCCACCTTCCCTTCCTTTGGTCCTTCTTAGCGTTTGGCTCCTCCGAGATGCTTCTCCCTTTCCTCTTCCTGGCAAAGGCAAATGAATGGTTTCTGCTGCAGCAATTAAGCTCCCGGGAAACAGCCTCATTAGGCTAATGAGGGGTAAATAAAGCCGTCAAGGGCATCCTTTGCATTTGGTTAATCAGGCAAATTCATGGCGGATGAAGAGGTGCCTTCCACCAGCCTCCTTCTCTGCTTCATGCCTCCGGAGGATGCGCTCCCCATCATGCAAGGGAATCCATGCAAAGTTATGCAAATTCATGCAGTACTCCCCCCCCCCATGTAGCTCATGCAGCCTGTTGCTTGTGCCCCCCCCCCCAACTCTCCCAATTTACTTCCAGATGGACCAATGGCATATTAAGCCCCCAATAGTTTGGGGCCTCCAGGTTGGAATTTGCATTTTGTGTAGAGAATAACACTCTACACAAAAAGCACAAAACAAAAAGATTTAAAATACTGTACAATTATTTTCTCAAGCTGCAACACATATCTATTTCTGTAGATGGCTGACAATTTTCTCATCCAAGATGTGAATGTTCTTGATAAGGAAGGGAAGGAGGGGGTTCTTCCTCTTTCCTTGAAGGCCCCCTCCCTGCCCTCCCGGCCTCCCTGAGAACTGACTTAGCAGCCGATGTATTAAAATATTGATAGCCCGCACTTGGAGCCCAGACTCGGCTCCTATCAATAATTCATCTTTCATTGAAAGATGGGGACGGATTTTGGGCTTTGCCTCTGGAGGGTTTTCTTGGCCTTGGGCTCGGTCCCCTTTGAGCAGGCGTTTTGGGGGGAAAGATGTGGGGCCTTTGGCTGCCAGGCATTGACTTTGATTTCGGAAGGAACTGGGGGAGCACAAAGCAGCCACCTCGCCCTCTCCGTCCTCTGCTAAGACAGGGATCCTTGGAAATAGGTTTTTGGATTGAGCAAATACCCCAAACACCCTCATTGCATGCACTTCGGAAATTTTGGCGCATCCATATTGCACACAAGAGTCAGAATCTCACAGATCTATGTCATCTCTGGCTGTACCTACACTATGAAATTAATGCAGTTTGATACTACTAGAACTTCCAGGTTTCGATGCTAGGGAATCCTGGGAGCTGCAGTTTCCCAAGGTCTTTCTCTACCAAGGCGCTCTGGGACCTCACCAAACTGCAAAGGCCGAAGTCTTGCAAAGCTACAACTTCCAGGATTCCAAAGCTTTGAACCATAGCAGTTCAAGTTGTATTAAATTACATTAATGTGCTTTGATTTGTGTTGCATTATGTTGTGAGCCACTTTGGATCCCATTAGGGAGAACAGCGGGATATATGTAAATTTATTATTATTATTATTATTATTATTATTATTATTATTATTATTATTTCCACAGTTTAGATGCAACCAGAGATGACATTGATCTGTGAGATCCTGACTCTTGTGTGCAATATGGATGTGCCAATATTTACCCAGTGTGTGCAATGATGGTGTTTGGGGTACTTATGGATTTCCCAAGTGTGTGCGATGATGTATGTTGTGTGTTTGGTTGTGTCGTGTTGTGCTTCTTGTTGTGACCATTCTGTCCTGCAGGGGGCAGCGTTTCTCCACAAAACCAGCCTCAGGAAGCCTCTTGGTCTGTACCCAAAATATTCATCTGCTTGAACACAGCACAGATGTGCGTGTTGTTGTGGGGATATATACATCATATATCTATATGTATATACATATGATATATAAAATAAAAAGAACCACATTAAATGCAGAAAGGGTGTAAACCTCCCCACCCCCTTCTGTTCCATTGGAAAGAACAGATGATGGGGAAAGTGCCAAAAAAGGAGTGTGCCTCATCTTCTTTTTCCTTTCTCCACATATTGTTCTTCGTGGGCATCATCCAAAATTAAACATTACCTGTGAAGGTGCAAAATGGCCCTAAAAACGTCATAAAGCATCTCCCGAGACTGAAAAATTAAATGTTTTCAATGCTGAGATGCAAAATGATGTTAAGGCAAAGAGACAGGTGGGTTTGCGCAGTAATAATGGAAACGGGACCCAGCTTTTTCTTGGGTGCAGGAAAGGGCCTTGAAAAGATGGAAAGCAAGGGTTTTTTCTCCCCGTGCTATTCAACAAAAGGCAACCAAGTCTTTCCTGTGGAGGAAAATTCTTCTTGCGGATGACAGCGTTGCATCTTGAAATGAATAATGCAGCCCTTTTCACAGCAATTTTCCCCTGGAATCAGAACCTGGGAGTTCCTTATTATGTTGCAAGAAAAAGGGGATTTATTTCGAGACAGTCAGGCAAATGCTCCCAGTGGGATAGTAATAATTAACAATAATTAATAATAGTCTTCACAACCTTCGACAAAACATAATTAATAATAATTTATATCCCGCTTTCCTCACTTAAACGAGACTCAAAGCAGTTGACTATATTAAAAACGATGCAATTGAAAACCTACACTTTAAAACAAAGTCCATATATTGCTTTATGGCAGGAAAAAGGGCCTCACTTTCCAGTCATTGTAGGTTTTGCTGAGCAATATTTCCTTTTAAAATCCTCCTAAAAATGGAACAAAAAGCTCATTGTCTTACTGCAAATATGGATATTCTTGAATTCAGGGGCCTTTCTTTGCTGCTAGGATTATACACACACATATCTTCATACACGCACATATGTAGACATCTATATATATACATATATATATACACACACATATATACACACATATAGACATATATATACATATAGACATACATATGTACATACATATGTATATATATATACACACACACACATATAGACATATATACACATGCATACACATACTTGTACTTTTTTGCCTCAGAATATTTTATTTTTCTTGGTTCGTCTTATTCTTATGTTTAATGGCAAATTCTTTGCACTTCCCAGCACCTGAATGCCATTCCTACTTTGGAAATTACAAATAGATTTACAAAAGTGTAAATATATTTACAATCAATACAAATCTCTATATATTGCAAAATTGTGCAACGAGAGTAGCAAGCCCAAAGAGCAGGCCAGTTTTTTGGGGGGGAAAAACCAGAAATATATTTAATCCATTCTGTTTTGCAAAATTTGTTCTGTTTTTACAAAATGTTTGCCTGCAGACCTTACTCTACATTCGAATAAACGTGATTCAGAAAGAGGTCCTTTATTTGCAGTGCTTTTTCAGTGCTGTGTTTTAGTGCTTTGGGTCTGGAGCAATTCACGGTAACATCCGTGGGACCATCACCATGGAATGAATCTGCCCCCGTTATTATTGATACCGCCGTCTTGGCAGGAGGGAGACATGGCCCCAAAGCATTAAAATGAACAGGCAGCGGGTTGCGATTTGCGTTTGCTTCAAACACAGAGCGATCCCTTCTATCTCTGTCAAATAGAGGAATATCGATATTTTAATGTAGAAATATTACTATTAATATAATTATCATAATATTTTATAAAATGTATTGTTATTATTGATTGATTTTCAATTATCTAGCACCCATGGGATTCATGTCATTTCTGGCTTATTAAAAATAGGCCTAACTCATACTATCCCCCTTATTATCATACCATAATATTTTGTAAAATATAGATATTATTTTTATTATTGACTCTCGGTTAAACAGTATCCATGGGATGAATGTCATCTCCAGTTGCTTGATAGTTATTAAAAATAGGCTTAACTCATACTATACCCCATACTATCATACCATTGTATTTTGTAAAATATAGATATTATTATTATTATTATTATAAAATAATAATAAGACTTTATTTTTAATCTGCCCTCTCTCCCCAAGGGGACTCAGGGCAACTTCCAAAGTAAAAAAATGGCAAACATTAAATGCCAATACATTATTATTATTATTGACTCTCAGTTAGCCAGCATTCATGGGATAAATGTCATCCCTTGTTGCTTGAGGGTTACTAATAAAATAAGCCAAATACTATATCCCATTGCTGTATCGTATCATAATATTTTGCAAAATATAGATATTATTATTACTGTTATTGACTTTCAGTTAACCAGCACCTATGAGATAAATAGCGTTTCTGGTTGCTTGAGAGCTTCTCTTAAAACCAGGCCTCATTCTTTACTATTACCTCAGTCTGGACTTGATATTAATATTGAAAAATAATAATTAAAAGCAAATTATGACAAATAAAGATAAACCTGCTTCAGTGTAACACAGTTTTACTATATTATAAAAACAGCAAAAAATGCAATATGTAATTTTAGTTAAATGGCAGTTTAAATTAATTTTATTTTAATTTTGATTTAAAGTATTAGTTCTTTGATTTTTTTTGCCTATTGCTTGAAGGCTCCAGTTAACTGAGAGTCTGCTGTATTAGATTATAAATTGGACAGGGCCAAAATTGTCAATGCAGTTAAATACAATATTTCAATCCTGTCAATTTGAAATGTCAGCTGAGTTCGCAAAGCCATCTCTTCCATGCCCTCAAACGCAGCCTTTAATTAATTGCATTGTTTTATTTTTAAATCTTGCCCTGTTTCTTTGCCTTTCTTTATTTCTTGAAGACCCATTATTTTTTTGTTTTTCTAAAACAAATTAAACCAGGTTGTTCTTCAATGAGGACAACGTTGCACTTCTCTGAAGGGGAACCCTTTGTAAATGAGTGAGGCTTGCTTTGCAGAAATTATTTCATATGGAGCATTTCCCCCTAAAAGTCCAGCCATTTGATTTCCAATTCCCCCATATAAACGTGTGTGTGTATGTTCCTTCTTTTTTTTCTTTCTCTCTGAACCCCTGCCATGGTTCAATTTCGAATCCCTCCCATCCTTTTCCTTTATTTAATCCTGCCTTCGTTGCAGGTGGGTTCCCTTCATTCGCCTCCTTTGGCCTCTGTGCTTTCATTCAGAGATTAAAGGCAAACGCAGAAATGCATCGGAAATAAATAAGGGCCCGACAAACACATCCGTCATCATCATTCCCTGCATTTGCTGTCCCTTTGTTTCCCTTCTTCCATGCTAGATGTGCATTTTTACATTTCTCCTTTTCACGCTTTGAGAAATCATCATCATCGTTATAAGAAAATTCCCCGTTGTTTGGTGAAAATCTGAATGTTTTTGTGGGGTTTGGAAGTGGGTCAGCGATATACAGATGTGTCCGTGTCCATCTTCTTGATGCAAATGCATTTCTCATGGCTGCAGCCCGAATGTGCTCTCGGCTGCAAAAACGTGGCTCCCAGTGGGCACTCAAGGGGCAGGGGAAGTAAATGTAATAATAATAATAATAATAATAATAATAATAATAATAATTTCCATGTTGGTGGGTTGAATTGTGGGGTCTCTATTCTGGCATGGGCCTTACATCCAGAGGTTACCAACCAGAGAGCAATTTAGCCAACCCCATGATTTTGTGCTCCAAATTGTTTTATTTATTTATACATTTGAGGGCATTTTAGACATAGTTTCGTATTCTAAAATATTGCACTTATTTCTGTATTTGAACACAGTTTGCCCATAGGTTCATGTTCCAAATTTTTCATCTATTTATGCATTTGAGATCATTTTATCTATTGTTTTGTGCTCCATAGTCTTGCATATATTTCTACATTCAAGGTAATTTTACCTATGGTTTTGTGCTCCAAATTCTTGCATTTATTTCTGTATTCGAGGTCATTTTACCTATGATTTTGTACTGCAAATTCTTGCATTCATTTATGCGTTCGAGGGCATTTTGCCCATGATGTTTTTGCTCCAAATTCTTGCATTTATTTATGCCTTTGAGGGCATTTTACCCATACTTTCGTGCTCCAAAATGTCAGATTTCTTTCTGCATTCGAGGGCATTTTACCTATGGTTTCATGTTCTAAAACATTGCATTTATGTATGCCTTTGAGTGGCATTTTACCTATGGCTTTGTGCTCCAGATTCTTGCATCAGTCTATGCAGCGTATTTTGCCCCGTTTCTTGAAATCTCAGAGCAGCATAGAAGAAAATACAATGTCCAAAGAAGTCAGCGCCATCAGGTGCAAAGGCTTTTCTGCAACCCATTTTCATATTTATTTCATAAATAAAGAAATGGAGCTCCCCCCCCCAAAGAACCCCCCCCCATTTTGGGAGGGAAGGGGTTAAGTCCGGCTTCCATGAGGGCTGTTCCTCTTTGCTGACAGAGAGGTTGACCAGTGTCAAGCCTCCTTGCATTCAGCCTGCCTTCATGGCATCATAAATAAAACAGACAAATTACTTTTTTTTCCCTGAAGGAGGGGGCAGAAAGGAAGAAAGAAAGAGGGAGCGAGAAAGATAGCGAGATGGAGAGCAGAGGTGTCTGCTGGGTGATTTCTTTTTTTATGGAGGGGGGGATACTGGAGAATTAGAGGGGAAGCAATTGGGGGGGAAAGGGAGGGAAGGAGGCCTTTGCAAGGGCCCCATGAATCTCCTGATGATGGCAGCAGCCGAGAACAATGCAAGGAGGAGAAGCAAGCAATTACCTCCCTCCACCAATCCCTTCTTCTTTCTTGAGAGCCAGGCAGGGCAAATGTATTCCTAGGACCCCCCCCCCCCCCCCGCCCCTGACAGACAGATAGATATATATATATAATAAATGCAATTCTGGAAGGGAGGGAGGGATGGAGAGAAGGCGAGGGAGACATAACAAAGGAAGGAGGAGGTGTCTGCAATGCAAGGCTCCTCTTCAGGCTTTGGACTCTATGAGGAAGAGAGAGAAGGGGCTGTGTATATAAATATCTATATCTATCTATGTTTATATGCCTTTCTGTGCATATCAGATGCTGGGTCAATGGCCCCAAGGCCTCTGGTTCTTGGCTTCCGCACTCAGTTCCCCCCCCCCCCCTTGCGCTCTCCAAGGTCCTGAAAACCAAAGCCCCCCAAATAGGGGAAAGTGCATGTAAAGACCGGAATAAAACCAGGAGCGGATTGGATGCACATTTATTATTACTAAATTTTATTCAAAAATAAAGACAAAAAATAGGAAATGCAAACAGACAGATCTTTGGGTTGCTGTGATTTTTTTCGGGCTGTATGGCCACAAGCCGATCTTTCTAATGTGTAACACTAAGGGCCCTTCTACACAGCCTTATAACCCAGAATGTCAAGGCAGATAATCCCATAGTATCTGCTTTGAACTGGGTTAGCTGAGTCCACACTGCTATATATTCCCGTTCAAAGCAGATAATGTGGGATTTTATTCAACTGTGTGGAAGGGGCCTAAAACAACGAAATCTAAAGCAAACACATGAACCAAAGACATCCCTAGGCTATGAAACGTATACGAGACACACCGCCGCTGGGACTATTCTGTGAACTTCCCACTCCTTGCCTGTTGATTTCTGCCCCTTATTGTCCTGCACTGTATGTCCACACTTCTATTTGAATGGCATTCCTCTAAAGGGAATCAACAAATCCCAGTCTTTCTTAAGGTTGGTCAAAGGTCTGTCCTTGGTCATCAGCATCATCACTTTGTGCATCTTGGTTATTTCATAGGTTTCCAATACACATCAGACTATGAAAGCATTCTGGTCAGAGGACTCTTTGGGAAGAGTGTTTAATACAAAGGGCTCAGCGGCTGCAGAAAGTAAAAGGCTGCAAAAGGGAGAGTGGATGGATGTGTGCGTGCAAAAGTGTGTGGATGGATGGGGAGACCCTTACAATGGCAGGTCTGTCATGTTCAAAGAGTGTCAGGAATCCTGATGCATCATTCCCTTCCTTCCTTTCCTCCTTGCTTCTTTTCTTCCGCTGCCGCTTATTGGTGATAACATTAATATCTCCGTCGTTTCATTTATGTCATTAATCCCTCTCAGGATTACCATTCCCAGCCTGGCGCAGACAAGAGCCCTCTAAATGCCATCGTGCTCCATGCCGGAGGTGTTATGGGATGCCCGGCCCATGGGAGATGGGACACCAGAGCACCCATTATCCCCTTTGGCATTCCACCAGGGCAATTGGGACAAAGGACCTTATCCTCCCTCTGGGAAGAGGGGAAGACTTCACATTCAGTGCTCTTTCTCTCTCTATATATATATATTAATTTGAATTAAGAAGTGAGGAAAAGAGCCAAACCCATACAAAGAAAGCAGATTTTTGTAGTACATTACATTAAAACCACCATAACTTATAAAACTAATTCTAAGACAAACACAGTAACCCACAACATACCCACACTAATAGACATTTGCTAAGCAAACAACTGCTAAACTACGAACCTCAGTCACTGGTTGTTGCTTTTTACCCCTTTAGATAACGCCATATAACTGCATGTATACTTTTGAAAGCATTCCTCTAATTCAAAAAACCCAACAGTTGAAATTCCTCCAATACTGTTCTCTAAGCTCTGGTTATAAAAGTACAATTGGGATGTAATGAACGATAATTTTATCCCAAGGGCTTTGAAGATCCAGCTTTAATTGCAAGATCAACAAAGACACAGACATAGATTGAAAAATGGTTGTCATCCACTGCAGACCGTTGCGTGGTTCCATGAGCTCCATCCATGGAGCCCAATGGGCCACCAGTCTTTTGTAAAACTGCTCCCAGGAAAACGGGACTAAATTTTGTGGGCATGATAATCCCTGAAGATGACCATCACCTCTATTGAGCATGGGACTCCAGAACCACTTTTGGGACCACATTGCATTTCACTTACTCCACTTGAACTGCCATGGCATCTTTTTGTGCAACTCTGGACTTCGGAATTCACTGGGGCATTTGTTATAAAGATAAGCATTTCCCTCCATTCTATCAGATTATGGGATTTGGCTGAACTTTTTTTTACAATTCCTTGAACTTCAGGGTTCCTTCTCTGCCTCTCTTGGAATTTTGCATCCTGAGAAACCTCCAAAGCTGCCGTCTGAGTCCATCCACCAGCCGCTTTCTGGCCTGAGAAGGACACAGCTCCTGTAAGGAGTAAAGTGGTTAACGATAAAAAGAATTGATTTCCTGCCTGCGGTGATCTCTCTGGGCCCCGGGACGGAAAGAGGGGAAGGAGGGAAGTGGAGGCTGCCGGCACTAGAAGCAGAGCAGAGGCAAAGGCAAGAAGTGACAACCAAGGAGCTGGGATGGGAAGGTCCATGTGAAAGTCACCAGAAGGCCTCTCGAATCCACAGAAACACAGCCACAGATACAAACACAACTCTTCATCAGTTTTGAAGATGCTTCCGAACCTGGAAGGAACACGTTATGAATACTGCTGTTACCCGTAACATGTTGCTTTAAGACCTTACAGGTAGGAAGAAGAACAAGAAAAGAGAGGAGGAAGTCGTAGTAGTATAGATGGAAGAGAAGAGGAAGAAGAAGAACCAGAAAAGGAGGAGGAGGAAGAAGAGATGTAGGACGAGGAGAAGGGGGAAAAGGAAGAGGAGGTAGGAAAAGGAGGAGGAGGAAGAAGAAGAATGACGATAGAGAAATGAGGAGGACAATGAGGGAGCAAGCCCTTGGCTGGAATCTGCCTGGCTCTCATTAGTTTGCAGGTGGAGAGGGATCAGTTTGCAGCACAGAATGGGGTCCAGCCATAGAGCCCCCCCCCCCCCACCTTGGTCGGCCCAGCAGATTCCATAAATCACATCCCAGTAGCCCAATCTGCGCAAATCACAAATCTTCCTGGAGATAAAAAAGGAGCCATTCCGCCCTTTGCCTGTCTGGAGCATAACTCCCATGTGCTTCTCGTTAGGAAGGAATGGTTCCACATTTGGGAAGGGGAGAGGTGCGCCACACCTGCCGACCCCCACACAATGTTGGGAGGAGATGATGGCCAGTGTGTATGTGTGTGTGTGTGGGGGGGGATGAAATGAGGGGCATGGAAAGAAGGAAGGAATGAGAGGCCTGGGTCCAACAAGATCCATTGCCAGGGCTGAGTGGCAGACATCTTGGCAGCCAGAGTGAAGCAGGACACCTGTGGCACAAATGCTCAATGGAGTAGATGGCGAATGAGTGCAGAGTTGGATACAGATAGGCATCAACCCTTGGATGACCAAAGGGATGCGGAGTCAGAGGCATAACTTCCCCTTCTGTGGCTTTGAATGCAGATGACCATTGACCCTTGGCCAAAGATACACACAATCAATGCTTCTGATGTCACCAAGTGCCAGCTTCTGGACCAAGACACCATGCACAGTGGCAAGGATGCCATCAATGGCCAGGAAGATGCATGGCCAGTAAAGCTCATGGCCAGGAAAGTGCAAGACCATTAAAGCCTATGGCCAGCAAAGTGCATGTCCAGGAAAGCAGGCAGTCTTTGGAAGGGCGTACCTGTTTGGCTGCCATAGCTTCTCTTTGGAAATAACCTGGGATGCTGTGTGTACATGAAAGGAGAGCAAGACATAGTTGGAGATCATGCATTTACAGAGGGCGAGAGAGAAATATTTGGCTTCTTTCTTTCTCCCCCCGCCCTTTAAGGATACAGTGAATTTGGCCCTCATTTTGCCAACCAGAACCAGATGTGCCTTTCCTTCTGCAGAATAACGGAATCATATTAGTTCAGAAGCGAGGCGGGTCATAAATAACAGCAAACGCTGGGCTTAGCGTTTCTTCAAAAAGGGGGGCAATGAATGCGGCCGAAAAATCTAATTTGGGAGCTAAAGTCAGTTTAGGAAGGAGAGGAAGGGAATGACCTTGTGAGTCCTCTTCCCATTGGGCCACGGTGGTTAAAGTGATGCCAAACTGCATTAATTCTACAGTACAGATCTATCCTTCAGTGTCTTCCCTTCACTTGCCGAAAGACCCAGGAATTAAGCCTGTTCTTTCTGACTTTTAAGGCGTCGTCTTAATGATAACCTGGGATTTAATAAGAATCTTTCTGAAAGAACTCTCTCAGTGTTTGGCTGCCCAAAGAGAGCCATCACTTACCTCAGTCACAAAAAGAGAGATAAATGTATTATTCAGGTTGTCATCCATTGCGCTTTGCCTCCCGAAACCTGTCCTGGCAATTTATAGGGTCCCATAGACTTTCCATTCTGTCGGCAACGATGCCGGACTCATGATCAATGTCCAGAAGGCTTTCCAAGGAAGTTGGCGGCAGTGAAAAAACATGAACAACAGCAAGAAAAAGAATAGCCCAGGTTTACTTTACAGGCCAAAGGAATACACGGGTCATTAAATGAGAATGACATATTTATTCATCCATGTTATGCCCCACCTTTGTCCCAACATGGGACCCAGAGCAGCAAGATCAAGCACAAACACTAATGGTAAAAACAATAAAGCACATTTAGGGAAGCTATTTGATTAAAACAACCCTAATTTTAAATTCATGAAACCCTTTCATAAAAATGTGGTGGCAAGGATCAAATGGAAGCCATGAAACCAAGAGGGAAGGCCTCACTTTGGTTGGCTTTGGCCCCAGAGAGACTGAAGATAGTTTGGAGGCCTCAAAGATAATTGTTGTTGTTATCCATGAAAATAAAGGGTGCACAACATTAAGCACTGTGCAGGAGTTATTCTTCATTGCAAAACAAAATTTCCCCATAAAAACCTGTTTTCTGCACAGAAAGTGCTATTCCCTATGAATTAACCTGGTTCTGTGCTAAAGAAGAGCACATTCCCCAGTAAAGCAATTACTCCATTCGATTTTGGGATATCTGCATACAGGAAGAATGCGATGGAGGAATTTTCGTTTTCATTGAAAGCCAAGACAGGTTGAGCATTTCTTTGCCAAAATGTTTGGGAGCAGAAGTGTTTTGGATTTTTGTGGATTTTGGAATGCCTGTATTTTCATATAGATACATCACGGGATATTTTAGAGATGGGACTTCCAGTTTTTATAACTCTTTGGGTCTGGTAGAGATGGAAGAACCAACCTTTCTTCCTTCCTTCCTGAAGAAGGAGAGAAGCATGTCCATTTCATATCCAATGAAATCTCACTGACAAGCAAACATCCACCCTTGATGCCTTTGCTGCAGCTGCCGACTGATTCTGCAAAGGAAACCATGGCATGCCATGAAGTGGTCAAGTGGAAAGTTGGGGTCCCCATTGCGGAGATGGTGGCGGGATAGAAAAATAAAGTATTATTATTATTATTATTATTATTATCATCATCATCATCATCATCATCATCATCATCATCATTATTATTATTATTATTATTATTTTCCGACCCCCAATTATCCTCTTTGCAAGAGAGCTGAGAGAGAGGGAATCTGTCTTTTCTGCGCAACCCAGTCCTAAATAAAACCCACATTTTTCCTCTTATTAAGCCTCTGCCATAAGTGGTTCCAGGTCCACTTGCCTGGAAAACCAGAAGGCCTCTGGAGAGGAGGAGAGGGAGGAAGAGGAGAAGGAGGAGCGACTGAAGACCAAGCTCAGGACAGAGCCCGACTTGCTTTGATATAGCCTCTGAAAGCATAAGTGAAGCAGCAGCATTTTGAGCAATTCACAATCACTTTTGAGTATCCTTTTCTCCAGCAAAGCCTCCCTTCTTGGCTCTAATGCGCAACACACAGGCACCTGATTTGACCCATTACCTGCTTTTTTTAGGTCAGGGGTCCTAAAACGTTTAAAGCTAAGGGCCAGTTCGTGGTCCTTCAGACTGTTGAGGAGGCGGTCTATAGTTTGAAAAAAACCACCACAAACAAATCTTTATGCACACTGCACATATCTCATTTGTAGTGCAAATAGACATAAAAGAACAAGGCAATGCTTAAAATGAGAAAGCATTTTAACCCACATAAAAGTAACCAGTATTTCAATGGGACATGTGGGCCTGCTTTTGACTGATGAGAGAGTCAAGTTAATTAAAATTGTTGTTATCATGTGTCTTCAAGTCGTTTCAGACTCAGTTTAACGTTTAGGGTAGGGAGTGAGTCAAAGACCTTGGAGAGCTGGATTTGGCCCAATATACAGCTATAGCTCAGGCATGGGTCAACTTGGGTCCTCCAGGTGTTTTGGACTTCAACTCCCACAATTCCTAACAGCCTACCGGCTGTTAGGAATTGTGAGAGTTGAGGTCCAAAACACCTAGAGGACCCAAGTTGGTCCATGCCTGAGCTATAGCCTGTGTGATCTCTCCCTTTCCAACCTCCTTACTGCAGCCATCGTCACCTGGATGGAGAAAGAGGCTTTTCTACCTTGAACAATGCAAAGCCTTTCTCAGTGGCCAGCTCCCTCTGCCACCTTTGTACTTGTCAGGATCCATTGTCAGGATCCATCCCAGATCATCATTGTATCCCCCCCCCCAAAGTAGGTCTGTGGGAGACATTTGATTGCCAGCAATGAAGGCAGATTATCCGGAGGTCGGGTTGAGTGACAACCCTGCCTTGCCTTGACCCTGAGATAAGAATTAATCCCATAAACCTCTATGCACTTCCCTCCTCTCCCTCTGATCTCTGAATAGCAAGTAAAGGGCTGCATTTGTGGAAGGGGCCTGTGCTTGGGTACATGAAACACCGCCCCCAATACTTTTAAGGGGGGTCTCCTTTTTCATCACAGGGTCCCGATTCCACCAATGCAAGTGAATACCTTTGCCCCTGAAACCAGAAAGTGTATTAGGATCAGTTTGAAACAAGAGGGCTTGAACAGGGAAGGTTCTCCCTTTCTGTCTTTCTACCTAAAGTTCTAATCTCTGCCTTGAAGGGCCTTGGATTTGGAGGGCGGGTTGGTCTGAAATTAAATAAGAACCAATCAATCTGCCCCAAAAGGCTCCAAAGGAGACAGAGATCAGGGGCGTTCAATAGGCCGCTCTGATCCCAGAGTCAACCGTTGCAAAGGAATGTGTTTGTTTGTGTGTGAAAGAGATTAGGAAACAAACACACTGCACTTCCAACATGTTGGTTCATAGAAGGATGAAAGTTCATTCTAGGTCTGTATTATGGCACATATTTTGGGGACAAACCTGGGAGAAATGCGATTGGTTTGCTTTTTAATCACCTATAGGTATGTGTGCATACGATCGATAGATAAATAGATAGAGTGCATATCTACATGGTAGAATAAATGTAGTTTGGTGCCACTTTAATTGTCATAACTCAGTACTAGGGAATCCTGGGAGTTGGTGGAAAAAGGCAAAAGACTTTGTTAAAATCCCATAGCATTGAATCATGGCAAATAAAGTGGAGTGAAACTGCATTCATTATATAGCATAGATGCATCTATCATCTATATTTCTGTCTATCCACTGTGCAGCGTTGACTTCCCACGCGGAGAGGCCTCCGTCACTTTGAGATCAATTCCCAAGTCTTTCGGCCTCCTTAAAATGGCTTTACCCGCAACTCGCCTTAATGCAGACATTAACTCTAATGCCATCTCTTTAGCATAAACAAGGAAAGAAAATATACCATATTCCTATGATCGTGACGTTTGTTGTTTAGCATCAGGCCCCTTCGTCTTTGGGACTATCTTTTGCATTTTAATCCACTCTGGGCCTGGTTCTGGGGCGAATAGATTAGTTGTAATCCTCCGTCTTAATAAAGAGGGGACTGCGGAGATTTATGAAGCAGTGAAGGCCTGGCTCTTGGGTTGAAGGGACTCTCATGCATATGGAACAGGGGGTGGGGGGCTTTGGAGAGGCAGGGAGGGTGCTACTTAAATGGGGAGGAATGGGGCTGAAGAAGGGGTCCTCGATTAAGCGTCTCTTGAAATTGTCAGAGGGAAGATGGACGGACAGCATTCCTTAATGGGGCACCAAATGGATTTGGGGCCAGGCAATTAATGGACACAAAGATGGACAGGAAGGGCATAGAGGGATGGAAAGTGGACCAGAAACATCACATGGAGCAAAGTTGTGTGTATAGATGTAGATATAGATATACAGGGCTTCACATGGCCCTTTGAGAGCCAACTCATCTCCAATGGCAATCATTTATTTTATAGGATATTCTCTTTCCAGCTCAGATTGGCATTGTTTCTCTCTAAGCTTGTGTTTCCTCTCATTCAGGGCATCTATCCCTGGGAGAAGTGGTATCCATTGAACTACCAGCTTTACTTAAGTGTTGTGCAATCGGTCTTGCTTGACCCTTCCGTCTTACCTCTGTCCATCCTATATAGTGCCTATTTGCAGTTTAGTTTGTATTTTTCAATGCTGCAAACACACAGTTTCAACACTTCTTGAAAAATGTGTCATTGGAGGATGGTGGCAGCCCATCCCCCATAACATAAAAGGTAAAGGTTTTCCCCTGACGTTAAGTCCAGTCATGTCTGACTCTGGGGGTTGGTGCTCATCTCCATTTCTAAGCCGAAGAGCCGGCGTTGTCCGTAGACACCTCCAAGGTCATGTGGCTGGCATGACTGCATGGAGCGCCATTACCTTCCCGCTGGAGCGGTACCTATTGATCTACTCACATTTGCATGTTTTCGAATTGCTAGGCTGGCAGGAGCTGGAGCTAACAACGGCCGCTCCCGCCGCTCCCGGGGATTGAACCTGGGACCTTTCAGTCTCCAGCTCAGTGCTTTAATGCACTTTGCCACCGGGGTTCCCCCCCATAACATAAACATTAAAATAATAAAACTGGGGATCGGAGCAAAGCAACACAAACTCATGCTTTTTGGAGATCGATAGGCCAGACGGAATATTGGAGCTGCGGCGGAGTGAAACAATTGTACCCAAAACAATGCATGAATAGAGAGCCATTGGTGATTTTTTTCTGTCAATTTAAAGATGTCATCCATTAATGATAGAAAGGTAACAATGCGGGAGTTTCAACGTTGTGTGATAAGAAAAGCGCAAATGCGAGATGAACTCATTACAATTGTGCAACAGACTTTTTGTGTGACAAAGTCTCTAGACACTTCCTCCTCAAATCTGATTCAGTGCTTATTGATTATGGATCTCAATAGTTGTCATAATAATTCCTTATTAGCCACTTTGAGTCTCTTTAATGAGAAGAAAGGATTATTATTATTATTATTATTAATAATAGCCTACTGTATTGTTTTGTAGGATTTCCCCACACATTTATTAGAAAGGGGAGATTGAACCTAATGCATCAACCTTGGGTTCCTTTCTGTCCTTCTTTTGGGATCCACTTCGGTTGCATTGTTTTGTGCAGACATTTGGGGTCCCCAGATTGATGTGCCTTTTTGTGGCTTTTGCAATGGAGGGGTGCAGTTTCCGTCGTGCACGGTTTGGGGGCAGCATTTCCCCAGAGACACAAGCACTTTCTTTCTTTCGTTCTTTCCCTTGAAAATAAAAGGACCCATTATCCATCCCTCTCTGAGGTTTTTGTGCATCTTGGCCACAACCCATTTGGAGCAGATGCTCTGGAACTTTATTAGTGATTTGCTCATTTTTAGATACAGATAGAGATATAAAACTGGTCAAAATGGGCATTTTGGCAATGAAATCTTGTCAGTTAATAAAACTGAAACATAGTAGACTCTCAGTTAAGAGATTAGCAGATGCCGGATAAATGTCCTTTGAGTTACTTGAGAGTTACTATCAATGTAGGCCTAGCTTATACTATATCCCATACTAGTCCATCCCATAAGCTCTGTGTTGACTTGGTGTTCATATTGACATTTTTTCCTTCTCTCCTTCCTCTCTTCTTTTTCCCTTCTTGATTGTTTCCCTTTGCCCCGCTTTCTGCCCATCGATTGCGATTCACCACGATTTTCAGATTTGCTCCGGTCGCTAATGCACTCAACTCCACATTGCTGCTGCTTCCAACTCTTCCTTACCTTTAAAAAAGCAAAGAACGATAGAAAGAAAAAAAGAAAGCAAGAAAGCAAATCAGCAGTGTTAGGGCTTGACTTCTCGGAATAAAATCAAAGGTGCCGGCGGTACGTTTGAACTGACATTTCCCAGGGAGGCTGATAATGAAAACCTTGCCGCGCCACGAAGCGTCATAATTGATGGCCTGTAATTAATATTTGAAAGGCAGGATGGGTGACAGACAGGTGCGCAGAGACACACACAGGCGTTGCATAATTGGGGTGTTGTTTCTACAGTGCACAAATATTATGTGTGTAGATTATATCCAGGGAAGGAAGGGTGCGCCTCATTTGGGGTCTGTAAACATGCCATATGAAGGGAAATGGGGAAAAGTACAGAGTGCAAATGCCGTCCTCTTTGGGTCAGATTCCTTTAGAGCAGATCCCTTTGGTGCGAATCCAGCCCCAGGAAAAGGGCAATTGTAATGAGGTTTTGAAAAGGGAACAACGCGGTGGTTCCCTGATTTGCAAAAGCAAGGCCTCGGGACCCATAGGATGCACTTACCGAACCTTCATATTTGGGGAGAGAGACAAATGGACCTAAAGAAGGAGGGGTTGATTATACAAAGGCCAAAGCCCTGCCTCAATGGGATTATGTCCCTTCTCATAAAATTCATAAAACCGGCCGTCCATTTCTCAGCGTGACTGGATTTAAACAGGCGAATAATGTCTCCCCCCCCCCAAAAAAAAATGTCTCTCTTTGGCTCCCATTCGCGATGCTTTCCTGACTTCCCTTCCCTTTTCATGTCCTCTTCTCCTTTTCCTCCCCTTCTCCCTGCACCACCATTTTATATGAAGGCATGAACTCGCATGATGAGAAGTTATCAGGAAATGGAGGAGAGAATGTGGGGAGAGGAAGCAAGGAAGGCAGAGAGAGAGAAAGAGAAGGAGGGAGGAATGGAGGGCAGAAAATGGTAAATTGTGGCTGTCAAGCTCTCCTCGGGACAGGAAAATCTCTTATTAAAGCCCCCCCCTTCCAACCCACATTATTATTATTGTTATTATTATTACTGCTATTACTATCTACCTCTCTTTCTCACATTCGCTTCATCTTAAAAGGAAATATTTCAAGATAAAAGTATCCAGGTGATTTGTTTTCTAAATCAGAACTGCCCAAGGGGAAAGTGGGTTTGAGTGTCCATTGAACCGTCCCTCCCTTCCTTTTCTTCTTTCCTTCTTTCCTTCCTTCCTTCTCTCCCTTTCTCCGTCCTTCTCTCCTTCCTTCTTCTCCTCTTTTCTTCCCTCCCTCTTGTTTTTTCTATCTCCTCTCCAGTCCCGAGCTGCAACTTGCAGAATCACCGCTTGTTATAAGCGGGAAGCTTTAATTGATTTATTGTTGCAACAAACTCTCTGGAGAATGTATGTATTTGCCTCATTGGCTTTCTCCACAAAGGGCCAGGGCTCACCCTCTGCTCTGTCCTGCATTCAGCAAAGAATTAAATGTTCCTCCATTGGGAAGCGAGGAGGAACAATCCCCACCTTCACCTTCATTAAGGAAGATTTCTACCTTCATTTTGGATGAGGGAAAATAGATACTATGAGTTTGTTTTATTTTCAGTGGTGAGCAACAATGGTTGGTAATTAATGCAATCCTTTGAGAGGCAGGCAACAAATAATAATAATAATAATAATAATAATAATAATAATAATAATAATAATTAGAAGAAGAAGAAGAAACTAGAAAAGCTGACATGATACGAGGATTTAAAGATCGAACTGCAAAGACTCTGGCACAAGCCAGTAAAGATGGTCCTAGTGGTGATCGGCACACTAGGTACAGTGCCTCAAGACTTTGGCCAGCACTTGAAAACAATTGGCGCTGACAAAATCACCATCTGTCAGCTGCAAAAGACCACCCTACTCGGATCTGCACGCATTATTCGCCGCTACATCACATAGTCCTAGACGCTTGGGAAGTGTCAGACATGTGATCCAATACAACAGCTAGCCTAGTGATCTTGTTTGCTGTATACTAATCTTGTTATGTATCAAATAATAATCCTAATAATTGATGTTGTTGTTTCTGGGTCTCAGATTTTGGGCTGGCAACCACTCTCTTAGTGATGTTCTCAGTCATACTATTTAAACATCGTTTTCATTTTGCACATTGGTTTACTCAGTGCCCTTCTCCCTTTACTCCATTTCTGTGAGCCTGTCAGGAGGAATTCATTGCAGCAGGTAAACACAATCCCAGAAAAAACAAAGCATAAACAGCATAAACAAAACAAAATATGCATTGTTTTAGCGGAAGAGCCAGTTCCAAAAGGGAATTGCCTTTTGCCGTTCCTGCTGACTCCAATCTCGCCGAATCAAAGACGCTAGGCCCATAACTCATTCTTTCATGCTGGGAAGGACAGACACCCAGGGAAGGCATGATTGTCATTACGGTTCGCAAGAAGTCCCTTTGCTTTCTTTATCAGCTACAGAGGGGAGGAGGGAGAGGAGAAGGAAGAAGAAGGAGAAGAAAAAGAGGGGGAAGAAGAAGGAGATGGGGAAGAGGAGAAAAAAAGAAGAGGAAGACCAAAAGGAAGAAGAGGAAGGCGAGGAGGAAGAAGAAAATGAGGAGGAAGGAGAAGAAGAGGAGAAGACAGAAAGAGGAAGAGGTCTTTGCCTGCAGTCAAAAAGCCTTACCTTGAGGCCTCTTCCAACAGAACATCTCTGTCCATAAAAGAAGGTGTCCCTGTTGTCCAAAATGGGCCATTTGTAGGGTCTCTGGGGACCCTATATGCCATGTAACCCCCCTCCCCCTTTGCAGTCAATAGGTTGGGGTCCAAACAGCACAGAAGTTGGGACCCCTCCCTCTCCAAAGAGCCACAAGAACAGGCTCCCTGTTTATTATTACAGAAAGTCCTGGCTGCTTTGTAGTTCTGCCTGGAAATGTTTTTATTCTATGGGATGCAGCTCTGGAACAAAACAGGAATTAGGCCCCAAACACCTCCGCCCCTTTCCCCCTGAAAACAAGTCAGGATGGCCGGCATCCAACACGAGCTGCATGTAAAACACTGGAGGAATCCCTTAAGAAAGCAGTGTTTTGAGGGGGATTGGGTGGGACTCTGATGCTGCGCTTTTGGCATCCAGCATTTTATAGGGCAACATTTGCCCCTTGGGCCCAATGCCAAGACATTAAAGCGCACACAGTAATCATTATTATAATGTTTACTGGTGACCCGCCTCTCCTAACGGCCTAATATATACAATATCACCTTGGGTATTAAGAGTCGACGCTCCAGTTCTGACTTTGGAACTGTGGGAGTTGAAGTCCAAAACACCGAGAGGGCCATAGTTTGCCCAGGCCTGCTCCCATCATTGCTATCCCCTTGGCCAACTCTTGGAGATGCTGCGAGGTCCTCCCAAACACCTGGAGGAACACAATTTAGGAGACACTTCTTGGACCGGATAGCCTTTGAGGAGCCCTTACCTTTCTAATCTAACCAAATGCTAAGATGGATGGGTCTTCCAGGTGTTTTGGACTCCCAACAAGCCCATAGTCAAGTATATGAGAAGCAAAAATCAGAGTCCCTCCATAACTGCAAGCACTATCTCAACCAAATTTTGACAATTCACACTGTCATTACCTATCTTTCTACCAATTTACATTGTAATATATGACATCGTCGAAGCTTCCAAAATGTGGTTGGGATTTGACCTGGATTGCAGGTGGAAACTGAGGAAACTGGGGTGACTACCACTGGTTCATCTAATCCAAGCCCTGCCAAAGAAACAATGGAACAGGAGCAAGGAGAAGAAGCTGTGTCGTTGTTGGACCTTGGACTGTTTCTGATGACCAAGTGAAAGCTCAGTTAGTGCAAAATCCACAGGCTCCATGGCCAGGATATGTATTTCCTGTGGATAAGAAGAGGCAACGAAGGGTTGCTGTGAGTTTTCCGGACTGTATGGCCATGTTCCAGAAGCATTCTGTCCTGACGTTTCGCTTCTGGAACATGGCCAAACAGCACAGAAAACTCACAGCAACCCAGTGATTCCGGCCATGAAAGCCTTTGACAAAACAGAGGCATCTAAGTTTTCAACCCAAATGGTTCAGCGAATTTCCCTGATTAGCCTACTCATTTCATCTACAAGGTGTATTCTGTAAGTCCTGTGTGGTGTTTGGAGGAGAAGTTGGGAATCAAGGTGGTCATCAGAAGCTTGGAAAGCCATTTGTGTGATGGAAAAATGCAATAGAAACCAAAAACAGAGTCCCATCAGAACAACTTGTGCTGGGCTGAAAACTTCTTGCTAATTCACAGTGGAAAATGTCTTGATGAGAAAGGAAATACAGTAGAGTCTCACTTATCCAACATTCACTTATCCAAAGTTCTGGATTATCCAACTCAGTCTGCCTCCAGCCCGGATCCACAGCTGTTTCTCTAGGCAGCAAGGATTGAACTTTTAATAATTTCTGACAATGTTATTACTATAAGTTCATTTTATGCAATTTTATCTTTATTTGTAGTCAATTTGTTAGTAGCCAATGTTTTTGTTGTCAAAGTTTTCAATACATTGTGATGTTTTGGTGCTAAATCTGTAAATACAGCAATTACTACATAACGTTACTGTGTATTGAACTGCTTTTTCTGTCGAATTGTTGTAAAACATATTGTTTTGGTGCTTAATTTGTAAAATCATAACATAATTTGACATTTAATAAGCTTTTCCTTATTCCCTCCTTATTATCCAACATTTTCATTTATCCAACGTTCTGCCAGCCTGTTTATGTTGGATAAGTGAGACACTACTATATAAGAAGATGGTGGTGTCGGCAGGTTTTTGAGTAATTACATTGGACTACCGCCGATTTCAGGGCCTGAATATATTACACAAACAATATGATACATTTTAATATATTGGGTTTATGGTTCCCGTCCCCTTGATCTGGTCATGTAAGTGTGATTTATTGTTATAATTGTATTATTTTACTTTGTTTAATAATGTGTATTATGTTGTTATGTAATGTTTGTGTTGCTTTTATGACTGTAAACCGCCCTGAGTCCCATCCGGGAGATAGGGCGGTATATAAATAAAGTTATTATTATTATTATTATTATTATTATTATTATTATTATTATTATTATTATTATTAAAGAAACCTCTGCCAATTGTGTAAATGATTGTCCTTTGTGGCCAACAAGAACCGGCTTAAAGAGGGAGCAATGATTCAGGACGTAGGTTGATAAAAGTGAAGTTTTTCCCCTGACATTAAGTCCAGTCTTGTCCAACTCTGGGGATTGGTGCTTATCTCCATTTCTAAGCCGAAGAGCCGGCGTTGTCCGTAGACGCCTCCTAGGTCATGTGGCCAGCATGACTGCATGGAGCGTCGTTACCTTCCCGCTGGGAGCGGTACCTATTGATCTACTCACATTTGCATGTCTTAGAACTGCTAGGTTGGCAGAAGCTGGGGCTAACAACAGGCGCTTACTCCGCTTCATGGATTTGAACCTGCAACCATGTTCAACAGCTCAGTGGTTTAACACACTGTGCCAGTGGGGGCTCCCGATTCAGGATGTATTACCTTTGCACAATGAGGGTCATTTCAGGGCCTTGTTGAAATCTAGTCGTCGTCGTTGTCTCACTCGTTCCGTCGTTTTCGACTCTTTGTGACCTCATGGACCAGCCAGAGCTCCCTGTCGGCTGTCACCATCCCCAGTTCCTTCAAGGTCGAGCCAGTCCCTTCAAGGATACCGTCCCTCCATCTCGCCCTTGGTCGGCCTCTCTTCCTTTTTCCTTCCATTTTCCCCAGCATCATGATCTTCTCCAAGCTTTCCTGTCTTCTCATGATGTGGCCAAAATACTTCAACTTTGCCTCTAATATCCTTCCCTCCAGTGAGCAGTCTGGCATTATTTCCTGGAGGATTGACTGGTTGGATCTTCTTGCCAAGGTCCAAGGCACTCTCAGGATTTTCCTCCAGCACCAAAGTTCAAAAGTGTCTATCTTCTTTCGCTCAGCCTTCCTTATGGTCCAGCTCTCGCATCCATAGGTTACTATGGGGAATACCATTGCTTTCACTATGCGGACCTTCGTTGCCAGTGTGATGTCTCTGCTTTTCAGTATTTTATCAAGGTTGGCCATTGCCCTCCTCCCAAGAAGTAGATGTCTTCTGATTTCCTGGCTGCAGTGATCTTCGCACCTAGAAATATAAAGTCTGTCACTACCTCCACGTTTTCTCCCTCTATTTGCCAGTTGTCAATCGGTCTGGTTGCCATGATTTTGGTTTTCTTGATGTTTAACTGCAGCCTGGCTTTTGCACTTTCTTCTTTCACCTTGGTGAGAAGGCTCCTCAGCTCTTCCTCACTTTCAGCCATCAGAGTGGTATCATCTGCATACCTAAGGTTGTTCATGTTTTTTCCAGAAATCTTAACTCCGGCCTTGGATTCCTCAAGACCCGCACGTCGCATGATGTGTTCTGCGTACAAGTTGAATAGGGAGGGCGATAGTATACAGCCCTGCCGCACTCCTTTCCCAATCTTGAACCAGTCTGTTGTTCCGTGATCTATTCTACTGAGATCTAGTGCCAGATCAAAAGTCATCTTGGTGGGGGGAGAGAGAAGAGTTTCAGCTTCTCCCAAAAATATTTTCTGGCTAGGGACCTGATTCCTAGCATCCCCAGCTTGACTAATAGCCAAGGTTTCCGGGAGCTGAGACTTCAAAGCACCTGGAGGAGCAAAGGTGAAGGGATGCCTCTTGAGCTGGAAGCTTGGGGTGGTCTGGATGGCCTTTGGGGAGCCCTTCCTTCCCACTAAAGCCTCTTGAGAGGGGAGGATTGAGGAAAAAGCTAGGTCTCGCCCTTTCCCCCTTTCCTTGGGGCCTGTTTGTTTGTCCTCTGCGCCCCCCCCCCCCCTTTAAACCGTCCAGGGAAGGGAGGGGTCGAGGAGGAGGAGGAAGCAAAGGAGGAAAGGAGGAGAGAGAAAGAAAGAGAGAGAGAGAGAGAGAGCTGCGGCGGAGGAGGAGGGATGCAGCTGACAGCTTCGCAGGTGAGCTTCTCCGCCGCGACACCCCCTTTTTATCCTTCCCCCCCCTTTTGTGAATATGCAAATGAGGGGCGCGCCCAGCACCTGTCTCCTCTCCTCCTTCCTCATCTCTTCTTCTTTCCTTCCTTCCTCGGCGGCTCCTCCCGGTTTTTTCAAACTCGCGCAAGCTCTTAATTGGCGCGGGCCTGATTGGCTCATTTGCATCTCCGAAGGGGCGGGGGGCGAGGAAGGAGGGAGGGAGGGAAGGAGGCTGAAGCAGCAGCCAATTAAAGGGAAGCAGCAGCAGGAGGAGGAAGGAGGAGGAGGGGGGGGGTTGGAGACCCTTCCCAAAAGGTTCCAGCAGCACATTTTGAGGGGTCTGTCGCTTCCTCCCTTTTCTGTCTCGAGATGCTCCATCCCAATGCAGACCCCCCCTTTGACTTTGCAGGAAGAAAATCAGAACCCCCCCCCATTTTATTTTGTTTTTTTGGCTGGAAAATATGCAAATCATGTCCCTCTTCCAAGGAAATTCAGAATAGAAGGAAGGGAAAGCGGGAGAAGCAGGAACCCCACCTCAATTCAGGCCCTTATTATTATATCCCATTTTTAGCTCCACATTCTATGATGATTTTCATTATCATCCCTCTTTGATCTCCACATTCTGTTGTTGTGGCTGTTGTTGTAATTATGTCTCTTATCACTACATTCTATTATTATTCCTCTTTTATCTGCACATTCTGTTGTTGTTGTTACACCTTTTTAATTGCTACATTCTATTATTATTCCTTTTTTATCTTCACGTTCTATTATTATTATTATTATTATTTCGTGCCAGGAGCAACTTGAGAAACTGCAAGTCGCTTCTGGTGTGAGAGAATTGGCCACCTGCAAGGACGTTGCCCAGGGGACGCCTGGATGTTTGATGTTTTACCATCCTGTGGGAGGCTTCTCTTATGTTCCCGCATGGGAAGCTGGAGCTGACAGGCAGGAGCTCCCCCCACTCCCCAGATTCGAACCCCTAACTTTTCGGTCAGCATTCCTGCCGGCACAAGGGTTTAACCTATTGCGTCACTGGGGGGGGGCTCCTATTCTATTATTATTATCTCTCTTTTATCTCCACATCCTATTATTTCCTACTTTTATCTCCACATTCTCTTTTTATTGTTATTAATAATATTATTATTTTATTATTATTATTTCCCACATTTATCTCCACATATTAATAATAATATTTTTCCAGACCTTCTCCCTGTCAGGACTAGTAGCAACCACACAATCTCGTAACCAACAGACTCCCAGGCAGTCTAAAGTTCACTAAAGTTGAAAGGGACCCCCTAAGGCCATCCAGTACAACCCCCTTCTTATAGGAAGATACCATCCAAGCCTTTCTGACAGATGGCAATCAAAAGAAGATTTCATCTGACTCCCAATCCCAGAGTTAGAAGGGACCCCCAAAGGCCATCCGGTCTAACCTCCTTGTGTCATAGGAAAATGCCATCCAAGCCCTCCCGACAGATGGCCACCAAGAAAAGATCTAACCTCACTCCCACTCCCAGAGTTTGAAGAGACCCCCAAAGGCCATACATTCCAACCCCCCTTCTTTCTGCCAGCCAGGAAAAGCGCAATCCAAGCCCTCCTGACAGATGGCCATCCAGCCTCAGCTTGAAAGCCTTCAGAGAAGGAGACTCAGATTTCCAGGATGTTCATCCTCATGTTCAGGTGGAATCCCTTTGTTGCCATTTGAATCCATTGCCCCCAGTCTCCAGGAGCAATGTGCCTGGACCCCTTCTGTGTCCAGACCTGCATTTGGGGTATTTGTGTGTAGGGCCCCGTCCGCCTTCTGTGGACCAATGAAGAGGGAAGACTGGGACAGAAGGGGGTTATTGATCCGCTCAAGGGCATCATTAGGCATCAGTATCAGCCCACAGATCAGGAGTCCCTCTCGGATTGGACCCTCGTTGCCAATTTGTCCCTATTAGGAGCCGGAGCCCCGAAGGGGTCTGATGAGCAGATTGGGCCTTTATCTCCGCAGCACCGACATGAAGCCTGGCTTCGTGCAGAGACTTGGTGCTTGTCTTTCCGTGATTGGTTTAGAGACACTCCCTGCGGCTCTGAAAGAGGACTCTGGAAGTGAGCCTCCTGCAAAGGGGGGGGGGTCTCCATGGCCCCCCATTAAATATAACGGGAGCAAAATAATAACAATAGAGAAAACCATCCCAGAATCCGGCCTCTTCTAATGGAGTCAGGATATATTATCAATCCTTGAAATCTCATTGTAGAAGCACATCCCTTGATATCACACTTTTGGGGTCTCCATAACCCCCCATTAAACATTAACAGGAGAACAATAACAATAACAATAGAGAAAGCCTTATCACAATCTGGACTCTTCCAGTAGGGTCTGGAGGCAATATCCTTCCACTGAAGGCCATTGGAGAAACCCATCCTGCACTCACACTTTTGGGGTCTCCAGAGCTCTCCATTAAGTGAAATAACAACAACTGCAATAATAGACAAAGTTGTACCAGAATCTAGACTAATGGGGTCTATGTGCAATATCCACCCATTGAAGGCCATTGTAGAAGTCTTAGTCACAGTTTTGGGGTCTCCATGGAGAAAAGAGAGCCTTTACCAGAATCTGGTTTCTTTTAAAGTGGTCTGGATATAATAGCAATCCATTGAAATCCCATTGTAGAAGCATGTCCCTTTTGGAGTAATAATAATAATATTAATAATAATAATAGCCCGCTTCTCCTTTCGGCTCAAGGCAGGACATAACATAGTCAAAGACATCTGTAAAAGCACATACTAAAGCATAGCTAAAATACAACCATAAAAGCATATATAAAAACATACACATATTAAAATAGATAACACAAAAGTTAAAATACAATAAAAATAGAATGATATTTTAAAATATTTTAAAATTCATGGCTTCCAATTCAGTGTGTTGGGAGTGAAAGAAGGTGGCATTATTTTTCTAATAGAGATAATAATATCCTCCCATTGAAGCCCTTTGACCACACTTTTGGGGTGCACCTGCCAGTCATTCCTCCTCCATAGGGATCCCCTAATAGTCTCCCTTGAAGGCCTTCTTTCTAAATCAACTTTCCAGCTTTGCAGGTCTTTCAGGGTCCTCTGTGTCCTTTTGTTTTCCAGAGAGAGATCCTCCTCATTTACCCTGTTTTTTCCCCATTTTATTTTGCTCTCAGCCAATGGTCCAAGGCACCATCACTTTAATGGCCAGGAGGTTCGAAAAGACATCAGTTTGAGGAACCTTAGTCCAAAATCCCCCTTTTGCTCTTTATGTTTTGAGGCAAAAATTGGCCAGAAAAATCTCTCCTTTAAAAAAAAAAAAGAAATTCTGGCTTTATATACTCATATGGAGAATTCTTTCCATTCTAGAATATGCTGGGTTTTCTAAAGTTGTGAGCTGCTTTGTGTCTCAAATGAAGAGATAAAAGCGGGATGTAGTAGTAATAATAATCATAATAATAATAGACTGTGGAAACAAAAGAGAGATAATAATAATAGGATATAGAGATAAAAGAGGGATAATTATACTGATAATTATACTGCTGATAATAACTAATCATAATAGGATGTGGAAATTAAAGAAGAATAATGATACTGGGTTGGTGTGAGTTTTCTGGGCTGTATGGCCATGTTCCAGAAGCATTTTCTCCTAAAGTTTCGCCCACATCTATGGCAGGCAGCCTCAGAGGTGATTCTGGCCATGAAAGCCTTCGACAACACAATAATTATACTACTACTAATAATAGAATGTGGAAATAAAAAGGAATAATAACAGTAATAGTATGTAAAATAAAAGAAGGATAATAACGATTGAACATTTAGATAAAAGAGGGATGATGATGATGGTGATAGTAATAATAGTATGTTTATTTCCATGGTTGTATTTGTCCTAGCAGAGGTGTTTATTTAGAGGAGAGTGTTGCCTTTTTATTATTGTTGTTGTTGTTTATTACATTTTTATTATTATTAATTACTTTATTTGGTATTTACATTATTTATTGACTTCATTTTTAAATCCTGCTTTTTTCACAATTATGGAGATTCAGGGGTGTTTTCCAAAACTTGGTTTTATTCCATGCAAATGTACCTTTATTGCAATTTACAAAAATCCAGTTGCAGAGATAATAATAATAATAATAATAATAATAATAATAATAATAATAATAATATCATAATCCATGGTTGGCCTTTCTACTATTAGCAGAGGGTTTTATTTCAAGGAGACTCCTGCTGTAAAAAAAAAGAAAAAAAGAATAGGACTGTTTTGTTCCAAAGTCCGGCACCTTCATTGCAATTTTCCATCATCCAGGAATTACCATTTCAAATTATCTCAGGAATCTGGGCAAACAGGAGGCCCGCCAAAGAAAGCCCCAAAGAGAGAGGATTCTCCTTTGAGGTCAATATGATGAATTATTATGTTTTGCTTTGTGTGCCGTTTCAAATATGACACCAGATCCGTTGCGCTTCTATCTCTGGGCTTCATCCGTGAGGTTTCTCCACGGAAGCCATCGATAGGGAGCTTCGTGGGAAGAAGAAGAAAGAGGGGAGATTAATGGCCAGTGTCTCATGTGCACACATTTCTGTCCAGACACGAATCACTGACAAGATCTGGAATGATCCCTGGTGCTGTTGGTGGAGGGTTCGTCTTCTGCACCATTTGATGGATGGAGCTGAGAAGGGCTTTCTGGGGCTATTAATGCGCATTATTCTGCAAAGTGTCATTAAAGTCTGTCTGTCAGTCGGTCGGAAGCGAGGTCTGTTCTTTTGGGCCCGTTTGTGCTCACCCTCTGCCACTGAAAACCCCATCATCTCCCTACAAAAGAGTGCCACAAAATAATAATAGTCAAAAGGCTTGTTTATTTTGCGACAGTGTGCATTGAAAGGACTTTTCTCCCTTGCTTTCCATTTGGAAATATGTAATTGCAAGGCGCAATTGTAGGAGTGTGCTTTTCCTAAGCTTCGCAATTACAGCAGAAGGACCTGCAAAGGCAAATGGGTTTTGGAAGAATATTTTCAAAGGGAAGGAAAGAGATCCAGGCATTGCCTAATATAATAATAATAATAATAATAATAATAATAATAATAATAATAATAACACTTATTTATTATTATTATTATTATTAATATTAGACTCAGGCATTGCTTAATTCCATCCTCCTCCTCCTTCTGCACTATTATTTTTTTTAATTCAACTCAGGCATTGCTTAATGCCATTATTATTATTATTATTATTATTATTATTATTATTATTATTATTAGGCTCCTGTATTGCTTTATGCCATCATCATCATCAGGCATTGTTTAATGTCATTATTATTGTTAGTATTAGACTCAGATATTGCTTAATATCAATAATGATAATCATAATAATAATAAGTTTTGTTTTATCTGGCTTGTCCTCATGGCTCCGATTAAAACAGACAAATAAAATATATTACTTTTAAGATGCATATACTAAAATACATCTAATAAAGACTAATATCAACAGTAATAAAATGCCAAGTTAAAATTCACAGTTTGAAATTCACGGGCAGGCCTGCATTGCTTAATGCCATTATTATTATTATTAGTATTATTATTATTATTGTTAGCATCGCTTTTATCTCTGTGATTGAGACTCAAAATGACTAGATACAATTAAAAACAATACAATTTACAATCTCTTTTTTGGGTGACATTTTGGTAATTCAGGTTTTGCCTCCGAATCTCATATTATGGCCGGTTTAACAAGGACTGTGTTCTTGTGATCCTATTTATGGGTTTCTTCAGGGGTTAATGAGTTTGGATTATTATTATTATTATTATTATTATTATTATTATTGGTTTCGCAATAATAGGTGCTGCAGATTTGGTTTGTCTGTGCTTTAGATTCTGGATGTGAATCTCATACCGTGTCCAGTTCCAATTAAGATTAATTTTTTAAATTGTGATGCTGTTTATGGGTTTATTCAGATGTTTTGTTAATGCATTTGGAATGTCATTATTATTATTATTATTATTGACACAACAACATAGTATGACACAGCAAACAAGAAAGATATGCTGGATTTCGTATCACAAAATCAAAAGTCGAACACTTCCCAAGCGTTTAGGACTGTGTGATGTATTTTCAGATGATGCGCACAGATCCCAGTAGGGTGGCCTTATTATCATCATCATCATCATCATCATCATTGTTATTATTATTTGTTCTCGCAGTCTTCCAGGTGCTATGGACTTGGTCAATGACTCCATCGCATTGTAAGGAATGTTGCTTGTTATAATTGCAGAGTTGTGCTCTTGGTTCCTGCCAATTGCGTTCAGGGTCTTTCTTCCTTGGTCCCTTTCAGGCGGCTTTCAAGCAGTGGCTCCTTTCAGGCTCCTACTCCTTTGCTTCCTGAAGGGACCCCAAAAGTGGCAACACTTCTGGCCCTTTGGCCATCAATGGTCCTGGAGGCAAAGAGAGATAAATGGGGGGAAAGGGAGAGAAAGGCTTGCTGCGCTTTCAGGACCTGTGCAGTCCTTCCAAGGCCAAAGCTTTGTTAGCTTTTTTTCTAGAATTGAGCATCATAATCATCCTCATCATCATTATTCCCAGCTTTCTTCTCTTAAACGAGACTCAAAGTGGCTGAGGATGGGAGACCATGCAGGGCTTTCTATTTTGATTTGTCATCTTATTTTTTCAGTTTCCCTTTTATCCATCTTCCTTCTTTCCTTCCTTCCTTCTATTTTTCAGTCTTTTTTCTATCCATTCCTCAATTCCTTCCTTCCTTTCTTTTTTCAAACTTCCTAATATCTTTCCATCGATCTACTTGCTTGCTTCCTTCCTCTCTCTTCTTCCTTCCTTGTATTTTTCCATCTCACTTCTGCCCATCCACCAACTTCTGTCTTTCTTCTCTTCTCTTCTCTTCTCTTCTCTTGTTCTCCTTTCTTTCCTTGTATTTTTTCAGTCTTCCTTCTACCCATCCCTCAATTTCCTTCTTACTTTTCTCCTTCCTTCCTTGTATTTTTCAGTCTCCCTTCTGACCATTCACCAATTTCATTCTTTCTTTCATTTCTTCTTTCTTTTGTTCTCCTTTCTTTCCTTGTATTTTTTCAGTCTTCCTTCTACCCATCCCTCAATTTTCTTCTTTCTTTTCTCCTCCCTCCCTCCCTCCCTCCCTTCCGTTCTTCCTTCCTTCCTTTTTTCAGTCTCCCTTCTATCCATCTGTCTATCTACTGGAGCCATGGTCACGCAATGGGTTAAACCCTTGTGCTGGCTGGACTGTTGACCTGAAGATTGCCAGTTCAAATCCTCGAGACGGGGTGAGCTCCCGTCTGTCAGCTTGAGCTTGCAGGGACATGATAGAAGCTTCCCAGCAGGATGGTAACACATCAGGGTGTCCCCTGGGTAATGTCTCTGTAGACGACCAATTCTCTCACACCAGAAGCGGCTTCCAATATGTTCTCAAGTCGCTTCTGACACTATTTATTTATTTATTTATTTATTTATTTATTGTATCAGAAGCAAAACCCACTGATACAGTTGTAATGTATTTAGAAACACAAACAAAGTTAAAAACTTGGCATGATACTAAATGTCCTTTGACCAGAATCTGGCCACTTGGAGTGCCTCTGGTGTCGCTGTGAGAAGGTCCTCCCTTGTGCATGTGGCAGGGCTCAGACCGCATTGTAGTCAATGGTCTGTGGTTTGATCTTCTCCACACTTTCATGTCGCGGACTCCACTTTGTGGCCCCATTTCTGAAGATTGGCTCTGCATCTCGTGGTGGCAGAGCGCAGTCTATTGTTACCCAGTCTTCCATGTTACCCAGTCTTCTGTGTGTCCAGGAGGGAGTCTCTCATACGGTCTCAGCAATGGATTTTTATCTGACACAATTTTAAAAATATATCTACTCACTTACTTCCTCTCTCTCCTTCCTTCTATTTTTTCGGTTTCTCTTCTACCCATCCACCAATTTCCTTCCATCTTTCTTTTTTATCTTCTTTCATTCTCCTTTCTTTCCTTCTATTTTTTAGTTCTCCCTTCTACCCATTCATCATTTTCCTACCTTCCTCCTTTTATTTTCAGTCTCTCTTTTATCCATCTACCTACCTATGTATTTCCTTCCTTCCTTCTATTCTTTCAGAAACGCAGAAACGCAGGCGTATTTTTTGCGCGGGGGAAATGTCTGTAGGGATAAATGGGGCAAACGCAGCCGCATAAGCGAAGCCAAGGTCCTGATTGCAGATGGATCCTATTAAATCAGAAGTAATTTTAGCCAAATGGGGAATTCCACTGCTTTAAAAGGCCGTATGTGTTTTGTTTCTCAAAAACCTTCCTCAGGAGCCGGTTCCTTCCCACCGAAAGAAAGCAAACCCTGAGATAATAAAACGCCACGTAATTTATGGGGAGGCTCTGCTCTCCGTGGGGCACATTCCTCGCCCCCTCCTTCGTCCCCTCTCCTTCCTTCTTTCTTTCTGCCTTGTTGCCTTTCTTTTGCTTTTTACAGTAAGATAAAACAATCCCAGACTCTTCTGGAATGTCCATCAAGGCAAAACAGATTGCAGGTGAAAGAGGGAGAAAGAGAAGGGGGAAATGAATGAATGAAAGAAAAAGGGATGAAAAAGAGAGAGAGAGAGAAAGAAAGAAAGAAAGAAAGAAAGAAAGAAAGAAAGAAAGAAAGAAAGAAAGAGGGAGAGAGAGAAAAGGAAGAGAAAGAGAAAGGAAGAAGGTAGGAAAGGAGAGAGAGACAGAGAATTTATTTATCATATCAGAAGCGAAATGTATTTAAAAACACAAAGTTAAAAAGCTTGGCATTATATTCAATGCCCTTTGACCAGTCGCTGGCCACTTGGAGTGGCTCTGGTGTTGCTATAAGAAGGTTCTCCATTGTGCATGTGGCAGGGTTCAGACTGCATTGCAGTAGGTGGTCTCTAGTTTGCTTTTCTCCGCACTCGCATGTCGTGGACTCCACTTTGTGGCCCCATTTCTTAAGGCTGGCTCTGCATCTCGTGGTGCCAGAGTGCAGACTGTTCAGTGCCTTCCAAGTCACCCAGTCTTCTGTGTGTCCAGGAGGGAGATTCTCCTCCGGTATCAGCCACTGGTTGAGATTCCAGGTTTTGGCCTGCCACTTTTGGACTCTTGCTTGCTGAGGTGTTCCTGCAAATATCTCCATAGATCTTAGAAAACTGTTTCTTGATTTAAGGCGTTGGCGTGTCGGTTGAGAGAGAGAATGTAAGGATAGAAAGAGAAAGAAAAAGAGATAGAAGGAAGGAAATAAAGAAGGAGGAAGAAAGAGAGGATGGAAAAAAAGGATGGAGAAAGAGAAAATGAGCGAGAGAAAGAAAGAAAAAGAGAAATGCAGAGAGAGAGAGAAAGAAAAAAGGAAGGAAAGAGAAAAAGAAGGGGGTTTCAGCCCTACCTGCCAAGAGTCTTAATTCTTTCAGTTGCATTAAAGGCCTTTGAGGCCCAGCTGCAGCAATGTTTTTTTCGAACCCAACGCACAGCTGGCCTTTCAGCGTTTAATTTAGGATCTGAATAATTCTCCAGATGAGTGGGAACCATGAGTGCCATATATATAGACATAGACATACATGTGTGCATTGCCTTCCCGCCCCTATATTGCCTGATTCTGCAGATGTGCAGCTACTTCTAAGGGCCTGTGTTTTGCTTTATTTTACTGCCGACCCGTTTTCAATGCCCTTTGGGTTTTCGCATTCATGCAGCGGCCGCCCTTTGCGTCTCCAGAAAAAGGTGAGAGATTATAAACATCTGAAGGAAATGAAAGGCGGAGGCTGCAAGGAAAGAGGGGGGTCCGCCGTGCTTGCAGCCCCTCTCGCTTCTCCCCAAATTCCTTCCAGATTTCCATCCATTTTGCAGGAGCCAGAGCCCTTCCTTCCAATGGAGAGAAGGATGGAGGGAGAAAGAAAGGGAGAAAGAGAGAAAGAATGAGGAGAGGCTCGAGGCCCTGTTTCTGATTAAGGCTCAAAGCCAAAGGCGGGGAGACATGCTGGTTTCGAGCCCCAGAAAGGAATAGTTTAGGAAAATTGAGAGAGGAATTATAAATCATACTTCTCTTCAGCTCCTTCGCCTTCGTCTTTATGCTTTTCCTCCTTTTCTTCCTCCTCCTCTATTGCTGCTCAATGTCCCTGTATTCTATGAAATATTCATTACAGAATTTTACACAAAATTCTGTACGCATTTTATATCTCAAATAAAAATATATAAAAATAATAAGATAAAATATAATATAAAATCATATGTAAAATTTAATATCTTAACAATCTCTGTGTATGGAATATTTACAAAATATTCCCAGAAAGTATAAAATAAAGTATAAAATACATAAATATAAAATACATAAATATTAAAAATATGAAATATAATGTAAAATAGTGTAATATATAATAGAGTATAAAATATGAAATGTATATTAACATGTAATATGAGCTTGTTAGCAATTCCTCTGTATGGAATATTTACACAATGTTATCAGAAGTATACAGGAGCCGCAGTGGCGCAATGGGTTAAACCCTTGTGCCGGCTGGGCTGTTGACCAGAAGGTTGCCGGTTAGAATCCGCAAGATGGGGTGAGCTCCCATCTGTCAGCTCTAGCTTGCGGGGACATGAACAAAGCCTCCCAGCAGGATGGTAACACATTCGGGCGTCCCCTGGGCAATGTCTCTGTAGGCAGCCAATTCTCGAGAAGCGACTTGCAGTTTATTCTCAAGTCGCTTCTGACACGATAAAAAAATCTATTTGCTTACTTCCTTCCTCTCTTTCCTTGTATTATTTTCAGTCTCCCTTTTACCCATCCACCAATTTCTTTCTCTCTTTCTTTCTTTCTTTCTTTCTTTCTTTCTTTCTTTCTTTCTTTCTTTTTCTTCTCTTATTTCTTTTGTTCTCCTTTCTTCTATTTTTTCACTCCCTTCTACCCATCCATCATATGGAATACCATATGAAATACAGTATAATATATAATACAGTATAATAGCGTATAAAATATGAAATATATATTAATATATAATTTGAGCTTGTTAGCTTTTTCTCTGTATGGAATATTTGCAAAATATTCTCTCTGTGTTTTTTATCAGAAGTATAAAATACATATATATTAATATAAAATATATTAGAATACAATATATGTCAGAGTATGTTTTTTGTTAGCTTTTGCTATGTGCAGGATATTTACCAAATACTCTACATGTTGTATATCTGAAAGCATTAAATGTAATATACATATGAGCTTATTTTCCCTACATATGGAATATTTACAAAACATTATGTATTTTATATCTGAAAGTCTAAATTAAATATCAGAAATATTAATAATATGATATAATATGTAATATGTGATGGTTTATTTCCCCTATGTATGGAATATTTTTAAAAATATCTGTGTGTTTATATCCAAAAGTCTAAAATGTATAAATATAAGAAATATTAAAAAATATAAAATAAAGTATAGCATATAGTAGAATATAATATATAATCTCAGTTGTATGGAGACTTTAGGGGTGCCCTGTGCATTGATCCCTATGGGTGCCAGTTAACAGAGTCTCCCGTGTATCCAGAGATTTTGGAGGCCCCCCTTAACGCAAAAGGGAGCAATGGGGTAGAGGAGGAATGCCAATTGCTATGGAAACCGCTCCAAAAAATGTGGAACGAAAGCGAGGCAACAGCTGGGAGAAGCTGGTCCATAGAGGAGAATAGGCTGGGCCCCAAAGGAAGCCTGGTTCATAGTTTTCCAAATGCAGAATGTAACATCCCCAAAAGTACCTCTGAAAGCAGGCCCTGCTTTTCCCCCAAAGCATTGCCTCCCCCTCCCCACAAAAAAAATGTATTTCTAGTGCTTTGGGTCCAAAGCTTCCATTGCAAAATGAAGCCCTTTACATCCCACCTGACTTCTTTGCTGCTCGTCATGTTGTTCCTAAATATAACACCAAGAGCCATGATAATTTTGAGAGATTTTGGAAGGCGTTTCACAGAACTGTGGCCGAGTCCTGACTTCTCCAAAATGCATGGAAATTGATGCCATATTTATTTGGAAACACACTTTACTTTTTTGGGGGCGAGTCCTGTGCTTTTCTTCTTTCCAGCAAGATCTGGAAGAAAACTACGCCTCCCTTGTGTCCTGACCCTCCATCTCCCTTTGATTTGGGCCAAAAATAGCCAGGAGGTCAACCTTTGCAGGGAGTGGCTCATTTCGGAGTCCCAGACAGGGAGCAGTTCCTTTTCATTTCATTTCAAATTGTGTGATTTCTCAGCCATTTCCCCACATGCATAAATTTTGCTTTCTGAGTCTCCCTTAAGGCAGAGAACAAGGGGAGATGCCTGGATAGTGTGTTTTCAAAGGCTTTCATGGCCAGAATCACTGGGTTGCTGTGAGTTATCCAGGTTGTATGGCTATGTTCCAGAAGCATTCTCTCCTGACGTTTGCCCACATCTATGGCAGGCATCCTCAGAGGTTGTGCGGTCTGTTTTAAACTAGGCAAGTGGGATTGATATATCTATGGAATAATGTCCGGTGTGGGAGAAAGAACTCTTGTCTGTTTGAGACAAGTGTGAATGTTGCAATTGGCCAGCTTGATTAGCATTGAATAGCCTTTCCGCTTCACAGCCTGGCTGCTTCCTGCCTGGGGGAATCCTTTGTTGGGATGTGTTAACTGGCTCTGATTGTTTCTTGTCTGGAATTTTCCTGTCTTCTGAGTGTTGTTCTTTATTTACTGTCCCATTTTAGATATTTTTTTTAAAATACTGGTAGTCAAGATTTTCTTTATTTTTATGGTTTTTTAATTTATTACAAGCATTTCTATTCCGCCCTTCTCACCCCCGAGGGGTGACTCAGGGTGGCCTTAGAATTAGCATAATTACATGTTGAACAAACTAATTTTAAAACATAATGTATAAAAACAGTTACAGTTAAAATAGATAGCATTAGTTAAAAATGGAGGCTTTTTAACAGAGGCTGGATGGCCATCTATCGGGGGTGCTATGAATGCGATTTCCTGCTTCTTGGCAGGGGGTTGGACTGGATGGCCCATGAGGTTTCTTCCAACTCTACTATTCTATGATTCTATGATTCTATGAAAACATCCATATAAATATACATTCAAGGGCGCGTTCCTCATTTCTGTTGAAATTGTCCACATGCTTGTGGATTTCAATGGCAGGAAGCAGCCAGGCCTTGAAACTGCAAGGCTATTCAATGCTAATCAGGCTGACCATTTGCGACATTCACACTTTCCTCAAACAGACAATTATTTCTCCCACCCTGGACATTCCACAGATATGCAAGCCCCACTTGCCTATTTTCCAACAGATCTCACAACCTCTGAGGATGCCTGCCATAGTTGTGGGCGAAACGTCAGGAGGGAATGCTTCTGGAACACGGCCAGACAGCCCGGAAAACTCACAGCAACCCTGCCTGGATAGTGTCCTTATTCTTATTTTGGCCTTATATTCATTATCCATCATTTCTTTTCCTTCTCCTCCTCCTCTTTTCTCTCTTCTCCTCCCCTTCTTTCCCTTTCTTCTTCCTCTTCTTTCTCCCTCTTCTCTTCCTTCCCCTTCTTTCTCTTCCTCCTTTGCCCTGCCTTTCCCGGTAGATGGCATCCTCGCTTCTTCAGCCACACGGAATCCTTTTTGCAGCCACCAAAAGGGAATACTGCCGCTTTCCTACCTCCTAAATTAAATTCTCGCCGGCCAGAAATAAAAGGTTGCTTAGAAATAAATAAAATAAAGGAATAAATAGAGTTTTAAAAAATCTTAGATATTTCCCTCCCTTTGGCACCCTCTGTAACTGCAAATATAATCAATATGTTTAAAAGATAATAGTTAGGACAATGTTGGAATGTCTCGGTTTTCTAGTTTTTCCTCTCTGTCTCTTTGAAACTGCCCTTGGCTTGGCTTGGACTTGGCGGTCCCAATGTCTTCCTTCATTTCTTTCTTTCCTTCCTTCCTGGTTCCCCTCATTTCTCTCACTTCTTTTCTTCCCTTCCATCCCCCCTCTTCTTTCTTTCTTCCTTTTCTCCCTGTTCCTTTTTTTTCCTTCCCCTTTTGGTCTTACACCTTTCCCTTCCTTCCTTCATTCCATCCCTTTCTTTTCCCTTCTTTCTTTCCTTGCTCTTCCTTTTTTTCATTCCTTTCCTAGTTTCTTCTTTCTTCCCTTCCCTTCCTCCCTCATCCTTTTTTTCCTTCCCCTTTTGGTCTCACTCCTTTTCCTTCCTTCCATCCATCCCTTTCTTCTTTCCTTCCTTCTTTCCTGCTTTCTTTCCTTTCCTGGTCTTTCTCTTCCTTTCTTCCCTCCTTTCTTTCTTCTTCCCTTTCTTCCTCTTCCTTATTTCCTTCCTTTCCTGGTCTTTTTCTTCCTTCCTTTCCTTTCTCCCTCTTTGTTTTTTCCTTCCCCTTTTGTTCTCCCTCCTTTCCCTTCCTTCCTTCATTCCTTCCATCCATCCATCCATCCATCCCTTTTTTCTTACTTCCATCTTTCCCCCTTTCCTTCCTCTTCCTTTTTCCTCTTCTTTTTCTGGCTTCCCTTATTTTCCTTCCCTCCCTCCCTTCTTTCCATCTTCTTCCTTTCTCCCTTCTTTCCCTTCCTTCCTTCATTCTATTCCTTTTTTCTTCCCTTCCTTCTTTCCTCCTTTCCTCCCTCTTCCTTTATTCTTTCCTCTCCAGCTCTTTCCCTTCCTTACTTCCTTCCCTCCCTCCTTTCTTTCTTCTTCATTTCCTCCCTCTCTCTTTCTTCTTTCCTCCTTTCCTTCCTCTTCCTTTTTTCCTTCCTTTACCTGGCCTCCCTCATTTCCCATCCTTCTCTCCCCCCTCCTTTCTTTTTCCCTTACTTTCTCCTTCTTCCTCTCCTTCCTTCCTTCCTTCCTTCCTTCCTTCCTTCCTCTTCCATCCCTTTCCTTCAACTGCTGTGTTTCTTTCCTTCCTGAGTCCCAGCCTCTTCCTTGCAAAAGGTTCCTCCTCTTCCATCTTCCTCTGGAGGAAGCCCATGACCTTGACCTCACTTCGGGGCCTTGGGAATTCCCTTTTCTCCTCAATTTTTCAATTCTTTACTTCTCCTTCCTCTTCTCTCTTCCATTTTCATTCTATCATGAGGATGGACTTAAAAGAAGAAGGGCGAGACCACCCCTCCATTATTGCCAGAATGTGGTTGCAATGGATCCCTTTGGATTGCTTTGGAATGAGAGTGCAATATATATATTTGTGTGTGTGTATGTATTCAATACCTTTCCTCCTGAATCTCTCAGCCTTTACTCCAGAGGAGTCCCCCTCTTTTCTGGTATCAAATGGCTGGAAAATAGGGCATTGCTTGTGACTGAAGGAGGCCCTTCAAGGCGGATAGAATAAAATAAAATATAAAACAAGACCAGGAGGGCCCCTCCGCCGCCTCCCCCCTCCCTCCCCCGCCTCTCCCCTCCGGTCTCCATGGCAACCAGGAGCTGTCAGATCCGTTTCTGACATTTCCCTCATTTGGTGAGGTTTCAGAATTGCCAGCTTCTCTGCCAACGCGTCATTGGGGGGGCGAGGGGGGGCACGGTGTCTGCTCGGATTGTCCTCACTTGGGGCAGAAGGAGGAGGAGAGGGAAAGGGATGGATTGCGAAAGAGCCCCCCCCCCCCTTCATCCCTTCCAAAGCCCCCCACCCCAAAGAAACATCAGGAGGCAATGAAAGAGCCCCCCTTATTGCAAGACCCCCTCCCCATCATGCAGACCTCTTTCCCTCTTCTCAAAAGTCATACATCGCATATAAAGTTGGTGTTGCTGCTTCTCTTCCTCCTCCTGTTCTTCCTCTATTCATTTTAGGGTCCCTTGGTGAGATTGGGCAGCCTATAAATAAATTATTATTATTATTATTATTATTATTATTATTATATTTGTGTTTTCAAAGGCTTTCATGACTGGAATCACTGGGTTGCTCTGAGTTTTCCAGGCTGTCTGTCCATATTCCAGAAGCATTCTCTTCTGACGTTTTGCCCACATCTATGGCAGGCATCCTCCAAGGTTGTGAGGTTTGTTGGAAACTATTCAAGTGTGGTTTATATATCTGTGGAATAATGTCCAGGATGGGAGAAAGGACTCTTGTATGTTGGAGGCAAGTGTGAATGTTATAATTAATCACTTTGATTAGCATTGAAAAGCCTTGCAGCTTCAAAACCTGGCTGCTTCCTTTCTAGCGGAATCCGTTGTGGGGAGGTGTTAGCTGGCCCTGATTGTTTCCTGTCTGGAATTCCCCTTTTTTCAGAGTATTGTTCTTTATTTACAGTCTTGATTTTAGAGTTTTTTTTAAAGGCAGGAATCAGCCAGGCTTTGAAGCTGCAAGGCTTTTTAATACTATGCACTTTCAGGTTTCCATTTCCCCTTAAAATGGCCCATGTCCTATGTTGCTTCACTACTGATTGGGATTACTGTCTATATTTTAAGTTAATTTAACATTTGTAAGATGTGTTATTATTCTGTGATATTATTGTGTTACTGTTTTTATTGATGGAATACTATTTTGGGCTTGTCCCAGTGTAAGCCGCCCTGAGTCCTTCGGGAGATGGAACCGGGTATAAATTATTATTATTATTATTATATTAAACAAGGTGATTAATTGCAACATTCACACTTTGTATTCCTCTGTTTTCTGAGTGTGGTTCATTATTTACTGTCTTGATTTTAGAGATTTTTAATACTGGGAACTAGATTTTGTTCATTTTTCATGGTTTCCAGACCTGAATCAATCAGGGCCAGCTAACACCTCCCAACAAAGGATTCCCCCAGGCAGTAAACAACTAGACTTTGAGGATTTTCAATGCTAATTAAGCTGGCCAATGGCAACATTCACATCTGCCTCAAACAGACCAGAGTTCTTTCTCCCACCCACTTGCATAGTTTCCAACATACCTCACAACCTGTGAGGATGCCTGCCATAGATATGGGCAAAACGTCAGGAAAGAATGCTTCTGTAAACCTTTCCCAAACAAACCAAGCAACAAACACGTGTCTGGGAGAGTCGGGTTAGCAATAGAGAAGCATGGGAAGCGTCGAGGGAAGAATACAATCTAATCTTGGCCGCTTTTTACCCGTTGACTGGCTTGAATCTCTGCAGGTATTCAGGAAGACGGTTTCCCCCGAAAACGAATCAAATGAAAAACATTTCGGAAAGTGAATCAAACGGGGATCCTTTCCCTTCTCTCCTGTCAGGTGTATACACAGATTAAAAATAGATTGCCACCTCCCCCCCCCCCCCCCGCAAAAGGCAATACATCTCGCCCTTTTGAATGCAAAGGAAGAATGGGGTCTAAATATTTGATGCTGTTTGGAAGGAGCCTCCAAACAAGCGGGATTTATGGTGATGAAGGGAGAGAGCGCTCCCCGGGAAGAGATGGACGGGCTTGGGTTTTGCATTGGCAACATTGAGACACAGTTTCAAGCTTCGTTTCCCCCCAAATTCCCGTTTTTAAAGAGGGAGAAATTGGCTAAAATGGAAGGAAAACGGGAAAGTTTCCATCTTCGGTGGAAGTGTTTTCATTGGCTCGCGTTTTTAGGTATTTTAAGTGGCTCACCTCCAGGAGAGGCGGGTAATATTAACAACAACAATAATAATAGTAATAGTAATAATAATAATAATGATGATAATAATAATAATAATGGTTAGGAAGGCATTGAGGGTCAGTGCGTGGCTGCCTCCCTCCGCGCCTTTGTGTCTCTGCTTTGTCTGGATCCCCCCAGGAAAAGGGGATCCATGCAATGTTTGCATTGAGCCCCCAAGACACGTGTCTCCAGGAACCCGGCCAAAAGACGGGAGGTGCGCGCGACACGTGTCAGCACTCCGGAGGAGGACGCCTTTGCGTCTCCCTTCCTTCCTCGCTTGCTCTCCCCGTCTTTCTTTTTTTTCTGTCTGTCTGCCGGCCCCTCTTTCCTTTTTTCTCTTATTCTGTCTTCCTATCTATCTTCCTGTCGGTCTTCTTTCTTTCTCTTTCAGTCCGTCCTCCCTTCTTTGCTTTCTCTCTTCCCCTCTCCCTCCATCCCTTTCTTTTTTCTCACATTCTCCTTCCTTCTTTCTCTCCCTTTCTCTTTATCCTTCCTTCCCTCGTTTCTACCCCTTTCTTGCTTCCTTTCCCTTCTCTTTCTCCTTCCTTCCTTTTTCTTCTTCCTCCCTTTCCCTCTCTCTCTTTCCTTCCTTCCTTCCTTCCTCCTTCTAATCCTTTCCCTTTCCCCTTCCTTCCGTCCTTCCTTCCTTCCTTCCTTCCTTCCTTCCTTCCTTCCTTCCTTCCTTCCTTCCTTCCTTCCTTCCTTCCTTCCTTCCTTTTCGTCCTTTCTTCCTTTCCCCCTCTCTCTCCATCCTTCCTTCCATTTCTTTCTCCTTTTCTTTCTCTCTATTTCTCCTTCCTTCCTTTTTTCTGTCTTCCTTTCCTCTCTCTCCTTCCTTTTCTTTCTCTCCTTTCCCTCTCTCCCTTATTCCTTTTCTTTCTTCCTGCCTCTCTCTCTTTCCTTCCTTTTCTTTCTCTTGTCCTTTCCTCGCTTTCTGCTTCCTTTTCTTCCTTCCTTTTCTTTCTTCCTCTCTTCCCCCTCTCTGCTTTCTTCCTTTTCTTTCTCCTTTTCTTTCTATTTCTCCTTCCTTCCTTCTCTTTCTGTCTTCCTTTCCTCTCTCTCCTTCTTTCCCTTTCTTTCTTTTGTCCTTTCCTCTCTTTCTGCTTCCTTTTCTTCCTTCCTGTTCTTCCTCTCCTTTCTGTCTCTCCCCTTCCTTTTCTTTCTTCCTCCCTTCCCTCTCTCTCCTTTCTTCCTTTTCTTTCTTTTTTTCTTTCTCTCTATTTCTCCTTCCTTCCTTTTCTTTCTTCCATTTCCTCTCTCTTTCTCTTCTTTTTCTCTTCCTCAGCCTCTTTCTTTCTCTCTTTTTTCTTTATGTTCCTCCCAGGGAGCAGACTTTGAACTTAATATCCCATGAAATAAGCCCTGGCTTCATCATCCTTAGAGGAGGAGGAGGCAAGAAAGCAGTCCGTGGCTTGGAGATACAATGAACCGGCACCCAAGGAATTGGCAGGTGGTGCCGGATAAATAGGAGTTATTGATTGCTGGAGAGTTACTATTAAAAACTGGCCAAACTAAGATGAGACCCCATACTATACCATACCATACATTCCATATTGACTCGATATTTATAGCAAATTAAGACACATGAAGACAAACTTAATGTGACACAGCTTTTACTGTATTATAAAAACAACTTAGTGATTGTAATATTATTTCTTTGATTTTTTTTTTTTGCCAATTACTTGAGAGTTCCAGTGTCTTGAGTTCTGGTTAACAGAGGATGGATCTACACAGCCATATTATCCAGTTTCAAAATGCAGATTTACTGCACTGAACTGCATTCTATGGCGGTATAGATCGTGCTTGAGACGCTATCATTTAAAGGGATGTCAAAACGGCAGTGTAAATGGACCCTGAATCCACACTTATGTAGAGACACAGTATATAAAGCTATAAAGGACATCCTGTAGTATCTTAGAGATTAATATGAAAACCCTTGGCCAGACCTTTGTGGACTCCAGTTCCCTTCATAGGGTGCATGGGCCGAAGCCCCATAGATGTCAATGAGGAGGAGGCTGTAGAAATGCAAAATCTTGGGGTCAGACGAAGGTGAAGAGGTCACTTTCAAGGATGGCCATAAAGTGCCATTGAGGGACAAAAGGTTGGAGGAAGGGAAGGATTATGCCTCAAGCCAAAGGAGCCATTAAAAATAAACAAATTTGGTCCAGGGCATGGATGGGGATGCAACAGGAAAGCTCAGTTTAATGGTGGGGGGTCCATTGGTGTTTTCATACAAGCAATGCATTAAGAAACAATTGTCTCTCTTCAATGGTCATGCTAACATAATCACTAGGGTTTGATGCCAGGGTGCTCAAGTCCCATTATATACATTATATGCATTGGCTTTATAGAATTGTGCCCTTTATAGCAAAATCAAGGCTGGCTTTTCGGATGATGATGATGACAAAGACAGCTATGATGATTATGCATCTACAGATTCAATCATCCATATCTTGAAAAATTGTTGTTGTTGTTATAATAATAATAATTAATAGTTATTATTATTATTATTATTATTATTATTATTATTATTATTATTATTATTATTCAAGCCATGGATGCAGAGCCTGTGGATAGGGAGGACCCACATAATTTTGGTCTCATAAAGCCCGTTGCATTTAGAAGCTTAGGATTGCCTTTTTCTGGTCTTTCAAGAAGAAAATGATGGCCTCCCCAGGAAAGACGGACTATTTCGTCATGCTTTTAATTCAGTAGTTTAATTACATTTCCACTTTGTGTGTATTTTCCACCATGTCCCTTTTTAAAAAATTTCTGAAAGTGGTCTTAAGTCTCAGTGATGGGAGGATAATAATAATAATAATAATAATAATAATAATAATAATAATAATAATAATAATAATAACTTTATTCATGTACCCCACCTCCATCTCCCCGAAGGGACTCGTGGTGGCTTACATGAGAAAACAATCCAACCAAAACAAAAATAACATATGATTCATAAATTTAAAACACAATATAATAACATAGTTATAAAACACAACATAACATGACAATTATTAAAAGCAAAACATCAATTGCTACATACAGATGGTGATTAGTGCAACTCTGAGTTAGGACAGGGGAAGGACAGGAACCGATCATGTTAAAACATTAAAAGCCTATAAAATGGGGGCAGTAATAAAGTGTAGCATGAGTCTGAAAACAAGATGCGTGGCTGGTGGCCTCTTCACTCAAAAGGAGAGGAAGATGGTACTGATGGTGATGTTTGTTATTTCATCAATAATTATTAATAAAATGTTTAATAATAATTAATAACAATGACTAATGATAATAATAACCATCATATAATAATAGGCCAATGTTCTGGAGAGCAGTTAACCCTCTTTCTTCCCTTCTGACCATCCACAAAGGTTCGATCCCTGCCCTCAATGGGGTCTTTTTGCTGTCATGGAAAACAATGGGGCCACATTTATGGCTCTGCATTGAAGGCTGTTCTTCCTCTACTCTCTGTTCTGTCTTTGAGAGAAATACAAAACCGGCCGAGGCTCAGTTTGGAAGCTTGTCCCCCTCCTCTGCCACTCAGACCCCTATTTTGGTGTGAAAGCCCTCCCCGTAAAAGCGCATAATGGTCCGAATAGACAGGCGTCTCTGCGCGGAGGATTGGAAACATATGTCAGGATGAGCTCCAGCAAACATTCAGAGCTTTGCTTAGAAATAGCAACAAGGTGGAGGAAAAGGTTTGCAAAGACTGCGGCGGAAAACCCTCCTTTGCTATAACAACCAATTCTGTTCTCTGGGCTATTTTTGTTTACCATTAATTTACAAAATTAGGGGGTTATGTTCATTATCTGTGCCAATTTGGGGTAATATTTTCCCAACTGAACCCATTCACACAATACAATTGTTATGCTGTGATTCCATTATAACTGCCATGAAACTTTTTCTTAAAACAGAATTTGCAATATAAGGGTTTACCTAGTTTTAGGGCTTTCTCTCCAGATTACAAACCCCAGATTTCCCTCACATGGAAAGTGGAATCAAAGTGATATAACTATGCAGTGTAGGTGGACTACAGATTGTTGTCATTGCTATTATTATAATGATAATGATTATCATTATCTCACAGCCTTTGCTATAAGCCTCAAATGCTGGGGGAGCCTAGAAATCTAGCCATCCCCATATTTCTTCAGCTTCATCCCTGACCTTTTCTCTTCCAATTAAGATATCCGTGTGGTATTTTGCTACCATTTTTAGGGATTATTATCATAGGCTCTTTAATTTCCAGCTTTAAAAAATCCCTTCCCTCTTCCAACTGGAATATTTAAAAAGCTTTCTTTTTAACGTTTGCATTTCTTATTTGGTGATTCAACCATCATTCTTTGGGGTAGAATTGAAAAAGACTGTTACCCCAATTTTCTTTACAAGGCTCCTGCCCTTATTTTTCAAAATCATCCTTTGGTTTTCCTCTCTTTCCAGGGGATGGACTATATTTCCACTAGAAATGGAGTGTCCGACGTCCATTTGGTCGGTTTTCTGCAATCTCTTTGCATCTCCATTAGACTACTGCGGCACTTCAGTACCTTTGACTGTATTCTGCAGACTTCTGGGACTTGTAGTTTGTGGCCTTGGAAGCTTAGCATATTCTTCTCCATGCAATTCAAGAAGAATCTGAACTACCTGAAAGGAAGGGCTCTGGGGAACCTGGACGCTTGCGCATTTTGTGAACTTGTAGTCAATTCTAATAAACATACTTTGCATTGTTTTATCCATGTTTCCAAGTGGCCTCTGTGTCCAAGTCACTTCACTTTTTCTCTTGGAAAGAATGTTTGAATATATTGGAAAAGTATTGGGAGAAACCACAGCAAGGAGAAACCCAGATGGGTGAAAATCCTCTCCATTTGGGGTTTATTCTGTGTATTTGAAGGGCAACTATAAACCTCATTTGAGAGTCAAGGACCCAACCTTTGGATGTTGGGGAACATCATGAATCGGGAGAGAGGTATTGGGCTTATTCTTTACATCCTGTCCTTCTGGTTCCATGTCATGATGATGATGCTGATGCTTTTATCTCTTGATTGAGACCCAAAGCAATGAGCTCTTTCCTCTTTGCCCTTTGCCCAACTTCCAAGATTGGAGATGGAGGTCTTGGTCCAGGTTGTATGGGATTTGATAAGAAATAGCAACAACCTAGTAAGTAACAAAGGCAAAGGCCACCCTAGAAAGAACTGGACCATACTGTCCATAAGACCACAGATGACAACGACGACGTTGATGATATGGATGGCCCATGAAGGTGTCTCCAAACTGATTTGGTCATTAAAAAAACCAACAAATCACTTGCCTAAGATGTAAACCTTTCTGGCCTGAAACCATTCATGGGTTGTGTGCGTATATGTGTGTTCTAATTAATTATGAATTATTATGAATTAACTTGTCAACAAATCTGAAATTTTTGTCAAGTCCCATGTGAATGAAAGTAATAACAAGCATGCTCCCTAATGGCATGCCCCAAAATGTGTTCTTCACAAGGAGGTGCAATGCAAACCAAGTATTTGCATATTTCAGAATAAAGCCCAAGTGTCACGAAATGCCATTCATCCGCAGAGCCCCAATCACGGCCTATTTTCAGAACAGTGGTGGAGCTCCTCTGCCAAAGAGCACATTGGGAACGTCCTCCACTTTTGCCTTGGATTGGTGGCCTCAAAGTGGACTGGGAGAGTGCTGAAAGCAATGGCCCATTGGGGAACTGCTAGGGGCCATCTTCCTTGTCCTGAGAGAGTCCCAGTAAGAGTCCGGATCTGGTCTGGGGCCTGTTTTAGCGCGATTGGGGCCCCATCTGCACTGCTATATGATACAGTTTCTGAATCCAGATTATCTGCTTTGAACTCAATTATCATATCACCATAGGTGATCCCTCGTATGTGAGTAAGATAACCTTCCAAGTGTAGAGTTTTGGTGATGGGTCTGCAAGTGACTGTAGAGAGATGTATTCTGGATCTGCATGGTCTTTCTGTTGTAGTGAGGACATCAATTTCCAGATGGAAGGCGTTCCCACAAGGGTTTGATTGAGGCATCCTCTTCCTCTTGGCCCATTTTTCCGTTTCGCCCTCCTTTCGTGACTCTTCAAAATCCACAGCTGTTGGTCACAGCTGACCTCTAGTTCAAAACTCAAGGGCCAGGGCTTCCCAATTCTCTCTTTAGACCTCTGTTGCTGTCTACCAACATTGTGTTTTCCATTCTTGAGCTGAGAGTAAAGTAGCTGCTTTGGAAGACGGTGATGGGGCCTTCAGACAGCGGGGCCTTCGGTCCAGTGAAGTGGATGGAGAAGGATCATGGCTTTGATTCTGGTGGCCTTTGCTTCTTCCAGATGTTGACATTTGTTCACCTGTCTTCCTCCCAAGAGATTTGCAGGATTATTGGGAGGCAATGCTGATGGAATCGTTCCAGAAGTCGAGAGTGGCATTTGTAGACGGTTCACAGTTTGCAGGTATACAACAGAGTTGGGAGAACAATAACTTTATAAACAAGCATCTTGGTCTCCCTACAAATGAATGTAGACTCATATAATCCAGTTCAAAGCAGACACTCTGGGTGCAGAAACTGGATTGTGTGGCAGTGTAGATCCAGGCTGGGCCGAAGCCGGCCCTTCCGACGGCGCCGTAATGCAAGAGGCGTCCGCTTCCATCTCGCAGAACCTCCTCCCCTCTTGTATCATTGTGTCAGGGCTATGTTTCCCAGAATGGTGCCACGGGGCCCTTCTATTCAGCTCTCACTTGTGCCGTGCCGGAGGGGCTTTTCATGTGCCTTGCCTCCGATTCGGAGGGAGAAGCACAGAGCCCGCCTTCCCCGGCAGCACTGCAACTCCTGCACAAAACAAGGGAGTTCCGGAGATTCATTATTGTGTGTTTTCCTTCGCTTTGCCTCCTTCTCCTTTGACACTGCGGCTGCCGCGAACCCAATGGGACAGCATTGTGCCATTTGCACAAAGGACGGCAGCGCGGCCTCTTTCTTCTTCTCCTTCTCCGCCAGCAGCTGAAAACAAGGCGGTTTGCGGCACAAAGGGCAAAGTTGTGCCAAGGAGCAACGCAGGAGGATTAGCCTTTCCGAAAGAAGATGGCGGCGGGAGGGATGGCAAAAGAGCCTCCCCCTTTAATGGCATTTATTATTTTATTTTAAGGGGGGGGGGGCTTTCTTTGAGTGTATTGCCGTTTTGAAGCCAATGGTGCCTTTGTACTCGGTGCAAATCTTAGTCCTAAACTCTAATTTAATGGAATTAGACCTTAAGCTGCCGCAGTTTAAAGAGATAAAACCCGAAAGTTGATCACTGCGTTGAGGAAGAGTTCAGGCATTGAGTTTCTCATTTGCTTCCTGAGCGTGGAAATCCCTCGGAGAATCAATATTGACGGCCTTTAATGGGCCGCAAGGGCTCCTTCCTCTCCCATGAAGGCAGCGACGCGGCAGAGATCCCCATGCGAGGTGTGCGAGAGACAGCGCACAAATGACACAGACTCATTTATTTGGGGGGGGGGGGTCAGCTATATGAACCCATGGCCAGGCATCGGGGATCATGGAAGTTGTAGTCCAAGGCCTCAAGAGAGACCCAGGGCCAACTTTGCCCCCAAATTTGGGGCAATCTTTATCTTTGACTGGGACGGTGATGGAAAAGAGGGCACACTTTCCAGATTTGCAGATGGGACCTTCACAAGAGGGACCTTCACAGATAAGAGAACTGATTGGCTATTTCTACCAACATGGAAGAATGTATTTCAGATAGAAATGAAATGCACAGATATCGGATGGGGGATGCCTGAGTTGAAAGCAGTCCATGGGAAAGGCATTTGGGAGTCTTAGTGGAGCACACACTGAACAGGAGCCAAGAGTGTGATGTGGCAGCAAAAATGGCGAATACAATTATGTGCTGCATCCACAGGAGTCTAATGTCTGGATCAAGGTCCCATTCTCTTCTGCTTTGGTTAGCCCTCACTTGGAATAATAATTCTGGGTCCAGTTCTGGGCAAAAGGGATATTGACTGTAAGTTGAAACGTGTCCAGACAAGGGTGACTTAAATGTTCAAGGGCTGGAGACCATTAATCCTGCTGAGGAGTGGCTTAAAGAGCTGAGCCTGTTTAGCCTGCAGAATAAAAAGCAAATGAGAGCCATGTATAAATATGTGAAAGGATAACTAAAGGAAAAAGGAGCGGGCTTGTTTTCTGTAGCACTCAATTGAGCTATAGGTTCATATTCCAGGAAAGAAAGGAGATTCCTCCTGAACATTCGGAAGAACTTCCTGACAGTCAGAGCTGTTCAAGAGTGGAATATGCCCAATAGAGTCTCCTTCTCTGGAGATTTCTAAGCAGGGGCTGGATGGCCATCCGTTGGTGTGTGTGTGGCTTTGATGGCATCTTCCTGCCTGGCGGAATAGGGCTAGACTGGATGGCCTTTGGAGATCTCTTTCAACCTGATGATTCTATAATTCAGTGGTTCTCAGGTCTCAAGACCTTCCCAAACATTGTTAGAACCAAAACACACAGTTGTCGTTGGTGGTGAAAGGGGTGATGCCTGGACCCTCAGGAGCCCAGACCGGACCCCTGGGAGGGTGGATGGGTTGGTGGGCTTCCCAGTTCTCATTTCCCCCCGCCCCTTCTCCCCCGTTAACCCTATGGGGTCCCGGCCCTTGCCTTCCTAATGATAAATAGGGCCATATTGGCTCATGTTATGATCCCCCCTCCCACATTTATCAGATCCGAGAGAGAATGATTTATGGAGGACGGCGCTTCAGGCCTGACCTGCGACGGTCTCCAAAAGCACTTAAATATAAATTTACGCTGCCCTCCCTCACCCCGTTTCAGGAAGGGTGACAAAGATGAAGTAATTTATATGCCACACTTTTATTAATGCTTTTAACTTCCAGGCGCTCGGCTCTGTGGCCCTTTTGAGTGGCGGGAGGGCAACCTGGGCAAGCGATCCCCATTATCCCCCCATAAACGCCCTCAACGCCTTCCTCCAGCAAAGGGGTTTGCGGGCAACACAGGTGGAATCGGGCCCAAGGGAGTGGGCTTGGAGAAGTTCCTTTTGTCAGTCACAAAAACTCCAGAATCTCCCTTCCTTTGGCAAACATGGCCAGCATCAGGGCAAAAGTTGAGTCCTCGCTTTGAGAATCTTTTAAGAAAGATCAGTGTGTTGTTGTTCATGATGATGATGATGATGATGATGATGATGATGTGAAGTTGAGGAGCTGCTTTGAGTCTCTTGAAAAAGAGGAGATCGAAATAATAATAATAATAATAATAATAATAATAATAATAATAATAATAATAGGATGATGATGAGTATCTGCTCTTCATCTTTTTTAAGCGAGGAGAGCATAATAATAATAATAATAATAGTAGTAGTAATAGTAATAATAATAGAGCTGACACGATATGAGGATTTAAAGATTGAACTGCAAAGACTCTGACAGAAGCCAACCAAGGTGATCCCAGCGGTGACTGGCACACTGGGTGCAGTGCCTAAAGACCTTGGACATCACTTAAAATCAATTAGTGCTGACAAAATTACCATCTGTCAGCTGCAAAAGGACACCCTACCCAAATCTGCACACATTTTTCGCGATACATCACATAGTCCTAGACACTTGGGAAGTGTCTGATGTGTGATCTAATACAACAGCCAGCATAGTGATTTTGTTTGCTGTGTACTAATCTTGTTGTGTATCAAATAATAATAATAATAATAATAATAATAATAATAATAATAATAATAATAATAATAATAATAATGGAGCCCAACTGGAGAGCAAAGGGATCTGTTGTTGTTATTTTCTTCTCAAGGAAGCAAAGTATAATTCATGGAGTTACATAATGGCATCTTTTTTTCAATTCAATATTTTTAATTAAACATTTAGCAGGAAAAGAATGTATATACAAACCTAACAGTACTTCTGCATACAGACAAACAATCCTAATGTCAATTACATCTCAAACTGCATAGCGTACATCCAAACAAATCTGAATAATATCATAACCACACAATCATCAAAAGGGACGCCACTCGGAATAAGTTTGCAGGTATTCCTCATCCTTTTCCCGCTTCTGTCCGCCCCTCGTGCACCGTGTTTCTGGCTCTCTGTTTGCCATCCCAATCAATACCTCGCCTGTCAGACTGTTGGTTTTAGGGCCTTTCTCAAAGAAAAGCAAGCGGCCTCTTTGGGGGTTTCCTGCTCAATGCAGTTCCGCGGTTAATGATTTACATGATGAAGTGGACTTCGTTGCCGCCGCCGGAGCGGATGGACGGCCTCCAAAGGATCGCCATGAGCCTCGGCCCTTGCAACGCATACATTGTGTCCATGGGAACACACTTCCGAGGGACGGAATTCCGCCAGTAGCACCTTTTCAATTAAGAATTAAGAATATAATGCAACAAAGCACAATGCCCTAAATGATGTGGTTATTTCTGCCTGTGATACTGGCTGGTAGGAATTGTGGGAGTTGAAGTCCAAAACACCTGGAGGGCCAAAGTTTGCCCGTGCTTGATCTATAAAATAGACGGAGAGAGAGATAAAAAGGCTTCTCACCCATTTATCTTGCATTTTTAGAAGCAACTCACAATTGCACCATTTGAAAATTCAGTGCCTTCGCTGTTTTGCTTCGGAAACATTATCACTACACACAAACAAAGTGGACAGATCAGTTAATAAGACTAATTGATGAAGGATTCTTCCATTGCAAGCCTGTCGCTTGCGGGAAGAGGCCCCGGGTTCTAATCCTGCCTCCCTCCATTCTGGCTAATGGGATGGGGACTCCCTGCCATGTCTTGGGTGTTCGGCCGCTGGACCCCATGACCAGGCCTTGTCTGGGGTCCTCTTGGGCCCAGCCTTGATGCTGATCCCTCTTGGCAGGAGCCAAAGTTGTGGGAAGGAGGGGGCGCTGCCCGTGAATTAGAGGAATAACGCACGGCCCAACAAACAGCAAACAAAGTCACTCCGATAAACACGTTCCCTTTGATTTCCTCGGCTGCGGAAATCCTCCCAGCCATCAGACCTCCTCCTCCTTCCGAGGGTCGCTCCGTTCCGACGACAAAATCAATGCCAGGGCTTCTCATTCTTTTAATAAGGAGCGGAGAGTCTTGAGATGCGCCTTCAGAATCCATATAAATAAATCTGTGGGGGATCAGATCCGTCCTCCTTCCTTCCTTCCCGGAGGATGTTTTTCCCACTTTGCGCTTTGGCTTATCAACCCGGTTTCCCACGTTTAGTCCCTTGCGTAAACAGACTCAATAATTACCAGTCTCTCGGGGATCATGTTAATGGGCAACACGTGTTTGTGTTTGTGTGTGCAAACCAACATTCATTAAGACTGGTGATGAAAGAGAGCATCACTTTGGGCCAAGAGATGTTTGGCTCACTCTGTACAGAATCGGAGGCAAAAAGCAGCCCCTTGTCCTGATTCACAGTGTTTATTAGTCGGGATTGCTATTCGGCGCAATGCCTTTGTGGCCCTTGGGGAACCTTTCCAAGCTGGAACCTCAACGGGGTCACTTTTCAGCCCAATCACTTTAAAACCATCCAAACAAACCACTGTATATTTTATGAATGCAACCCACAGCTTTTTATATTTTATGAAGAATATGTCATGGCCCTTTCTGAAGCGGACTGCAGCATGATGTTCTGCCATATTTGCTGAAACGAACACTCTTTGTGTTTTAACATTTGCATTAAGGCCAGAGAGTTCTTTTGTTCCATCTAGTTGACTTTTATGAAATAAGCTGCACACTTGGAAGGGGCAGCAGACACATCCAGTGTCATTTGTGGCTGGTTTTTAGCCATTTTTGTGATATAAGTGTGGCCTAAGGCTAGGTCCAAAACTGGGTGAGAAACCCAACAGAAATACAGGCGAGACAATGCAACTGTGCCAATAAATCATGTCATGGGATAGTAAATAATGGCTGCAGATGGACAAAGTTGTTAATCCAGACCTTGTTTTCTTTCTGGCGCTCTTCTGAAACCATTTATTTGCAGCATTTCACCTACAGGGGATTAACGTGCAAATTTAACTAGATGGTCATCTGTCGGGAAGTCTTTGTCTGTGTCTTCCTTCATGGCAGAAGGAGGTTGGACTGGATGGATCCTTGGGGCCTCTTCCAACTCTAGGATTCAAGTTCTTTATGAAAGGAATTTCCTTTTTCTTTAGGATTAACAGAGTATCAGCCTGCTCTCAGAGGGCAGGGGAGAAAATCAGAATAGTCTTGGGACAGCCTTGTGTTTGTTATGCATCCTCCATATGCTTTGTGGGCCTGTTCTTTTGACGCCAAAGGGGCCCGACGCTCCATAAATACATCCCATTAGACATCTCCCACCGAAAGGTCACTGCCTTGACCTTCTCCTTGCCAGTCCTAAATGGAGAATGGGCTCAGGGTCAAGGCTAAGGGCAAGGGATCCCCTTTCAAAGGCCACAGGGAGGAGGAGGAGGAGGAGGAGGAGGGATAGACAAGGCCAGAGGCAGGCAGACGGTCAGTCAGGTTTCAAGGGAATACACTGGACCCTTTGGGCTCGGCAAACTCTGCTCAACATTTCTGCAGCAAACGCTGGGCCAGGCTCCTAGTAAAGCAGAGTGAAGGCAGGGAAAACATATATTGGCCTGTTGACCTTTTGGTTGCTTCTCCACCATTCTCTCTTTCTTCCAATCACAGCACAAATCAACATTGGAGAACCTTTGCTGGGTTGTGTTTTTGCAATGTTGGATTAGGATTCAGATCTGGCTATGGAAACCCTCTCTCAGGGGAAGGCAGTGCCAAATTCCTGGTGATTTCTTGTCGAAGTTGCCTCTCTATTATATTCATATAGAGATGCAAATAGTGGTAATAGCTTCTTGCTCCAAAGAAGAGGCAGAGGAGTCTGGCTGGCCATCCTGCTTCACCAGAGGTGTGCAAGAGGATATTCTTACATCCTCTTTCACCACACGTGTTGGAGCCTCCAGTGGCCTAGGGGATAAAAGCCTTGTGACTTGAAGGTTGGGTTGCTGACCTGAAGGCTGCCAGGTTCAAATCCCACCCGGGGAGAGTGTGGATGAGCTCCCTCTATCAGCTCCAACTCCATGCGGGGACATGAGAGAAGCCTCCCACAAGGATGGTAAAAACATCAAAACATCCGGGCGTCCCCTGGGCAACGTCCTTGCAGACGGCCAATTCTCTCAATCCAGAAGCAACTCCGTTTGCTACTGATATGAAAAAAAAAAACCACACGTGTAACAGTGAATGATCATGTCTCCCATTTCACTATAAGTATATAATATAATTATAATTATAATTATTATAATTATATAATACAATATAATACTAATAATACAATATAATAATGTTAATTATATATTATATTACATGTAATTATTAATAATAATATTACAATATATTGATATAGTACAATATAGTAATTTATTGCCAGTATTGTGCTATGCTAATAATATAATATTGTATGCAAATTTAATTTGTAAGCTGCTCTGAGTCCCCTTCGGGGTGAGAAGGGCAGGATATAAATGTATTAAATAAATAAATGTGCAAGAGAATGCTAATGTCTCCTGCTTCACAAGTGTGCAAGGAAATGCTCTTGCATCCTGTTTCACCAGAGGAGAAGGCTCATGCCTCCCATTTCACCACAGGTGTGCAAGAGAGTGTTTCATCACAAGAGAATGTTCTCATGTCCTATTTCACTGTAAGAGAATGCTCTTCCATCCTGTTTCACTGTAAGTGTACAAAAGAATGCTTGTGTTTATGTTTCACAAGTTTGCAAGGAAATGCTCTTGCATGCTGTTTCACCACAAGATAATACTTGTGCCTCCCATTTCACTATAAGTGTGCAAGGGAATACTTTTGTCTCCTGATTCACAAGCATGCAAGGGTGTGCTCTTGCATCCTGTTTCACCACAAGAGAATGCTCGTGTCTCCCGTGTTGTCATAAGCGTGCAAGAGAATGTTCTCGCGTCTGCTTCCACCATTGCACGATTGTGCGAGGGAATGTCCTTTCCGGTCCCAGCTTGCTTGCCCGGCCTTAATGGGAGAGGGAACCTCTACAAACTGCTCTGTCGATACGACCTGACACCTAATCAATGGCGCCCCACATGGAGATGGGGGGGGAGAGGTGTCCCCGGCGAGGGAATGACAGGGCTTAATTTTATGCACATGAGCTGGGGATGCCCCCCAATTAATGATTTGGGGGGAGAAAGGTCGTGGCTTCCGTGCACGGAGTCGATAGCGGCCCTTGTTTCTGCATCAGGCGGTTGCTTTGAAGCCCTACGGGGTTCGGAAGAGAAGGACTGATCGGAGAGGCAGGTTTCCCTTCAAAATCTCCGCCAGAAAGGATGGAGAGGCCCCTCTTTTGCTCCTTACCAAGGGCTGGCTCTGCAGAAATGACGGGGACATTGGCCAGGACTTGGGCGCTTGAACAATGAGGGCTATTCCTCGGGAGGCCCTTCAGCAAAGGGAAACCCTCAGAGCCACAGAATAGAAGGATTGCATAGAAAGGGAGGGAGGTGAATTCTCCCGGTGACTCTCATCATCCATTGCGTTTATCGAAGGCTTCTCCCCTGAAGTTACTCCAGCGGAGCCATTGATCTGCGGGGAGCCGCTGCTTGTAATTCAGAGGCATTAATCCACCTGTGTCTTGGTTTATTTTCGTATAATGCGTATAATTTATATTTTGGTCACTTAAGTCTTGCGTGACTTAAGAACACAACAATCATTATCACTACAGAAGGCTGAGAGTCTGCTGCTTTCATCAACTCCTTCCTGGGAGTTATAGTTTGCGGAGGCACCCAACTATAGAGAAGGCTGAAAGACTTGCAAAACTCCAGCTCCGAGGATTCCTTCGCATTGAACCATGGCAGCGAAAGTGGTATCAAACTGCATTAATTTCACAACGTAGATCAGGCATGGGCAACTTGGGCCTTCCAGGTGTCTTGGACTTCAACTCCCACCATTCCTAACAGCCTCGGGACCTTTCCTTTTCCCCCTCGGCCGCTTAAGCGGCCGAGGGGGAAAAGGAAAGGTCCCGAGGCTGTTAGGAATGGTGGGAGTTGAAGTCCAAAACACCAGGAGGGCCAAAGTTGGCCTATGCATGGTGTAGATGCAACCAATGTCTCATTCATAGCTTCACCATGAAGCTACTTAAATCCACAGCAAGTCTCCCTTGAAATCTAACAACTTTGGATCTGGCCTGGAAGCTAGCAAGGGGAGCGAGAGATCATAGTATTTTTATGGATGAATGATTTTTTTTTTCAAAAACCCTAAAAATAGGAGGGGTTTTGCGGTGGAAATGCTGACACCAACTTAACTCCGGCCGCTGCCTCGGTGGAAGGCAGTAATAAATGAGGCAGAAGAGCAAAGTGCTCCTTTTAATTTATCATTTAGTAGGAGAGAAAGCCTTGTTTACTTCTTCTTTTTCATCTTCTTTGGCTGCTCCTCCGAAGACTTCCAGCCATTATTCTCAACTGCATTTTATAATAAATCCACAGTCGTGGCTTTGCCGAAGGGTTTCGGTGTCCATTTGAGTGAATAAGAGAGAGAAAGGCAGGGAAACGGAGGGAGGGAAGGAGGGAAAGAAGTCGCTCTGCTTAAAAGCAAGAGAGAAAGCAGGGCTTCCGTTGGCCTTTTAAGGAGGGAGGCTTCTCCGAAATAGTGACCCCAGTTGCCACTTCCTCTCATCCTTTTCTGCAGCGATCCCCGAAGTTTGGTCTTCCAAGTGTTTTGGACTCTACCTCCCAACTGCTTTGGTCAATGGTCAAGGATGCTGGGAGGTGCAATCCAAAACAATTGGAAATAAAAAGTGTTTTCCTTGTTTTAAGTGGCAGTGCTCTCCCAATCTCCACCCTCAGTTTTTGCCTTTGATGCCCGATTCCTCTCCAGGACAAACTTCACTCTCTTTTGCCATTTCCCAAACTATGCCATGCCATCATGGACATGCCTTTTGCTGGATGTATCTCTAAGACTTGCCTTGGACTGGGATGAAGTTGAAAAGTGCCTTGAGTCATTCTTGCACCTGCTTCGGAACACACCTGAGACCAGAGCCGGTCCAACAATGAGGCGAATTAAGCGGTCGCTTCGGGCAGCAAACATACGGGGCCGCAGTCGAGACTGCTTTTTCTGTTGAATTGTTGTAAAACATGATGTTTTGATGCTTAATTTGTAAAATCTTACTGTAATTTGATGTTTAATAGGCTTTTCCTTAATCCCTCCTTATTATCCAATATTTTCGCTTATCCAACGCTTTTATTTTTCAGTGATTGTTTTGGGGGGGGGCGCCAATATTCTGTTCGCCTACACTTGAAAAATACCTAGAGCCGGCTCTGCCTGAGACCCCCCTTTGAGTTCGACCGATTGTGCCTCTGAACCATTCTTCAAGGCAGACCCATTCGTTCTTCTGCGGCCACTGGCTTCAACACTGACCGTCCTTCTGCCTTGTGCAATGGTTCATCTGTTTCCATCTGGTGCAAAGGGATTCACAGACTGAAAAATGTACAGTAGAGTCTCACTTATCCAACACTCATCCAACGTTCTGGATTATCCAACGCATTTTTGGAGTCAATGTTTTCAATACATCGTGATATTTTGGTGCTAAATTCATAAATACAGTAATTACTACATAGCATTACTGTGTATTGAACTACTTTTTCTGTCAAATTGGTTGTTAAACATGATGTTTTGGTGCTTAATTTGTAAAATCGTAAACTAATTTGATGTGTAATAGGCTTTTCCTTCATCCCTCCTTATTATCCAACATATTCGCTTATCCAACATTCTGCCGGCCCGTTTAGGTTGGATAAGTGAGACTCTATTGTATCTTTAAATAGTAACAATAATCATAAACTTTATTTGTACCCCACCACCATCTCCCCGCAGGGACTCGGGGCGACTCACAAAAGCACTCCAAAGTGCTGCATATAAAATATACAATACATAAACATAAAGACAATGACAACCTACATTATAGCGACACCCACAATGAAACGCACATAACTTCACATAGTAAAAAAATGTTAAAATTTATAAAATGCAAAGATACCTGTGTATAAAAACTGGCTGCCCTCAATTAACGAACTAAAGGGCACTATGAATACTCAGTCTTCATATGCACCCATTTCAGTCTATTCCAAATCAAATGCCCATTTTAAAAGACATGTTATTAGGCTAGATTGAAAGGTATGGAGAGTGGGGGCTAACCTAATCTCTCTAAGGAGGGCATTCCAGAGCCGGGGCGCCACCACCAAGAAGGCCCTCTTTCTCATCCCCACCCCCAAGATTTTTCTGCCTTGTAAATAGGAGGAAACAAAACAAGAGAGGATGGAACAAAGGAGAAGGGAAGATAAGGAATGAAGAAGAAGGAAGGAAGGAAGGAAAGAAGGAAGGAACGAAGGAACGAAGGAAGGAAGGAGATCGAGAAAAGGAGAAGGCTATTCCTTCCATCTCCTTGTGCATTTAAGGTTCACTATGGTCTCTTTCTGAAAATGCAATACAAAGGGGGGGGGGGGGAGAGAGAAAGCAAGCAATCCATCCTTCCTTCCCTCCCTCTCCCCCCTTCCCTCCCTCTCTGTGGCCAGCTGGCCATCCAACCTTAAGAAGGAAGGAGGGAATGAAGGAAGGCGGCTTCGGAGGAGAGGGAAATAATAATAAGCGCCGGGGAAGAGGTGGCAGCTTGGAAAGGATGACCTTTATTTGCAATCATAGCAGAGATTTACAGTTTATTACTGATAGCTTTTATAAAGAGCCATTCAGTTCAGAGGTGAGAGGTTTGTCATCTGGAAATGCAATTAACTCTCCCAATCCCTGGCCGAGAGAGAGAGAGAGAGAGAGAGAGAGAGAGAGAGAGAGAAAGAGAGAGAGAGAGAGAGAGAGAGAGAAAAAGAAAGAGAGAAAAGGAAAGAAGGAGGGACCCCTCATGTCTCATTTAATGACCCCCTCCCCTTTTCCCAAATTAAATCCAAGGCGCCCCATGAAACTAAAGGGGCTGCATATTCGGGAGGAATCTATTTTCTCAGTGTTTGTTGCTGAAATACAGAATTGGGGGCTTCGCAAAAGGAAGATTAGCTCCAACCTTTTCTATTATTGTTATTATTTTCCTCTACCTTCCCTCCCCCTTTTTTTCTAGAAGGAAGGGATTTCTTGGAAGAGGAACGTTTTAAAAGACAAGGCAGACATGCTGCAGGAAGATGCCACAGGAGCCATAAATGGATTCCCTTTTTGAAAGGGACTGAACCCTAATAAACAGGATGCAATAGAGACAGCAGGCAAAAGGGCAGCATTTCATATGCAAACAACCTATTTTTGCAAAGAATGCATCACTTCTGACAAATTTCCAAACAAGGTCTTTTCCTCCCACAAATTGTTTCTTTGTCCAAAACGGGGGAAATAAACAAATTAAAGTATGCAAGAACTCTTGCAATTGTTCAGTCGCCTTGTCTCTTGCATAATGTCTCTTCTAATGGACAAAGACATTACAGAAAGCTGCAGGTACCAATGTTTGGTACAGTCAAGTTTTGCTGCCCGTTTGCACTTAAGGATCTCATTCTACACATCACAAAGCTCTTCTGTGTTTACCGCAACAAACCCCATTATTCTCACTAGAGCAGTGGCTCCTAACCTGTGGTCCATGGACCACCAGTGGTCCCCAAGAACTAAAGTATGGTCCACGGTCTCACCGTTACTACACCGTTGCAACAAGAGCGACTGGTCTCGCGAAACCCTCTTCTAGTGCCGAGGCAACATAAATGTCGGGAGGGGAGAGGCTGACTACCCACGAAAGGTGTCACAACAAGCCTCCTGACTGTTGCCTGTCCTCCTCCTCCTCCTCCCTTCTCCTGAGCGGAGCCATTCCATGTGGCACCTGCAAGCTGGGGCACCTTGGTGTCTTCGTTTTTAGGCCTGTTTCTGGAGTTATTTTGGGTGCTGATTCAGAAAATTGCATTGGATAGACCACATCATCTTAAGATTATTAAATATGGTTTTCTGTGGGTGAGCAGATGACGACTACTGGATGGCGTATGTTCTGTATCAGAAACTAGAGCTGATGTGGTCTATCCAATGCAATTTTCTGAATTTAATTCCTGGGAAGACATTCAACGGGTTTTGCTTTCATGCGTGAGGCAGAAATAGTGGGGACAGTCTCACACAAATGACATCTGACTCGTGAATAACAACTGGGCACCCCTTCTACTTACTGATATAATTAAAGCTGGATTTGTGCAGTGGATTATGGAATTTTATTTTGTTTTTGGAATCCACCTGGTACTTTCTCGGCATAACTTTATTACCAGAAAGGTCAGACCTCACGAGTTCGACCTGTACTTTGTGCCCATTAAGTATAGATTTTCCCTCCATTTTTGGTTTCCAAAAACACAAAGCAAAGTATATAAGAAACTGCAGCTTGGTTCATTCTGGTCCGAAATCCGGTGATAGAGGCGTTTGCCTTCTCCTCCCTGCTTTCCGCTTAATTCCTTCTCATTGAGTAGCTGCTCTCAGTGCTCCCCAGGTGCATTAGTCCACATTATCCAGCTTGTAGCTCATTTCATTGCCTGTCAATATCTCCAACTTCCCTGGGCTACTGGCATAATGTCTTTCCTCCTTGGTGTTTGCAACACTCGCCCTGATGTTGCTGCTCCCCCCTTTTCTTCTTTGCTTCTAGGGACTTGCTCATTACCCTTCCTAATTGTAATTAAATGAAAAGCATTCATGAAGACTAATCCATCAGCATTTGTGAACACCACTGAAATGCTTTGACTGAATTGCAGAGAAGTCATAGGAAGGATGCATCCTCCTGCCTTTGTCAGAACCCTCTGGATAAGCCCTATGTCCAGTTCTGGCCGCCACCATCCAAAGGGAACATTGGGAAGTTGGATGGTGTCCACAGGAGAGGGACCACAACAAAGAAGGGTTTAGCAACCAAGGCTTATGGGGTGACTCAAATGAAGAAGAGAAGTGGCCACAATGAAGAAGGGTTTGGCAGCTCAACCTTATAAAGTGACCAGAGTGAAGAAGAGAAGTGACCACAATAAAGAAAGGTTTGGCAACCAAGATTTAAGAAGTGACCAAAAGGAAGAAGGGTTTGACAACCAAGGCTTATGGAGTGACCAAAAGGAAGAAGGGTTTGACAACCAAGGCTTATGGAGTGACCAAAAGGAAGAAGGGTTTGACAACCAAGGCTTATGAAGTGACCAAAAGGAAGAAGGGTTTTGCAACCAAGGCTTATGAAGTGACCAAAAGCAAGAAGAGTTTTACAACCAAAGCTTATGAAGTAACCAAAAGCAAGAAGGTTTTGGCAACCAAGACTTATGAAGTGACCAAAGTGAGAAAGGGCATGGTAATTAAACCTTATGAAGTGACCCAAATGAGCTAAACCTAGGCAACTGGGTCCATTTGTCTGGGAGAAGAGAAGGTGACTTGACCCACCATCTTTCCTTATCCAAAGGCAGGTCTTGTAGGAGGCGGAGCTACTTCTCCTGCGGATGGAGAGGCCCCTTTTCTTTCCCCTCTAGTTCATTGATATCCCGCTCTCTGATCCGTGCTCTTGGCCCTCCTTATCTTCTTGGCCTAAATGGTGCTTTGCTTTCAGAACTCCTCTTGCGCTCTCATTGTCTCTGTTGACCATGTTGACATTTGCTGCCCAAGGAGACTCTACCGTCACTTTAAAACAAACAAGTCTATTTTATCGTTCGATAATGAGGCGGCTCAGTTTTACTACCTGAAATTAATTACCGGTTTGCGGGGTCTCCTTCTCTGGCTGAAGGATGTCAGGAGTGGACTCCTTCTGCTAATCAGGGAGACGGAGCTCACCATTTGGGAGGGGAAGCGTCTTTACGGAGGCCAGGTGACAGAGAGGGCTGCCCCAGGTCAGGTGCCGCCAGAAGAGGCCAGCCGCAAATTGCCCAATTAGAGCATCTTCTGGGCTCCTTACCTGGGAGGAAGGTGGGAGGAAAGAGCAATGCCGAGGTGGATGTTGTCTTTCAAAGCAGCAGAATTGGAAGCCTTCTGCAAAGAGAGACCGGGAAGAAAGAGCAGGAAGGCTCTTTGAAGTGGGCCCTTGCCTTGGACCATCTAAATGCTTATGGTTGCCACATGTTTGCGAGGGTTTCCATCCATGACATCTCTCCTCCATCCAGAGCTCCTAAGGTTATGGATAATAGATACACATGACACCGGATCACAGAGACACACACAAAGAACCCCCTGACATCAAGAGCGAGGTATGCCAGGCCCTCATGGCAAGCTTTGGAAGTTGGGCTGGATCTAATGAGTTTGTTTAATGGGTCCAGGCAGGGAAATCTCCCCATTCAGTATAACTACTGATGCCTTAAAAGGTGAGGGAGGCACCTCAAATAAGTTTCTCTCAATAAGGAGCTGCTTGTTTTGTTTGTGATTGAAGGAAGGAAGGAAGAAGGGAGTTGGGTCAATAAAACCAGAGCCAAAAGAAAAATTAATGCTGGGAAATTTATTTATTTATTTATTTCCGTCATTTCTATCCCTCCCTTCTCACCCGAAGGGACTCAGGGCGGCTTACAAAACTGAGAGAATTCGATGCTAATACACAACAATATAAAAGAATAAAACATAAGCAGTTAAAACAGATTTAAAACAATATAAAATACTAGCTGTGCCCGGCCACGCGTTGCTGTGGTGAAGTATGGTGGTATGGGAAATAAAGTATTGAGGAATTGGTGGTAGTTAAGGTAAAGGGTAAAGGTTTTACCTTACATTAAGTCCATTATAAATGGGTTATATAGCTGTGTGGAAGGGCCTTGAGTCTACATTGCCATATAATCCAGTTAAAATCAGATAATCTGTATTTTATAGGCAGTATGGAAGAGGCCTCAGTGAGGCCTAGCTCTGCCTGTTCCCAGGGCTGAGTGGGTTGCTAGGAGACCAAGTGGGCGGAGCTTAGCCTTCTAACTGGCAGCAATTGGGTAAAAACAATTATTCCTCTCCCTCTAATTAGGACTTTATTTTTCTTTTCTTTTTGTTGTATGAACGTAGAGGCATGGATGAGGGGTTGTGCTGCCAAGTTTAGTGTTTCTGGGATGTGTAGTTTTGTTGTTTTGTCCTAGGCCGAAATTTCATTACCCTTTTATATATATAGACAATTCATCCACAGAACCTTGTACATAAACCTTAGTCCAGACTGAGTTGAAGCCAACAAAACTTATTCTTTGAATACTTGCTCGCATAGCCTGGTCTTCACTTTCTTTCTAAAACTCAAAAGGGATGGAGCCTGCCAGATGTCACTAGGGAGAGAGTTCCACAGCCAAGAAGCCACCACTGAGAAGGCCCTGTCTCTCATCCCCACCAGCCACACCTGTGAGGCTGGTGGGACTGAGAGCAGGGCCTCCCCTGAAGATCTTAAATTACAAGAGAAAAATTAAATTAAAAGAGAAAGCAGTCAGAATAGGAATCTGTCCATACACTTCATCCATCTATTTGGCCAGTGTTACTGACCGTGAATGGTGGCAACAGCAGATTTTAAGGACCTTTAGTCCTCCCTACAGAGCCTCCCATGTGATCTCCCATGCAAGCACCAGCTGGACCCTATTCCTGCTTAACATCCAAAACCAGAGGAGATCAGGCATGTCCAGAGTGACCTTCTATTCTATGTAGCGGCCTTGCAAAAAGGCCCAGAAATATTGGACTAAGATGCTGGAAGAAATGGCTATGGTCCAAATCATGGTTTCATTTGTGCTGGACAAGAAAGGAAACATGGAAGGCGGCTACAATTACATGATCTCTGTGGGTATTTCCAGGGTGAGTAAATGGAGCCGGAGGGTTTTTTCCGGCATCTGCCACTCCTTGGTGGGCAAATGCCACCTGAGCATGGAATGGCGTCGTCTTCTGGTGCCACCTCCAGAGCCGGCTGTCTGTCGGTGGTTTCCTCTGGTGTGCAATCGTTCGCCACTTATCTAAAGGCTACTGACAAACGGCTTTTAGATAATGAGCGCAAATTAATAACTACTTTGGTACGTCACAAAGGATCACAATATCTTGATGCTATGCCCTTTGGGTGAATGGATGAGACGGGAGCCTTTGAGAGATTAATGCGGAGCGTCTGAGGAGGGCAGAATGGCAAGGGTGGCACCATTGTCTACAGGCAGAGGTGAGAAAAGAAGAAAAAGGAAGGAAGGAAGGAAGGAAGGAAGGAAGGAAGGAAGGAAGGAAGGAAGGAAGGAAGGAAGGAAGGAAGGTGAGAGGCGAGGAGAGGAAGAAGGAAGAAGAAAAGAAGTATGGAGGAAAGGAGGAGGAAGGAAGCTGCAAAGAGAGTAGGAGATTTACAAATTGGAGTTCTTTCTTCTAGGGAAGACTATTTGAAAATATTTGAAAAATGGTCAAAAATAAGGCATTTCATCATTGGGTTGCTGTGATTTTTCTGGGCTGTATGGCCATGTTCCAAATCATTCTCTCCTGACGTTTTACCCATTTCTGGAACATGGCCATACATGTTCTGTAACATGGCCATACTGCCCAGAAAACTCACAGCAACCCAATGATTCCGGCCTTGAAAGCCTTCGACAACATGTTTCATCATTTTCAAGCAACCCTGAGGACGAATTATTCCCTTCCAGTTCAGAATGTATTCTATATAAAATTGCACAGAATTATTCAGCACAGGAAATACAATTTTGTTACAGCAGTAACATTTTTCTGCACAGAATGTGCTCCATTCTGTATAAAAACGACTGTGAGTGAATTTTTTGCAGAATATGTCTCAAAATGTGAATTGCCATCGAAACGGACAAAAGCTTTCTCACAGCGAGAAAAAAATTGTAGATATTATCCTTTCTTTCTCCAGGAAGAGAATAAGTGGCAAATTCCCTCCCCGCTTCTTTCCTTTGCAGATCCTTCCTTTGCAGACCCACAATGTCCTCAGTGGCCTTTTCTCCATCCAAGGGTTTCCTTGTGCCTCAGTTGTGTGTCTTTGTGCGCAAAGGGGAGAAGGGGCAGCCTGCTGGTTGTGTGAATTGAGGCAAGGCATTTCATGGAAATGAAGGGAGGAAAGGGGCAGAGACCTTCCTCCTGCCTGCTTTTCTTGTTTGCTAAGGTATATATATATATATATTATACACACACACACAACACATGCTGCTCCCCGCTCACACTTCCTTCATTTCACACCCGGCAGGACTGGGTTTCCTGATTAAGGCCAGCGTCGCCTTCGCCGCCTTCGTCTCTGCGGTTTCACGAGGGTCGGCAATTGCTGGCATCCTGCAGGTGCCTCATAAAACACAACCCAGGAGCCACCTGCGTTTGAGGGAGGGAGGGAGGGAGGGAGGGAGGGAGGTCACCTGAGCTGAAGGAAGGGAACTCTTCTGCGTTGCTGCTGTTATGAGGATGACGTTGTTCAGAAAAGGGAGAAGCTGTTCTGCAGATGTTGGGCTTTGTGGTTCTGCAGAGTTCCCCAGCTCACTGGGAAACAGGCTTTTCTCTGGGAACCATTTTCCTTCCTTCTTTCCTTCCTCCCTTCCTTTCTTCCTCCTTTCTTCCTCCTTCCCTCCCTTCTTCCTTCCTTCCTTCCTTCCTTCCTTCCTTCCTTCCTTCCTTCCTTCCTTCCTTCCTTCCTTCCTTCCTTCCTTCTTTCCTCTCTTTCTGCTTTCTTTCCTTCCTTCTTTCCTTTTTTCTTCTTTCCTTCCTTCCCTCTCCTTCTTTCTCTCTCCTTCCTTCCTTCCTTCTTTCCTCCCTCCCTCCCTCCCTCCCTCTCTTTCTGCTTTCTTTCCTTGCTTCTTTCCTTTTTTCTTCTTTCCTTCTTTCCTTCCTTCCTTCTTTCCTCCTTCCCTCTCTTTCTGCTTTCTTTCCTTCCTTCTTTCCTTTATCCTTCCTTCTTTCCTTCCTCCCTCCCTCCCCTCCCTGTCTCTCTCTGCTTTCCTTTCTTCCTTCTTTTTTTCCTTCCTTCTTTCCTTCCTTCCTTCCCTCTCCTTTCTTTCCTTCCTCTTCCTTCATTCCTTCCTTCTTTCCTCCCTCCCTCCCTCTCTTTCTGCTTTCTTTCCTTCCTTCCCTCTCCTTTCTTTCTTCCTTCCTTCCTTCCTTCCTTCCTTCCTTCCTTCCTTCTTTCCTTCCTCCCTCCCTCCCTCCCTCCCTCTCTTTCTGCTTTCTTTCCTTCCTTCTTTCCTTTTTTCTTCCTTCCTTCCTTCCTTCCTTCCTTCCTTCCTTCCTTCCTTCCTTCCCTCTCCTTCCTTCCTTCCTTCCTTCCTTCTTTCCATCCTTCCTTCTTTCTTTCCTTCCTCCCTCCCTCCCCCCCTCCCCCTCCCCCTCTCTCTCTGCTTTCCTTTCTTCTTTTCTTTTTTACTTCCTTCTTTCCTTCCTTCCTTCCCTCTCCTTCTTTCTTTCCTTCCCCTCCCTCCCTCCCTCCCTTGCCATTCCAGACCTGTGAATGCAAGGATTTGGGTCTCTTTTGGGCTTTCCTCCTCTCCTGCACCCCACCAGCCGATGCAGCCAGCGATTGCTTAAAAATAATATAGTTAGTTAAAAGCGGTGACTTTGATTGTGTGCGTTTTGTTTCCATCACAATAACCCTTTGCAGGTGATTATTAAATTAGAGATCTCCTTTGTTTCCCGAACAAAAAGAGCCCCTTTTCATGTCAGGCCCAATTATGAGTGGTAATTTCCCGCATTTTGCCAAAGAAACCCCTGTCCTCCCTCCCTTCCGAATGAAGCGGGGCTTTGACACTCAATGACAAGGAAGATATTTCCCCTTTTCTGCACACTCCGAGCTTTTGAGTTTTCTTTAAAAAATCTGTTGACTCTATTGAAATGTGACAGGGCAATATTTAACCTGAATGGAGGCATGTTGACTCCTCTTATTAAAACTGACAGTTAAGGACATTTTGCTCTTTATTCCTTCTGATACATGCAGACAAGGCTTCACTGCTAACTAGTATACAAAATCAAAAACAAAAAAATATACCGGGAGAGGAGATGAGTACCTTATAAACAATATATGAATGACAATTGCAAGTTTAATCTAGCAAAGAAACCTTTTTTTATCCTTTATGAAAATTAAAGCCCTTTCAAATTAGTTTGATATACGGAGACAGGCTGACATTGTTAATTCCCAAGGATGAGTGCCTTTTCTTTCTTTGCTCTCTCCCTCTCCCTCTCTCTTTCTTTCTCTCTTTTCTTCCAAGGAGCAAGACATGAGGCTCCCCCCACATTAGAATTGGGGGGGGGGGGTAGTTTTGCACCCAGAGCCAAAGGGCCAAAGATGGGGATGGGGTCTCCATACATGTGTTTGTGTGTGTTTTGTATCTGGGATCTCCTAAGTGGGACTGGAGAACCCCTGGTGGCGCAATGGGTGAAACCCTTGTGCGAGCAGGACTGCTGACTTGAAGGTTGGGTTGCTGACCTGAAGGTTGCCGATAAATTCAAATTTCAAATTTGGGGAGAGCGCAGATGAGCTCCCTCTATGAGCTCCAGCTCCATGTGGAGACATGAGAGGGATGGTAAAAACATCAAACATCCAGGTGTCCCCTAGGCAACGTCCTTGCAGACGGCCAGTTCTCTCACATCAGAAGCAACTTTCAGTTTTTCAAGTAGCTCCTGACATGAAAAAAGCAGGACTGGAAAAGGAGGAGGAGAAAGGAGCAACATGTTGTGGACTACTTGTCTGCTTCTGAGGAGGAGGTAGAACAGGAGGCTGAAGAGGTAGCACTTGGGGATTTGGGGCCCAGTGTTGAGGAGGAAGGAGAAGGCGAGGAAGACATACTACAAGTCCCTACATGTTTATAATACCGAAGGGCAAAAGAAGAAAGAGAAGGTCAACTAGAATCACAGCAAAAATGCTGAGCAATCAGACCTTGCCCTAGGAACATTTGTGCTGGAAGCTCGGGGCTATAAATTAGCAGCAAAGCCAGTAGTCAGTGCTGGCAGCAACTGACCTACTTGATGTGTTTGTGTTCCAGTCTCTGTGCTACAGCATTGACTTTGCAAAAGACTTATTGCCACAGACTCTTGTTCCTGTATGCTGTAAGCCTTTTTGCCAAAGATTCTTGCTCCTCTCTGCCATACAGACTTGTTGCCAGAGACTTTGGTTTCACATCTGCTATAAGTCCTTGCATTGCTTTTGAACTTTACCTTCTCCTTCTTCCTCAACACCTGGCCTCAAATCCCCAAGTTCTACCTCTTCGGCCTCCTGTTCTACCTCCTCCTCAGAAGCCAAACAGGAGAAGGAGGAGGAAGAAGAAAGGTGGAAGAGGAAAAAGAGGAGGAGGAGGAAGAGGAGAAGTAATAGTAGTGGTAGTAGTAGGCCTTCCTCACCTTGGAAGGAGGGTGTTCAGCAGGGAGCCCTCCCTTCCCTCCTTCCAGGTTAACTACTTCTCCTTCTCCTCTTCGCCCTCTTCCTTCTGCAATTTGCTCTGTGACAGGACTGTGTTTTGCACAGAAGTACTTTTTCCTTTCCTTTTCCCCAGACTTTGGGGCCTCAATGATCTTCCTCATGGGGCCCAAATGCCTCCAAAGTGCAGCATCCAAGTGCTGGCTTCCTTGGACCCTGCTTTTCCCATCCGAAACGAGGCCCCGAAGCATTGACGAACCCTAGGATTTAAAAAACCGCCTCCCTAAAAAGGAAGCCGTTGTGGGTTGGCAGGAGGGGGTCCTGGTGCTTCCCTGGGCACCCCTTCCCCCCACCCGGGCCTCCAAAATCCTCCTTTTGGGGTGGGTTCTGCTGCCGCCCTCGCCTTCGTGCTCCATATGGGGCTCCACATGCACATCTTGGCCAATATTATTTGAGAAGACATAAAACTTTTATGGGTTTCTTTGCATAGCTGCAGATTTGATTGCCCAGATGTTTGGGGTTTAATACAAATTTTGGAGCCGAAAAGAAAGAAAGAAAGAAAGAAAGAAAGAAAGAAAGAAAGAAAGAAAGAAAGAAAGAAAGAAAGTAGGAAGCAAAAAGTCTTGGTGTTCTACTTTTCTTAAACATCATCAATCTAGATTCCTCGCAAGGAAAAAGAGAGAAAAAGGGTGAAATCCTGGGGTGAATGGTGTTGTTCTCTCTCTTTTGCAATTCTTCCTTGTACATCTTACAGATGCTCTGGCTCAGTATTGCTTATGTGTAAACAAGAAAAGAGGTTATCCCTTTGCAACAGAAGTGGGGCCAAACTGCATCCATTTTGCAGTGTAGATGCACCCAAATGGGAAACTGTTGGGGAATCTGAGCTTTTAGGCTCAAGATAACCCTCAGTTGGGATGATTCCACCATAAATATAGCCGAGTACCAGAAGTAAACTTCATAACCTGCAGAAATTTACTTGTGGCGAACTAGGATAAGCTTCTATTCCTTAGGTTGACTTAGGATTGCAGTCAGAAGATATGTTGGCAGACATCCTGATGAAGCCGTTACCCAGACAAGCTCAATAAGATGTTGAACCTGATAGACTTGAGCAGTCACGGCTGAAGAAGGGGATTGTTAGGTTTCATCCCTGAACTGCACAAGTCTCTTGTGTCATCAAGTCTCCAGTCCTCAATGAGTAGCTAGTCTAGAGACAGGACCAAGCTGAGGGATTCCTTTCCTCACATTCCTATGCATTTCCCCCCCCCCCAAAAAAAGTCTTTGTCTTTAGACTAGCTACTCATTGAGGACTGGAGACTTGATGACACAAGAGACTTCTTCAGTTCAGGGATGAAACTCAACATAAACCCCTTGAGGGTCTTGCTGATGGTCTTTACCGTTCTCAAATGCAAAGATCTGGCATGGGAGTATCCTGTTCCTGGGTGAGAGATCCAGGCCTGAGCACCCTTTTGCTGCTCCTTTAAGAGGAAACATGGCTTCCACGTGTGCATCTTGAAACCGCAGGAAGCGTGGGGTGTCGTGCATCTGTTTGTGGGTGCGGCGCCCATGTCTAAACACATGTACGCATTAAGCAGAGTGAATAGGGCCTCGGCAGAGGCGGGGAACATGCGGCCGCCACCTGCTTTGCCATAGCAAGAGCTGCTTGGGATGCAAGAAATGCTGCAATTCCCAGAGGATCTGGCTCCATTCCCTTCTGGCCCTCGGCTGGAGATCTGTGGGGAGAATGCGGTGCATCCAGTACCAGGGCCTTTGAAAATGGTGCAAAAATTCTTGTGGTCGGAAATTTTGGACATCGTTCATTCCTACCTATAAGAACAAATAAGCGAATATTCACATTTCTGCTGCTCAGCCAATTAAAGAATTCAATGAAGAGCCATCATTTCCCTACTAAGGACCATACATGCAATTGGTGGCATGCTTAAAGGCCTTTGCAAAAGTTGTGCCTTTTCTTCCCGAGAAGAGAATGGCGCCCAAGCCATAGGAAAAAGGGACGTCTTTGTGGGTGGGATGCAGAACAGACTATTAGTGACATGACACATTGCAAAAGTTTGGAGGTTTCCGAATTCAAAATACAATTGGTTTTGGAGCACTTCCCTCTCATTTGGAGCTCTGGCAAAGAGAGGTGGAAATCCCCTGTGCTTTGCCCTTGTATTTGTGTTGAAGGGAAAGGGGGGGAATCGGAATAGGGCCTGCGGATCCTTGCAAAGGGTGGGTGGTCCTCTGCATGCATTCAGGGGAAGCTGCAAAGGGACCACAGGGCCAGACAATGGACCTTCCCTCCACGGGAAGAACAAGGGACCCATTTGCCTCTTTGCAAGGGACTCATTTGCCCCAAAGGAAGGAAAGCAGGAAGGAAGGCCAATGTGGGGGACCTAGGAACTCATGAGAAGGAAGCCCCTGCAATTGCAAAGGCTGGTCATGAATGGTGGTGCTCCCTTCCCTTTCCATTGGAGGAAGCTTTTGTGTTAAAGGGGGGGGGGGGGGGGGAGCACAGGCTTTTATGTTAAAGGTAAAGGTTTCCCCTGACGTTAAGTCCAGTCGTGACCTACTTTGGGATTGGTGCTCATCTCCATTTCTAAGCCGAAGAGCCGGCGTTGTCCATTGACACCTCCAAGGTCATGTGGCCGGCATGACTGCATGGAGCGCTGTTACCTTTCCGCCAGAACGGTACCTATTGATCTACTCACATTGGCATGTTTTCGAACTGCTAGGTTGGCAGGAGCTGGGGCTAATAGCGGGTGCACATTCCACTCCCGGGATTTGAACCTGGGACCTTTCGGTCTGCAAGTTCAACAGCTCAGTGCTTTAACTCACTTTGCCACCTGGGCTCCTGGCTTTTATGTTAGAGACATTAAAATGGTGGGAAGTCTCTTGCCCCCCAAAAAAGTAGAACTCATCATGCTGGCATTGATGGTTGCCTTCTTTCTTTCTTTCTTTCTTTCTTTCTTTCTTTCTTTCTTTCTTTCTTTCTTTCTTTCTTTCTTTCTTTCTTTCTTTCTTTCTTTCTTTCCTTCCTTCCTTCCTTCCTTCCTTCCTTCCTTCCTTCCTTCCTTCCTTCCTTCCTTCCTTCCTTCCTTCTTTCTTTCTTTCTTTCTTTCCTTCCTTCCTTTCTTCTTTCCTTCCTCCCTCCCTCCCTCCCTCCCTCCCTCCCTCCCTCCCTCCCTTCCTTCCTTCCTTCCTTCCTTCCTTCTTTTTCCTCCCTCTCTCCCTTCTATCCTTCCTTCCTTCCTTCCTTCCTTCCTTCCTTCCTTCCTTCCTTCCTTCTTCCTCCCCTCTCTCTCTCCCTCTCTCAGGGCTCCCTGGTGTTCCCCATCTTTCTCCAACCCTCAGGGAAGCCTTTTCGGAAAATGAGGCTGTGAATTGGTTTCCATGTCCGCATCGACAGATCGGGAAAGCAGTTTGTTCTACCAAATTTAACAATGATATATCATTATCACAACTTTGGGGGGGAAATCTATACAATCAATAAAGTTTGTGGCGCGGACGGGGTTTGTGCCGGCGGCTCGCTGCGCCGGTGTCAAGTGCAGGCGCATGGATTGAGTCGCAGCCGGAGATCAATGGAATTTGTGGACAGTGAGCTCAATAACAAGGCCCTCCTGAAAAGAAATAGATGTAAAAAGCAAATTTACTGGAGTATATTAAACAGGAAAGGGAAGAAGGAGGAAAGGTGAAGCGACAGTGACAGGGAAAGAAGCTGAAAGGGAGGAAGGAGAGGAGGAAGGAAAGAGGGAAGAGGGAGGGAGGGAGGGATGCTGGTCTGCCAATGATGGTGGGCATTTGCCCTCTGGTCTGGAGAGGAGTCCACTCGAGGCCCAGAAAGGATGCCCAGCCCACTCCTTCTCCATTGCCAGGCATGGATCTAGACCTTTTCCTTTCTGAACAGCCTAGGAAACTGGCCCCGAATGGATAGAGGGTCCTAGGAAAGCATGGCCTCTCGCTTTGTTGCCCACTGAATGCAGCCTGGAAGCAGCCCAGGAGGGTTAGTGGGGGACCGGCTTTATTTGCCGTGTGCCGCAAAACAAAGCCAGGGAAAGGAGAGACGGAGAGGGGCATAATTAAACAGTCTAATGAATGGGGCCCCGGGATGCCTGTTGCAGGAGGCCTCACAAAGCACTGGGCCGGAGGGGGGTTGGAAGTAGGAAATGGAGCCTTTGAAGGCATTTCTCGGCTTCATTATCCCAGCGTTGAAGGGAACGGGTCTTTCCTTCTCCCCGCTTTCTTCCCCTTTTCCTGGGCACAAAGGAGGCAACGGGGAGGTCGAGATGGAGGAGCTCCCTTTGGGCCTGGAGTCGGCTGGTGGTCCTTTCCAAACCCCTCCCTTCTTCCTTTGGCCTTCCTCCTCCTCCTCCTCCTCCTCCTCCTCTGGGGCCAAGAGAGGTCCTGAGGGCATTGCCCTTAGGAGCCCCAGATCTGGTGGCCAGCCCAGATCAATGTGCCTCTGAATTGCATGAAATGCAGCCATTCGGATCATAACACTGTTGTCGCGTATGGAAAGGGAAGCCTGTGTTCTTCCCAAAGTGGACATTGATGTCCAGCCTCAGACCCACAGAGAGCCAGGAGACCAGGTTGCCAGAAAATCAAGTTTTGTCATGCCAGGCTTTCCTGCCAGGGTTGTTGTATGTTTTCCGGGCTGTATAGCCATGTTCTAGAAGTATTATCTCCTGTTGTTTCGCCCACATCTATGGCAGGCATCCTCAGAGGTTATGAGGATGCCTGCCATAGATGTGGGCGAAACGTCAGGAGAGAATACTTCTAGAACATGGCCATACAGCTCGGAAAACATACAACAACCCTGTGATCCCGGCCATGAAAGCCTTCAACAACACATTTCCTGCCAGGCTTTGCAGCCATTGCGATCATAGCACATCTCTTGCAAAAAGTGGAAGCGGAGTTTGCGTTTCCCCCAAAGTGGACATAAATGTCCAGCCTCAGACCTCCACAAGAAGACCAGGCGGCTGGGCAATTGGATCCCTTCCCTCCAGACCTTTGGATTCAGCGAATGATGGATGCCGATGGACCTACTCAACCCACGGACTCTGCCCCACTTCCTTCCATCTGGATTTGGGGGGTGGGTTGACCCATTGATCCAGTGCCAGGGGTCTCCTCTTCCTCTTCCTCCTCCTCCTCCTCTTCTTTTGTGGGGTAGAAAGAGCCCCTTACAAAGCCACCTCCCTTTCTTCACGGCGGCTGCGGCCTATAAACAACACTAACTGTTTGTTTCTTGTTAAAGTTTACCCCATAAACCATTTTTACGGTGGGAGTTCAAGCCAATAATTATTTAATCCCGCCTTCCTCATATCCATAATACATTGGCTGTAAACCAGAGGTTCCCTCGTTATGGGATGTTGTCCTTCCCTCGGGGCTTTGCTCTTTGGTGCAAACAGGCAACTCCCTGCAAAGTGAGAAGGGTTTTTTTTTGAGGGGGGGGGGAGTCTTCTGGGGAAAAGGGGGGTCTTGCTGGTATTGGACGTAACACAGAGGGAAATAGGGTTGTTGTATGTTTTCCGGGCTGTATGGCCATGTTCCAGAAGTATTCTCTCCTGATGTTTTGCTCATATCTGTGGCAGGCATCCTCAGAGGTTGTGAGGTATGTTGGAAACTAGGCAAGTAGGGTTTATATATCTGTGGAATGTTCAGAGGGAAATGTGTGGGTTGAAGCCAGATAAGGAATGCAGAGTGAAGTGAAGGATAGAGTCAAGGTGAGCCAATGTTTGTGTAAACCCCATGTATTCCCTGGGTATGCCGTTTGCATCTGAGCCTTTAAGGACTAGTCAAAAGTACTGTTGTGGGATTGCAAAACACTGCAGTATAAAACTTCATCATGACATTCATAGTTATACCCAAGTGCTATCAATCAACAACATATTCATCAAATAGTATTTTATTCTATGATTAGAAATGTTTTGCTATTTCTATCTAACAATTTTGCAGAGGAATTTACCCCTAGATCAGTAAGGCACCATGAGAAGAGAGAAAAGACATGACTCCCGATGCATTTGCCCCTCTGCTCTCCAATATCTAACGCAGATCCTTTTGCTTATTAGAGACTTCGCTTGGGGTCTCCCGGGGCCCCTAAATCTCATTAATTTGGGAAGCCATCCAGGTGGGCTGCTGTGCAGAGGGCCCTCCCTCCTTCTCCGACTTGGACCAAAATATAATGCCCTGGCCCTGAAATACAGAGGGTCCCTTCCCGCTTCTGCCCCCAATGACACACTTGGCACCTTGTTATGGAACCGTCCTCTTTATTTTACGGAGGAGAAGGCCTCGTCCTAATGAGGGCTTTAATGGGGCCATGGCCCTCCGTCTGGAGCCCTTCTCTTTGGGTCCTAATGAGGAGCATCCATTTGCGCCCTGCCTGGATTTATTTATGGAGGAGGGCAGGGAACAGCCTCTCATTCATGGCATCGTAAACGGAACCGTACTGAAGCCAAAACAAAGAAGCGGTAAAGACTCGGATTTTCATTGAACAAAGCAGCCTCAGGATTGCCCATAACGTGGCTTTCCACATCATCCTTTTGCTCATTTGGGGTACTTCATGGTATTTGGGAGGACGGGAAAGCTGGCCTACACACCTATCTACCTGTTTGCTAGAAAGAGGAGGAAAGATGTGCAGCTAGAGCAGGCATAGGCCAACTTTGGTCCTCCCTCCAGGTGTTTTGGACTTCAACTCCCGCAATTCCTAACAGCCGGTAGGCTTTTAGGAATTGCGGGAGTTGAAGTCCAAAACACCTGGAGGGAGGACCAAAGTTGGCCTATGTCTGCTGTAGTGCGATGAGGTCTTTAGAGACCCGCTTGTGCTACTTAAGTGTGGCTTCCTCCAGGCGAGCGGGAAACTGAATGACGAAAAGCCTCCATTGATACCTCTCCTTTGCGTTCCCTTCCCCTCTCCCTCTCTCCTCCTTCTGGCTTTCCGCTGGCCACTTGCTGTCTTCTGTGGGCAGCTACATGGGCCACCAACCAGGGTCTCTAATAGTGCATTTCCAGCTGGTTGTCCCCCCTTCCACCCCAAGGACCCCGCAAGCCCCACAGGAGCCTTTGAGGCCTGGGATGCTTTGCTGTCATGCTGAACTCCTTCCCTGGAAGCGGCAAGGAGACCCTGCTGGGAGCAAGGATTAACAGTCCCCCCAAAACCAGTGGGGATGAGGTATCATGGCAGTTTTCTCCCCAGTCTGGGGAAAAACACGTGTCTCTCCACAGTCTCCTGCCAATCTGTGGTAGCCACATGCCATTTTCATGGGGTTTTCTTCGGCAAGGAAAACTCAGGCAGTTTTCTCTCCTCTTCACTCTGAAAGGCAGCCAAACTCTCTGCCGTGGAGTGTGGTGGAGGCTCCTTCTTTGGAGGCTTTTAAACAGAGGCTGGATGGTCATCTGTCAGGGGTGCTTTGAATGCAGTTTTCTTGCTTCTTGGCAAGAGGTTGTACTTTATGGCCCGCAAGGTCTCTTCCAACTCTATGATTCTATGATAGCATCTGGTGGTCTCCCATTCGAATACTATCCAGAACCGACCCTATTGGGCCTCCAAGACCAAAGAGGATGTGGTGCCTCTCCCCATGTTCTCCTGAAGTATTATGTGGGGATTATTCTGCTCAGAAAAATACAACCCCAGAGAACTTTAACTGCTTTGGCTCCATGCTATATAGAATAATGGAAATTGTAATTTTACAAGACCTTATCTGGATGTGTCTACACTGTGGAATAAATGCAATTTGACACCACTTTAACTGCTATCGAGTCCTGGGAGTTGTAGTTGGCTCTCTTGGACCGAGTAGTTGACAAATCCCATGATTCCACAGCACTGAGCCAGGACCATTAAAGTGGGGGTTAAACTACATTCATGGAAATGCATCCTTCTGAATGCCTTCAAAACCAATCTGGGGCTTCTCCCCTTATTCTCTTGAAGTGTTATGGGGACATTATTATTACTATTATTATTATTATTTTATTATGACACAACAAACAAGATAGATATGCTGGATTTTGTATCACAAAATTACAAGTCGAACACTTCCCAAGTGTCTAGGACTGTTGTTGTTGTTGTTATTGTTATTATTATGCAGATTAAAACACACAGGTCTTTTTTCTGCACACACAGAAAGCAAGTGTCTGGTGCAGAAATACAATTTTCTGTGCAGAAAACTGATTTTCTTTGCTTTGTGCACAAAAACAAGATGAATCCACAGTGAAATTCTTCTGCAACATTTTTGGATCTGGAGCATCCAAATTATGTAGAATCCTCACTGAGCAGTTTTTCTTCTTTTGATGAGAAGGTAAAACTACAGTGGTTTTAAACTGGATTTTTAAATACTGTTTACATTTAATTCTGTTTTAATGCTTGCATATTTGTATATATTTAAATTGTATGCTGGTGATTTTATGGTAAGCCGCTTTGAGTTTCCGTCGGGAGAGATAAAGAGGGATACAAATAAATAATAATAATAATAATAATAATAATAATAATAATAATAATAATAATACAAATCTTAGAAATTCACAACACTGTTTTAATGCTTGCATATATTTGTATATATTTAAATTGTATGCTAGGGGTTTTATGTTAAGCCGCTTTGAGTTTCCATTGAGAGAGATAAAGCGGGGTATAAGTAATAATAATAATAATAATAATAATAATAATAATAATACAAATCTTTCCAATCCACAACACTGAACCAGGACTATTAAAGTGGTGTCAAACTGCATTCATTCCCCAGTGTAGATGCACTTTATACTGCATAACAAAATATTCTCATCATTATCCAGAGAAATTGGAGGAAGAAATAATAATAATAACCATAACACTCTCTAATATAAGATTCCAGATTTCAGGAAGAGATTCCTCTGTATTATTCTAGTGAAGAGAATTATGACAGCGGTCATTTTTTAGAATTATGGAGAAGGGCGAAAAGTCCCAGGCAGCATTAGAAGGAAAGGCATGTATAATTAAAGTATAATTTCAGCCAATGATTTATGGTTTTCTCAATGCAAGAGAGAGAATTAAGCACAATCCACGGAGGAAGACTCCAGCAGTGGAATGAAACCCACAGCAAACCTTCCTTCTTTTCTCCCTTTTTCGATGTTTGCTTCAGAGTGGAACTCCAAATGCAAAGGAGAGCCTGAAACACACAGCTTTAATTTTTTATGGCGCTCTTCATTTCATCGTTCCTTGCGCTTGGGATTAATGTGCGGCGTGTGCATTTGCAAGGGCTGCTTTGCTTAAAACTCGGCCGGCTTCTCTTTCCTCTCAGGACCGACGTTGGGGCTCAGCGTTATCCCACTTCATAAATAAATGCCAAAGGGGTCAGACCAAGCCACGGGGGAAGCCAAAGGAGCTGAGAGGTTTTAGAAGAAGGGGAAGAAATTGTTGAAGTGGGAATGATTGTATATAGAGTTTTGTTTAAATGTAATTGAGTTATAGTGATGCAATGTGAGCTGGGGATTGCATTATGCACTGTCTGCTGTCCACTATGCAAGTGTGTAAAGAGTTAACTGAGTATTGCATCATACAGCAGAGGTGTTTATATATAGCCTTCTGCTTCCTGTATTCTCTCTCTGGTTATCTGCTCTCTGCACTCTGTCTGTATGTATATCGTCTTGTGAGAGTTTTCCATTCACCAGTAAACTTTTTATAGATAGCTGAAGTCTCCAGCCTCGTTATTGGTACCAGTGCTCCTACGTGGATCTTCTGCTGCATGTGTGCTTATCCAAACCGCGCTCTGACAGTGGTTATGGGCCCAGTTTGCCCAGTTGACCCAGTTTAACCAGTCCCAGAAGGACCAGTCCCAGAAGGACAATCACTATGGGGGGGGGGCAAATTGTTCCCTCACAAAGCATTTGTCTTCTTCCAATTTTAATCCCATTCTCTGGAGCCACAGAAGAAAACTCTCCTTATCTTCCAAGAGGAGTCCCACTGGACCTTTCATGGCACCTCTTTATGACATCACACCTGTGATGTCGCTGGATCCATCCTCAGGTTGCCTGCTCCCACTTAGCAACCTCCCCACCCAAATGGCACACAGGGGGTCCCAGGTGAAGGCGGGAAGGTCCAAGATGACTGTTGCTAGCAAATACATGTTTTTGACAACATGTTGGGTGCTTTCCCCTGCAGAATGTGGCACAAGTTATAACTGTTGGATGTCATCCTGGACTGCACAAGTCTCAACTAGTTAGGCAGAGGATAGGATTAGACTGAGGGAACCCTCTCTGTATTCCCTCTCTTGCTTTCCTGTTTACATTCACTTCCTCACCTTGTTGTTGCAGTAATGTGACCCTTTAGGGATGAGGCAACTTCCTCTATCTATTGGAATGTTAATTGCCCCAAGTCTTGGACCTTTTTCCATAAGCCATTCTCTCTTCCTCTTTCGTCTTCAACCTGAGAAGGACACATTTTGTTGAGAATCACCCTGGCCTACACAAGTCTAAATGTAGTCAGATAAATGATAGAGTTAGATTGAGGGGATCCTTTCCCTGTTTCCAAAGCATGCCTAGATAGGCTTTACTGTGTTTCCCTCTATCCTGTTTATGTCACATCTCTTACTTTGAAGTTGGTAGAAATGTGAATCTTCAGGGACACTAACTTCTCATTGGTCAAAATGTTTTATGGCCCAATAAACTGGACCATGAGGTGGGAACCATTTTGGTTCAGTCTTCTCCCTTTGTTCTTCAAGCTAACAACACCACCTTGCCATTCCTCCTGGCGAGATGTGACTATTTAGATGTTTGTTATTTTTCCTTTCTTATTTTTCCTTAGAAACCAGTCTAGAGTAGACTAGACAGCTCCCAAGCCTTTCTATCTACAATGTTCTTTTTACCTGAATAAATGCTTTTTGAACTTTAACTAAGACTCTGCAGTCCATTGCAATCCTAAATAGACACCGTAAATAACTGCTGCATTTGAAAGTTTTGCTTTTGCTACTCTGCTACATTTTTGGTGGAATCTCCCCCACAGAGGGTTAAATTGAGTCTAACCGCTCAGAGATTACCCCAACACATTTTGGCCTCTCTACCAGGAAAATGTAGCTATTTAGATATTTTGTTATTTTTGCCTTCTTACCTTCCTCAGTGGCTAGCCTAGAGAGCTAGTTAGCTCCAAGAACCTTTTCTATCTACAATGGATTTTTTTTACCTCAATAAATTATTTTTAAACTTTCAAGGAGACTTTGCAATCCTTTGCCATCCTGAGAAACAAAGCTCACCACACGTAAGTTTCTGCTTATGAAACGTGGTTCTGCCACTCTGCTGTATTTTTGAGGAACCACCCACAAAAGAGGGTTATTTTTGAGTCTAAACGCTCAATAGATTCCCAACAATAACAGATCTAGGAAAAGAGTAGGGTTCCTAGAGGCTGTGGGGTTGGTCCTCTACTACCTGAGTCACATATAAACACTTCACATAGAGAGATGCTAAGTCAGGCTTGGGGGCACTTTGCAGGTAGACCTTAGGAATAACTTCCTGATGGTCAAACCTGTTCAAGATAGGACATTCTTCTTCCTGGAAGACCAATTGAGTCCTTCTCTGGGGGCTTTTAAGCAAAGGCTGGATGGCCATCTGTTGGGAGGGCTTTGATGGTGACCTTCCTGGCGGAATGGATTTGGACTGGATGGCCCCTTCCAACTGTGATTCTATGAAAGGCTGGATGGCCATCCGTTGGGTCTGTTTTGATTGTGCTTTTCCTGCAAAGCAGAATAGGTTTGGATTGGATGGCCTTTGGGTACCCCTTCCAACTCTGTGATTCTATGAGAGGCTGGATGGACATCTGTTGGGCCTGCTTTAATTGTGCCTTTCCTGTGTAGCAGAATGGGGTTGGACTGGATGGTTTTTGGGTACCCCTTCCAACTCTGTGATTCTATGAGAAACTGAATTGTCATCTGTCAGGAGGGCCTTGATGGTGGCCTTCCTGGCAGAATGGGGTTGGACTGGATGGCCCTTGGGTGCCCCTTCCAACTCTGTGATTCTATAAAAGGCTGAATGACTATTTGTTGGGCCTGTTTTTATTTAAATTAAATTTTTATTAGTATATATGTAGTAAAATATATATATCAACCTCTTTTTGGAAATAGTAAGGACAACCCCAAAAAAGAATGTTGTCCTCTATCTTGGCTGAGTCAATGATTCTTTACTTTTTCATGAAATACTAAGAAAAGAGACATAAAAGAAAATATCCTTCTGTTCTTTAATTGATATCCTTCAACTTCTTTTCATTCCAAAATCTTCTACTTTAGACCAGTCTGTGTATTTTATCGGGTTACCTGTATTTTTCTTTAGAAAAAAAAAGTTAATTTATCCATGTCCTTTGTCTCTCTCACTTTCTGTAACCATTCTTCCATATTTCCGTACTTCCGTATTTCCTTTTGCTTCCACCTTTTAGCAAAACTAATTCTGGCAGCTGTAGTTAAGTATGTAAATAAGATATCATCATTGGTATCTAAATGGATATCCCAATCAGTTATGCCCAATAAATAATACTCTGCCTTTCTGGGGAATTTTATGTTGGGCCTGCTTTGATTGTGCTTTTCCTGCATGGCAGAATGGGGTTAGACTGGATGGCCCTTGGAGAACCCTTCTGGCTCTACGATTCTATGATTGGGCAGGGAGCTGAAGCTACCTGGAGGAAAGTGATAATATCCACCTGTCCAATGCGCTTCCTTCCCTCCTGCAGGTATATTACCAGTGCAGCTGCCAAGGCATTGAGTGCCCTGACTCCCTTCCGCCCTTCGCCTGACTCTGTGAACTTGAACTTGTCACGATGAGACACGGAAGGTCAGTGCATCAGCTGCTGCGCTGAGCCTTTCATGTGGCCGTCCTTTCATCCATCTGTCCGTTTACAGACGTCCAGCCTGACACTGCAACACACTCAGCCTTGTCCAGAAACACTTAGCCAAGGCGTGCATCGCCAGGGAGGCTCCTTTGAAGTGGGCTCCCATGAATAATACACAACGCGCCGAGGCCATTTAGGCAGATGGAGTCCCAAACTGGCCGCGGAGGACGGTCCTTTGCCGTCCGTCCATTTGTCTCCCCCGGGGGCCGGATTGATGCGGACGCAGGCATCTTCTGGACACCAGGCCCCAAACGCACCTCCCGCCTCAGCTTCCTGGCCTGAAATATTTATGGACGGCCTTTTCAAAGTGCTGTTTGTGCACATTGGCGATGATCAGGTGCTCGGACCCAACGCCAACAACCTTTCTCGGTAGGAGATGAACTCCTCTGATTTGTTCCGATGGGATCGCGAAGGCAGTGACAAGCATTTCCCTCCAAGTTCTGGAGAAAATGGAGACACCGTGCTGATATTTGCACCTGCTGATGCAAAGAGCATTGCTCATGTGTCACGGACAACTACAGACCATGGCTGTGAACCATGTCACATGAGAATGTACACAGAAGGGCTAGATGTGTTCATTGCGTCTATGCTTTGCCATTGCAAGCATGCAATGTGTTGCCAGTCATGTGTATACATTATACTGTGTATCACCAGTTATTTTGTGGTACTTCTTAGATCAATCCCACCTTTAGACCTCCCTCCCTTTATTCCTGTATTATTGTTTCTCAGCCTGAAAAAAATGAACATCTTTCCTTGATCGCCTTTCTGCCTTTGCATTTATCTCTGGGTGCACCTGGAATCATAGAAACATTGCAGAATTAATGCAGTTTGAAACCACTTTAACTGTGACATTCAGTGCTATGGGATCCTGAGAGTTGTAGCTTGGGCACAGAAGGCTCAAGACCTATTATTATTACTGTCATCATCATCATCATCATCATCATCGGGTTGCTGTGAGTTTTCCAGCCTGTGTGACCATATTCCAGAAGCATTCTCTCCTGATGTTTCACCCACATCTATGGCAGGCATCCTCAGAGGTTGTGATGTATAATGGAAACTAGACAAGGGAGGTTTGTATATCCGTGGAAGGTCCAGGGTGGGAGAAAAAACTCTTGTCTATTGGAGGCAGGTTTGAATGTTGCAATTAATCACCTTGATTAGCATCAAATAGCCTTGTATCTTCAAGGCCTGGCTGATTCCTGCTGGCAGGAATCCTTTGTTCAATGTGTTGTCGAAGGCTTTCATGGCCGGAATCACTGGATTGCTGTGAGTTTTCTGGGCTGTATGGCCATGTTCCAGAGGCATTCTCTCCCGAAGTTTCGCCCACATCTATAGCAGGCATCCTCAGAGGTTGTGATGCATAATGGAAACTAGACAAGAGAGGTTTATATATCTGTGGAAGGTCCAGGTTGGGAGAAAGAACCTGGAGACAGATGTGAATGTTGCAATTAATCACTTTGATTAGCATTGAAAAACCTTGCATCATCATCTTCATCATTATTATTTACTCTGCTTTTCCTGCCAAAGTAGCCAACAACAAAAATCATAACATTATATGAGCAATAACCATTCAAACATTAGAATTAAACATTGGAAGTATTAAAAATAAACAGGTAAAACCATTACAAATACAGTAGAGTCTCACTTATCTAACACTCGCTTATCCAACGTTCTGGATTATCCAACGCATTTTTGTAGTCAATGTTTTCAATGCATTGTGATATTTTGGTGCTAAATTCGTAAATACAGTAATTACTGCATGGCATTACTGCGTATTGAACTACTTTTTCTGTCAAATTTGTTGTATAACATGATGTTTTGGTGCCTAATTTGTAAAATCATAATGTAATTTGATGTTTAGTAGGCTTTTTCTTAATCATAGAATCATAGAATAGTAGAGTTGGAAGAGACCTCATGGGCCATCCAGTCCAACCCCCTGCTAAGAAGCAGGAAATCGCATTCAAAGCACCCCCGACAGATGGCCATCCAGCCTCTGTTTAAAAGCCTCCAAAGAAGGAGCCTCTACCACGGCCCCGGGGAGAGAGTTCCACTGTCGAACAGCTCTCACAGTGAGGAAGTTCTTCCTGATGTTCAGGTGGAATCTCCTTTCCTGTAGTTTGAAGCCATTGTCCCGTGTCCTAGTCTGCAGGGCAGCAGAAAACAAGCTTGCTCCCTCCTCCCTATGACTTCCCCTCACATATTTGTACATGGCTATCATGTCTCCTCTCAGCCTTCTCTTCTGCAGGCTAAACATACCCAGCTCTTTAAGCCGCTCCTCATAGGGCTTGTTCTCCAGACCCTTTATCATTTTAGTTGCCCTCCTCTGGACGCTTTCCAGCTTGTCAACATCTCCCTTCAACTGCGGTGCCCAAAATTGGACACAGTATTCCAGGTGTGGTCTGACCAAGGCAGAATAGAGGGGGAGCATGACTTCCCTGGATCTAGACGCTATTCCCCTATTGATGCAGGCCAGAATCCCATTGGTTTTTTTAGCAGCCGCATCACATTGTTGGCTCATGTTTAACATGTTGTCCACGAGGACTCCAAGGTCTTTTTCGCACACACTGCTGTCAAGCCAGGCGTCCCCCATGCTGTATCTTTGATTTCCATTTTTTCTGCCGAAGTGAAGTATCTTGCATTTGTCCCTGTTGAACTTCATTTTGTTAGTTTCGGCCCATCTCTCTAGTCTGTCAAGATCGTTTTGAATTCTGCTCCTGTCTTCTGGAGTGTTAGCTATCCCTCCCAGTTTTGTGTCGTCTGCAAACTTGATGATCGTGCCTTCTAACCCTTCGTCTAAGTTGTTAATAAAGATGTTGAACAGAACCGGGCCCAGGACGGAGCCCTGTGGCACTCCACTTGTCACTTCTTTCCATGATGAAGACGACGCATTGGTGAGCACCCTTTGGGTTCGTTCGCTTAGCCAATTACAGATCCACCTAACCGTAGTTTTGTCTAGCCCACATTTTACTAGTTTGTTTGCCAGAAGGTCGTGGGGGACTTTGTCGAAGGCCTTACTGAAATCCAGGTAGGCTACATCCACAGCATTCCCTGTATCGATCCAACTCGTAACTCTATCGAAAAAAGAGATCAGATTAGTCTGGGTAATCCCTCCTTATTATCCAACATATCTGCTTATCCAGCATTCTGGATAAGTGAGACTCTACTGTACATAAAAACACCACCCAGCACCCATTGACTTGCTCTTAAAAACTTTCTTCATTAAAAGCCTGCTTCTGGCAAAACTACAAATCCTAATATTCCATCGCATTGAGTCGTGGCGGTTAAAGTGGAGCCAAATTACACTATTTCTGCAGTGTAGATGCACTCTCTGCCCCCTTTTGAAGATCTGCTTTCCCAGTGGACCTTAATGTGGCCACTATTTACACCCTGACCTTCTGCTGGGCATTGCTTCTGTTTACCTTTTTGCAGGAATCTACCTGAGCTCCCCTTTGGGATCCACTCCATGGCTACCTGTTTCTCTCTCACACACACACTTGACCTTATGGCCAAAAAGGACCAAGAGACCCCCTTCCGCCTGGACCCAGAAGCAGGGAGGATTGGTTCCCTTTCAGCGTGGCTTTGTTCCTGACCCCTTCTACGAATTCTCAGAGGAAAGCCACATATTCTCATCTTTTATCGTAATCAAATTTATCTGGCATCTCTCAGCCTCTCGAATTACTTATGCTTGAGCTGGCTGGCCTCGGAAAGCAAGGCAAGGCAAGGGCTGGTTTATTTATTTATTGTTCTAAAGCGAAGGGTTTTGACATGAGGTCCCTTCTCCTCCTTCGTCTTCTCCCTCCTCGGGGAGATGGGGAGGGAGAGCGAATCTCTCCTCCGGAGCAGAAGCACAGAAGGGAAAATGCAAGCAAAGGGAGAATGGTGTGGGACTCAGGATTGTAGTTCTGGATGAGGACTTCTCTAAACTGTGAATCCCTAGATTCCACATAAGGCAACATGGAATAATAACAGTGCCATAAATAACAACGCCGTGTGATAATCTCCTCATTCAACAATTAAGGAAAAAGGGAAACCATCCTGGATCCACTACACTTGAGTCAAGAAAGCCAATTCTTCCAGCCCTGTAGGCCTCTCAGGATGCTGGCACATGGATATATATATAATGATCGAATCCTAATTTGGAAGGGACCCCCAAAGGCCATGCAGTCAACCCCCTTTCTGCCAGGGATGAAAATACAACCCGACCACTCTAAAGATGTCTAACCAGCGTCTGTTAAAAATATTGATATATATCCTAGAATAATAGAATCCTCGTGTTGAAAGGGACCCCCAAAGGCCACCCAGTCCAACCTCATTCTGCCAAGCAGGAGAAGCACAATCAAAACATCCCCAATAGATGGCCATCCAGGGACACTGAACCTTTGACACACATAAAAGGTTCCATCCTGCTTAAGAAGGAATTAAGACTGTTATTCTCCTAGTCACTCTTACCTTTTGTAACATATATAACTGACGTTCCTTCATTAGGAAATTATGTACCAGACCTGCTCTATAACATTGGGTTTGCATCATAATACCTATCGATTAGAGCCTAAAAATCGCTATGATCCCGATCCAGTCGATTTCTAGTAACCTGATGCAGTTGAATGGCATTTGGAATTCAAACAAAATGCAGAGCCATACAAGACGGAAAAGATCTTCATTCCTTACAGAGGGGCATGTTCTGGGGCGTTCGATGGGAATGATCCAAAGCCAAGGCAGATGAGGCCCTGACACTATTCTTCCCAGGAAAAGCCTGGCGATCATCAGAACGTCCCTCACTGTCTGTCTGTCTGCCTGTCTTTCCGGTTGCCAAAGCAGCAAGGTTTTGTTACTGCAGAGAGAGATCCAGTCAATCACATCATTGTCACCAAGGTGCTAATTACTTTCAATAAATGTATGTCACCCATTTAATGCAACGAGAGTTTAGAAAATGATACACCTTTGGTAATTACAGCAACCAAGACGTGTCCATCAATCTCATTGTGTGTGTGTATGTTTTTTTTAATGATTCCGGCTCATTTGCATCCCTTTATTTTTATTAAATGAGCGCTCAGTTATTTTGATCGATTCGCTCAGCATTAAGAGGAAAGGAATAGGATTGGAAGGAATTTAGGAAGTTTGAGCCTTGTGCAAAGCCTGATCTTGGAATATTAATATATTATTATTATTATTATTATTATTATTATTATTATTATTATTATTATTATTATACCAACTTAAACGATATGAGCCTCACTAAACTGCTGTATTTCATCACATAATAGTCATACCCGCATTTTTGGGTCCTGGTTTCAGTATTTTATAATTCCTCACATACCCTGTTTCCCCGAAAATAAGACATCCTCAGAAAATAAGACCTAGTAGAGATTTTGCTGAATTGCTAAATATAAGGCCTCCCCCGAAAGTAAGACCTAGCAAAGTTTTTGTTTGGAAGCATATGTACCATAGTTTGTAGAACATGGAAATAATGATAGTAATAAATTCTTGATAGGATTCACAGTTTGTCTGGTTATGCTGGTTTGAGATGACAACTATTGTACAGTATATAATAAATGTTCAATTTTTGTTCAACAATAAATGTAAATTCTTCTTCATGGAAAAATAAGACATCCCCTGAAAATAAGACCTAGTACAACTTTGGGAGCAAAAATTAATATAAGACACTGTCTTATTTTCAGGGAAACAGGGTAATAGTTGCATCCTTGATTTAGGCAGCCTCCCCACAACTATTATGTGGTGGAATATGATATTTATTTATTGTTATTTTTGTTATTCCTCACATAATAGTTGCACCCTTGATTTAGGCAGCTTTCCCACGACTATTATGAGATTGAATGTGATATTTATTTATTATTGTTGTTGTTTTTATTTACTTTATACCCCGCCTTTCTCCCTGAGGGAATTCAAGGCGGCTAACAATCACACACTTCGATCAATTTAAAACAAAGTGGATACATACACACACACACACACACACACACACACACACACATATATATATAGCGAGCGAGAGAGAGAGAGAGAGAGAGAGAGAGAGAGAGAAGTGATCCATTTACTGTACTATTTTTTCAGCAATGCAATGCAAGATCAAAGTGGGCCAAGGGCAGGAGGGCGCTTGCCTTCCGCTTTCTGCGCGGCTGACTCTTGTGTCACCGGCTGCTTCTCCCTTCCTCCAGCTCTTCAGAGAGTCTTATGCGCATCTTTGCAACTCAGCGCCTCGCTCCTCCTTTGGCTCGCTGTGAATTAGTGCTTGATAGATGCCCAGAAGGCGGAAGGAGATGGTGCTGGATTAATGCATACAAACACACGCACAAACATTCATCATAATAATGGTAATAATAATCATAATAATAATTCCAACATTATTAATATAATAATAATGTATTTCTTACTTGCCTCTCCTTGTGGTGGTTCTTAATAATAATAATAATAATAATAATAATAATAATAATAATAATAATAATAAATACTATAATAGCATTATTAATAAGATTCATTATAATAATGTTATTAGTAATATTCATAATATAGCAACAACAACACCTATATGCATCCAGACTGCTGATTCTGCATTGGGGCCCACTGGCCTTTTGCCTTGCTCCATGGAGCCCTTTTAGCCATACGTTTATTACAAACGGCATCAATGCGATTCTTCTTAAGATGTAAAAATCTTAATTGCCCCTCGGTCACGTTACGTTCTCGCACATTTATTACAAACGGCACCAATGCGACCCTTCCTGAAATGTACATAAAAACCTCCGAGAGGGTCGCTTGTGTATGCGGAGCGCAGGCTCTCCCGCCGCTTGCCGTCGCGATGTGCGCCGAGCCCCCCAGGAATTAAATTGCAATGTGTGTGAGTGAGTGTGTTGTCGACTTTGGCGCAGGGAATGAAATAATTTTCCCATCCGAAGGTCAGGCTTTCAATTGGGCCGCTCCTGTCTCGCCGCAGAGTTTCCGAGCCGAGCGTTAATTTTGGGCCTGCCATTGATGGATGGAGCCGCTTGAGTCCTGACGCACAGCAGCCGCCGCCAGTGACCTGCCGAGAGGGAGACAGAGGAGGAGGAGGGTGGCTATTTCATGCTGCAAGGAAATAATAAAGGAGAAGGAAGGAGAAGAGGAAGGGGAAGAAACAAAGGCTTTGGGAAGGGTCCTTCCCCTGTCTATGGGGGAAAGAGGAGGAGGAGGAGTGTGCTTGCAAGGTGTCTCCCCCTTCAAGACAAAGAACGGGAACCTGTTTTTTATTAATTCATTTCTATTCGGAAATAAAATGGGAAAGAATAGAGAGAGCCAAAATAATACAGAAAAGCCGATTTCAGAATACAGTGTTTCCTCACTTATCGTGGGGGTTAGGTTCCAGGACCACCCACAATAAGTGAAAATCCGTAAAGTAGGGACACTATACTTATTTTAATATTTATACATTATTTTAGTAGTTATACACTATTTTAAGTCTTTAACAACCAATTGTGTATTGATAAATCACCTCCTTCTCCTCCCGTTGCCTCTTGGGCTCCTTTTCTCTCCCTTCGGCTTCTGCTTCCTCCCTTCTTTAGGCTGTAAATTGTATTTTTTATAATTTATAATAGTCTTTTAGAGTTTATTGAAAAACCACGAAACAGCGAATCCACAAAAAGTGAACCGCGAAGTAGGGAGGGAACATTGTACAGTTTCTTCCATTCTAAGACGCCAATGATTGTAAGGTGCACACTAGTTTCAATAACACCAAGAGTAAGAAAAAAAACTTTATTTATATATTTTTAAAAAAACACTGTTTGTTCTAAGGTGTGCCTCCTTTTTAAGAGGCATTTATATAGGTGCAAAAGATGTGTTTGAGAATCGAAAAAATACAATTTACGGGACTAAAACTACATCTAACGCAACTAAACCTTAACCAAACAAACATATATTGGATAAACAACTGTTGGGACTATTCTGCCAAGCTCACCTCCATTGTCTGTTGGTTTTGACCTCTTATTGCCCTACTCCTTTTGAACAACACTATATAATCACATGTCTGCTTTTGATAACATTCCTCCAATTCATTAACCCAACAGTTGAAATTTGTTGTACGAAAGTGGAAAACAAGTTCTAGTCTTTTCTGAAGTTGGTCAGGGATTTCTCCTCAATCCGCAACCGCGTTGTACAGTATTGAAACAGAGCTGCCTTGGTGCTGCTTTGGTTTTGAAATATTCATCATGTGGCGGCTGCAGAGCAGATTTTTCATGCAGGACAGGACTATCTGGATGGACAAGGAAGGAAGGGAAGAAGGAAGGAAGGAAGGAAGGAAGGAAGGAAGGAAGGAAGGAAGGAAGGAAGGAAGGGAAAAAGCCTGAACAGAAAAAAGAAAACACCTGGATTCCCTGCCTTATTGGCACAAAAGGGGATCCCAGGATGCTATGTCTTCCTCCTGAATTTTTCGTCCAGATTCACATTTTGAACAGAAAACTACAAGAAGCTGCTTTGGGGAGGGTTAGCCTTGTTTTCCTTTGCTTCTCCAAAATCAGGAGGCATTAAAGGCAGCAAAAAAAGAGAAGGGAAGTAAGATGGCAGGAAAAGCAGCCAAAAGAAAGAATAAGCCTGCCAACCGCTGCTGATGCTGCAGCCAACTGCTTCTAGAGCCTCGGAGTCGGACATGAAAGCCCCGCGCCTGCTTTCGAGGCACAATGGAGGACCAGATCAAGGTGTTTCCGGAAGAAAGGCAGGCGGGCAATGCAGCGTTTGGTAGGAGAGAGGAGCAAAGCGGAGGGCAGGTGCCTGGCAAGAGGCCAGAGATGGGCCCTTTGTGCCGCCAGACTGACCGCCTCGGCCACTTGATTGACTGGGCAGGGCCCTGATCTGCTCCCAACTGCAAGGCCGCCTCGCAGGAGCGGAAACACGTGGAATCAGAGAATCCCAGAGTTGGAAGGGGCCCAAAGGCCATCTAGTCCAACCCCCTTCTGCCAGAAAGGAAGGCATAATCAAAGCACTCCAGATAGATGGCCAATCCCAGGAAGACACCTATTCCTATTCCACTGTGGAACAGTCCTTCCTAGTGTTTAGGTTGGATCCTTGATTATATTTCAATATTAATATCAAATCAATAGAGAGCATATAGTGTAATGTAATATGTATGGGAGCCCCTGGTGGCACAATTGGTTAAACCCTTGTGCCGGCAGAATTGCTGACCAAAAGGTTGGTGGTTCAAATCTGGGGAGAGCGGGTGAGCTCCTTCTGTCAACACTAGCTCCCCATGTGGGGACATGATAGAAGTCTCTCACAGGATAGTAAAACATCTAGGTGTTCCATGGGCAACATCCTTGCAAACGGCCAATTTTCTCACACTAGAAACAACTTGCAGTTTCTCAAGTCGCTCCTGACTCCCCCAAAAATGTAGTATGTATTAATTAGGCCTGTTTTTAATAGTCACTCTCAAGCAACCAGAAATGGCATGTATCTGGCGCCTACCAATCCCTATATGTATGCATGCATATACCTAGAAAAATATATTCTTTCTCCAAACTCATTCATATATATGCATGCATGTATACATGTATACATTCTCTTTTTCTCCACACACTTCTCTGGCCAAGCTCGACCAGAAAAGAAATGAGATTAAAGGGGGAATGTATTTAAGTAACAGGTTGTTATATATACTGAGGAAATTTAGAGTAAGGCCTCCCTGGTCTTCTTTGCTGCCCATTTGTGCAAATGAAGGTCGGTGCCTCCTCTTCGTGCCCAACCTCCTGGGCAGAACCCTCCTTTGCAGCCGTGGATATTGGGGTCCACGTTTTGGCCTTGCTTGGGATCTGGTTCTGAATCCCTTCCATAACATAACAAGCCACAACCCTCCTTGCCCCAGAGACCCTCCCCCAAATCTCTGCAAGAAACGCAGGTCCCGTCCTGGCTCGGCAGCAGCTGTGAGCCTCCTTGTTCTTTTTATTGCCTCCCAGGAAGAAGGAGAGGAGAAAAAAAAACCCCACTGAGCCTCGGTTCTTATTAAGCTTGCAATATCTGAAATGAAATTCAGATTTATATGGGGAAATCGCACTATTTGTAATATGAATCACGGACAACGGTAATGCAATCTTAAGGACCCCCCCCCCCCCCCCCGCCTTCTCAGAATCCGGTCTCCCTCTTCACCTGCTCTAAATAACAGCTTAGTCGGTATTATTCCTCCCCGAATTGTGAAATCCTGTCGTTCTACAGAAAGGGAGAAGGTTTTGCTTTGACATTTGGCTGCTCCCATTTGAATGGTGTTCAATCTGTCTGACCGTTTTAATCATGTTGCATTCCGTCTTGAGCCATAGAGAAAGACAAGAGTAATAAATAAAATATATTATTATTATTATTATTATTATTATTATTATTATTATTATTATTGTCCATCGAGGAGACGTTCAGAGCACAAATGCAGCCTAGGAAGGCTCCATTGCATTAGACCATGCAATGCATTACATTAGGTGTTTCCTTTCTTCCTTTTTGGAGTTGGGGTCAACGCATTAATGTGGTTTGGAGCTTTGCAGTGCACCTATTTGCTGCAAACTAAACATACAATACAGGCCAATTGTTCCCCATTGGGAGGCCTTGCTAGCTCCATGATGGAGAGCAAAGAGGAAATGAAAAGGGGTTGGAAATGGAGCCATGGTGGTATTACTATTATTATTGTTATTATTATTATTATTATTGACACAACAACATTGTATGACACAGCAAACAAGATAGATATGCTGGATTTCGTATCACAAAATCACAAGTTGAACACTTCCCAAGTGTCTAGGACTGTGTGATGTATTTTTGGATGATGCGCGCAGATCCCAGTAGGGTGGCCTTTTGCAGTTGACAGTTATTATTATTATTACTAGTACTACTACTACTACTATATTTATTTATACACTGCTTTATCTCTCCCGGAGGAAATTCAAAAGTTGCTTAACATAGTTGTTGAGGGGGATTCATTTCAGTGTCTCCTTGGATGTCCGCCACAGCGGCCTCCTTTTCATTTTCCCGGCGCATGCAAGTCCTAATGCGAATATGGCGGACACTCAGGGCTGCGTTTACAGAGAAGGAAGGAGGCAGGAAGGAGAGTGTGCTTTTGCAACGCATTTCTCTGCGAAGCGGCCGATTTTGCAGGAAGCCGAGCTCCCTCCCTTACACTTCTTCCTTTTGCAAAGGCTATTTCCAAGAGAGAGCGTAAGAATAAAGGCATTTCGGATTTGCACAGTTGGAATGGTTCGCCGTGCCATTACATAACCCATTGACCCCAGTTCATCCCAGTGGGCCTCCAGGAGATGACTGTCCCGAATGGGGCACTGGGCATATCTTCTGTTTGTTAAGAGATTGCAAAGGATTTGTTGGTTTCATTAATCAAGCGTTTCATTAGTCGCAGATTTAGTAGAGCTGGGCTCCGGACCCACAGGTGCAAACTGTCCGCATTTGTGGAAGTGCGCTTCTTCGCTCTCGGCGGGCCCAAGCTTCACAAGGCTGGGATCCAATTGGGAAGCGGAGTCTCTCTTATTGACAGGTGTCAGGATGCCTCCAGCTTTTGGTTTACTTCACTGCTTTGTGGAGTCTTTGCTTTTGCTTTTGCTGCTCCATCCACAGAACAACCTGGTCTCAGGCAAAGGCAAAGTCCTTTCCTTGGAGGAAGCCTGTCCCTTTATACCTGGCATGGGCCAACTTTGGCCCTCCCTCCAGGTGTGTGGACTTCGACTCCCTGCAATGGGCGCAGAGGAATGAGGGGGGTCTCCGCCTGTCTCCTTGGCCAGGCAGGTTGGTGGGCACAGGCCTCCTCCTCCTCCTCCTCCTCCTCCTCCTCCTTTGTGCCGTGACCTTCCTCCAAATTGGATCAGGCCTCCCTCCTGCGGCAACAGCAGCGGCATCAGCCTCCGCCACGGCCCACCGTCCCCCTCCTCCTCTGCTTCCTTTTAAGGAGCGGACCCCTCATTGTCTGCCGACTTCATTTCGCTCTGACAATTTTCGATAAAGGAGTGATGGACGCCCTGTAATTCCGAGGCTCATATCAATTCAGATTTCCCTCCTCCTCCCCCACCGGCCAAAGCGGCTCCTCCGCGGCCTGCGCTCCCTCCCCTCGCCCACCGCCTCCATAGTCACTTTGCAACACCTGCAATGAAATCCAGATTGATGGCTCCGGTTGCCAGGCAAAAGAGGAACACAGAGCAAAGCAAAATGGGAGAAAGAGAGAGGGAGAGAGGAAGGCCCACCTGCCAGGCCTTGCCCCCTTCCTCCTGTGCTCCTCCACCTGAACTCCGCCCAAGACTTATCCTTCCTTTTGTCTTTTGCCTCCTTCTCCTCCTCCTCCTCCTGGCAACATGGGGCCCTGGATCAAAGGGGGCAGAAGCAGCTCTGGAGTCAGAGGAGATGAACCTCATGGAAGGGTATGGTGGGCTTTGCAGGGAAACATAGAATCTATGTGGAAGAGACCCCAGGGCCATCCAGTCCAACCCTAAGAAACATATATATAGGTTGATGGATGGATGACTTCACCTGCCATCTGTTGGGAATCACCCTGGACTACTCAAGTCTAAATGTAGTTAGATAGATGATAGAGTTAGATTGAGGGAATCCTTTCCCTGTTTCCAAAGCATGCCTAGACAGGCTTTACTGTGTTTCACTCTATCCTGTGTACGTCACATCCCTTACTTTGAAGTTAGTAGAAATGTGAATCTTTAGGGACACTAGCTTCCCATTGGTCAGAATGTCTTTTATGGCCCCAATAAACTGGACCATGAGGTTGGAACCATTTTGGTTCACTCTCTTCTCCTTTTGTTCTTCAAGCTAACAAGAAGCATGCTGCCATCTCTCCTGGCAAGATGTAACTATTTAGATGTTTGTTATTTTTCCTTTCTTATTTTTCCTTAGAAACCAGTCTAGAGTAGACTAGACAGCTCCCAAGCCTTTCTATCTACAATGGAGTTCTTTTTCCCTGAATAAATACTTTTTTGAACTTTTACTGAGACTCTGCAGTCCATTGCAATCCCAAATAGACAAAGGCTTCTCTTTGCTCACCCCGTGTAAGTAACTGTTGCATTTGAAAGCTTTTGCTTTTGCTACTCTGCTGCCTTTTGGTGGAATCTCCCCCAGAAATGGTTAAATTGAGTCTAACCACTCAGAGATTACCACAACATCATCCACTCAAACCTCCTTCCGCCATAAGGGAAGACACTATCTAAGCCCTCCTGTCAGATGGCCTTCTGGCCTCTGCTTAAAAACCTCCAGAGAAGGATAGGGAGTCATGGAATCATAGAACACTAGAGTTGGAAGAGACCCCAAGGGTCATCCAATCCAATCTCCTTCTTAACCTACCTTAAAGGAAGACACCATCATAGCCCTCCCAACAGATGCCCATCCAGCCTCTGCTTAAAATCCTCCAGAGAAGGAAGGAGATTCCACCGGACTCTTAGGTTGCAGCACAATCTATTCCAGCGTTTCTCAACCTGGGGGTCGGGACCCCTGGGGGGGGGGTCACGAATACCATGTCAGAGGGTTCATCAAAGACCATCAGGAAACATATTTCTGATGCTTAGGAACCCCTTTGATAGAGAAGGCTGGCTGTAGGTGAACTACAACTCCCAAACTCAAGGTCAATGCCCACCAAACCCTGTCGGTCATGGGAGTTCTGTGTGCCAAGTTTGGTTCAATTTCATTGTTGGTGAATACTCTTTGATTGTAGGTAAAGGTAAAGGTTTTCCCCTGACGTTAAGTCCAGTCGAGACCGACTCTGGGGGTTGGTGCTCATCTCCATTTCTAAGCCGAAGAGCCGGTGTTGTCCGTAGACACCTCCAAGGTCATGTGACCGGCATGACTGCATGGAGCACCGTTACTTTCCCACCGGAGCGGTACCTATTGATCTACTCACATTGGCATGTTTTCGAACTGCTAGGTTGGCAGGAGCTGGGGCTAACAGCGAGTGCTCATTCCGCTCCCGGGATTTGAACCTGGGACCTTTCGGTCTGCAAGTTCAGCAGCTCAGCGCTTTAACACACTGCGCCACCACCAGGGGCCCATCTTTGATTGTAGGATAACTATAAATCCCAGCAACTACAACTCTCAAATGACAAAATCAATCCCTTCCTAACCCCACCAGTATTCAAATTTTGGCGTATCAGGTATTTGTGCCAAATTTGGTCCAGTGAATGAAAATACATCTTACCTTTCAGATATTTACATTACAATTCATAACAGTAGCAAAATGACAGTTATGAAGTAGCAACAAAAATAATTTTATGGTTGGGGTCATTATTAAGGGGTCATGGCATTTGGAAGGTTGAGAACCACTGAACAGCTCTTATCACCAGGAAGTTCTTCTGAATGTGTAGGTGAAATCTCTTTTGCTGCAACTTCAATCCAACCAAGACCTTATTTGTGGACGTCGTGCCCTAGCGTTTGGGTGGAGACTCTCAGGCTGAATGGAAGGCGAGATGGACAGGGAAACATTGAGCAGGAAGCGAACCATTGGAGAGGATGAGTGGAAGCCCCTCACCAGCAATTCACCCGCAGACCAAGCATTGGACAACAAAGGGCCACTTTCAGAAGGGATATGGCTACCTCCATTTGGAGGCTTAAGTAGCTATTTCCCTTTTGCCATCCTTTATTTTCCTCATCAAGCCACACGTCATCCATGTTTTGCATATGAGTGCGATATTCCACACAAACATTTGGAGTGAACTCCGGAGGTGTTTATTCCCCAAGCGCCTATTATGTCAGTTTTGGGGAAATTGCATTAAATTATTAGTGGCAAATTGACTCGTCTGCCAATGTGTTGTTCTGGGATTTTACAACAACATCAATACGTAGCGGTTTTATATAGCCCTGCTTGGCCTGCCTTTGGGGCCCCTTTGGGAGCAGAAGGCAAGACTCCGGAAGACCCTGATTTGCATCCATGGGTTTCAATGAGGAAATGAGCCTGGGTCGCTGTCTGGTGCATGGAAAAGTATGCACCCCTTGTCTCATGGTCCTAGGTCTCAAATGGATCGAGTCCGCCCAAAAGCCAAAGAGACAAGGAAGGGGCGGCAAGGGGGCTGCCTTCTCCAGGACCCAAACGCAAGGCGTTTCACTTCACTTCCTTCCGATCGCTTCTGTAGCTCCTTCCTCGCCCTCAATATCCAAATGCCAGCTGTAGTTGGAAGGAGCAAAGGCCAGGCCGGGACCAAAGGTCAAGTGTGGCATTTTAGAGCCCAATTATATCGCTGCGAAGAAGGAGCCCGTTGTAGACGTGCCAGAGAGGAGGCCTTGCACTCGGCTGAAGGAAGGACTGACCGATGGACCTGCCTCAGAGCCAATTTTTTTTCCATATTCCTAGCATTTCAGTTTCAGAATGCCGATTCACTGCATTGAGTTGCATTATATGAGTCTAGGCTGTCATATAATCGAGCTCAATGCAGGCACACTGCATTCTGAAACCGCATTATATGGCAGTGTAGATCCTTTATTATAATATTCCCTTTAGATCAGGCCTGGGCAAACTTCAACCGTCCCTTCAGGTGTTTTGGACTTAAGCGGCTGAGGGGGAAAAGGAAGGGGCCTGAGGCTGTTAGGAATGGTGGGAGTTGAAGTCCAAGACACCTAGAAGGCCCACGTTGGCTCATGCCTGATTTAGATACTACTGCTCTAAATCATTAATTCAATGGTCCCAGTTTTTCTTGAAGTTGATGAAGGATTGTCCTCGACTGCCACTGCCCGATTTGCGCATCTCCTTGCCTTGACATGATGCCTTCCTTCTAAACTGTCTTTCCTTCCCGGCGGCTCCCGAAGCCTTCCCAGCAGATCCCAGTTCCCCCCACTCTTCCCAATTACTGCCATTCGCCTGGCCCTGGCATGCGCTGCGGCGCTTGTACCTGCGACAGCTGCGTCCGTCCCCCGGCCATCGCCCTTGTCGCCCCTCATTAGCCTCCGGTCAATTTCCAGGATCCGGGGCCGACTCGGGCGAAAGAGCCAAAAACACGTTGTTACCGCAAATTTCATCAAGCCAAAGATGCTGGGCGAGGAAAGGGATCCACGGCAACCTCCCTGACATTTTCAAAATGTTTAAAAGCTGAGGCTAATGCTTTCTGATGGGCTTTGACAACAGAGGGGCCGGGGGGTGACAGCCCTGTCGCAGGCAGGCGTCCGGCGGAGCATCAAAGGCATTGCGGACAGATGGACGGATGGACAGACAGACGGATAGACCCCCCAGGCCTCTTCGACCAGAGAGGCTCCTCCGCAGAGATAATAATTGGGTTTGTTGGCAACGGCCTCTGATTCCTCCCCAAACAAGAGTGCTGCATCTCAAAGTGCTGAGGACGAGCCTCCATCTCTCCTGCAAAAAGGAAAATTCTGCTTCATTGTAAGAGATGCATCCGGTGGGTTCGTTTCGTTTTTAGGCCAAGACAAAGCTACCAATGAGGCTTCTCCCGATAAGAGGCAATTGTCCCTCTTTTAGTCCCCAAATTTCCGATCTTGCAAAGCAAAGGACACTCACTGAACACTATTCACATCAAGATCCCTTCCACCCGTCGCATGCTCAGCCCTGTTTCTAAATACTATTTCACTCTAAACTGCACTTCGAAGCAGACTGTAATTGTGTTGTCGAAGGCTTTCATCGCCGGAATCACTGGCATGCTGTGAGTTTTCCAGGCTGCCTGGCCATGTTGCAGAAGCATTCTCTTCTGACGTTTCGCCCACCTCTATGGCAGCCATCCTCCGAGGTTGTGAGTTATATTGGAAACTAGGCAAAGGGAGGTTTATATATCTGTGGAATAATGTCCAAGGTGGGAGAAAGAACTCTTGTCTGTTGGAGGCAAGTGCGAGCGTTGCAATTAATTACCTTGATTAGCATTGAATAGCCTTGCAGCTTCAAGGCCTGGTTGATTCCTTGAAGGGGGAATCCTTTGTTGGATTCACCCTGATTATTTCCTGTCTGGAATTGCCTTGTTTTCTGAATGTTGTTCTTTATTTACTGTCTTGATTTTAGAGTTTTTTAAATACTAGTAGCCACATTTTTTTCATTTTCATTGTTTGCTCATTTCCATTGAAATTGTTTACGTTCTTCTTGTGGATTTCAATGGCTTCTCTGTTTAGTGGTTGTGAGAGTGGTCTAGCATTTCTGTGTTCTCCAATAACATTCTGTGTCCAGGTTGGTTCATCGAGTGCTCTGCTATGGCTGACTTCTCTGTAATTATTTAATTCTAATTTTAATATTTTAATAATATTAAATATTTATTTAATATTTTTTAATAATTTTAATATTTGTCTGTTGTGGATTTTACATGTGTCTCAATCAAGAGATAAAATCAGAATAATGATGATAGTGATGATGATGATGATACTCTGCGGAGTTTCAAGACTGTGATGCTGGGAATTTGGGGGACGATGGAGCATTTGCTCTCCCTTCTGCATTGGATTTTGGGGGGCTTTAGGCTGGGAGCTGCCTATTGAAATCCATGCACACCTCTGCTGTTAATAATCCAGCTTCTCAGGCATCTATTATTTAAAGAGCGAGGCGCCCGTCTTTAAGGGGCGTGTGATGTGCGGTGTCTCCTCCAGGTGTACATCTCCCTCCGACTACCTGCGCAACACATGTCTATTGATTCCAGGGCCTCCGCCAGCCCCAGAATGCCAATGGAGCCTTATGCCAAAAGGGAGAAAAGGAATGAGAGAGAAGAGGAAGGAGGAGGAGGAGAAGGGGAAAAACAGGAAATGTTTGTGCAAAGCCCAGAAACGCTTGCGTGCTTAGTGTCTGAGAGAAGAAATGAATGGCTCTCCTAGATAGGGCAGCCAGTGCTGCTAAACAGCATTGACTCTGCAGTATGGGTGCACCCCTAGTCATACTACAAGTCCCAGGATTCTACAGTTCTGTCCCTCAGCCTCCCATCCATAAAACCCCCAAAAGGAGAGCAAGTGAGGAAGGAGGGCCCTCTATTTCATATTTATTCCCTGTGTTTTCTCCTCGGAAATCCTTTCTTTCCTCCTCCTTCTTTCTTCACTCATTTCCTTCCTTCCCTCCTGATTGCCTTCTTTTCTTCCTTCCTTCTCTCCTTTCTTCCCTTCCTTTTCTCCCTCCCTCTCATCTCTTTTATTCCTTCCTTCCTTCCTGATTGCCTTCTTTTTTTCTCCTTTCTACCTTCCCTTTCCTCTTCTTTCCTCCTTTCTTCCTTCCCTCCTTATTTCCTCTCTGCCTTTCATTTACCTTCTTTTCCTCCTCCTTCTTTCTTCCCTCATTTCCTTCCTTCCCTCCTTGTTTCCTCCCTTCCTTCTCTTTCCTTCCTTTTATTTTTCCTTCTCCTTTCCTCCTTTCTTTCCTCGTTTCCTTCCTTCTTTTCTTTTTCCTTCCCTCCTCCTTCTTTCTTCTCTCATTTCCTTCCTTCTCTCCTTCCTTCCCTCCATCACTCCTTTCTTCTTCTCTCCTTTCTTCCTTTCATCTTCCTTCCTTCCCTCCCGCCTTGTTTCCTCCCTCCCTTCTTCTTTCTTTCTTCTCTCTCTTTTTCCTCCTCCTTCCCTCTCCTTCTTCTTTCTTCCTCATTTCCTTCCTTCTTCCTTCCCTACTTATTTCCTTCTTTCTCTTCCTTCTTTCTTTCCCTTTCTTTTTTCCTTCTCCTTTCTTCCCTCATTTCCTTTCTTTCTTCTTCTTTCGCTCCCGTCTTTCCTTCCCTCCCTCCCTCTCTCCCTCCTTTTTTCCTCCTGCCCTTCTCCTTTCTTCCTTCCCTTCTTGCTTCCTCCCTCCCTTTTTTCCTTCCTTCCTTCCCTTTCTTTTTCCTCCTCCTTTCTTCTTTCATTTCCTTCCTTCTCTTCTTCCTTCCTTCCTTTCCTTCTTCCCTTCCCTCCCTCCTTGTTTTCTCCCCCTCTTCCTTCTCCTTTCTTTATCCTTCCTACCTTCTCCTTTCTTCCCTTCTTCTTTCTTTCCTCCCTTCCTTTCTTCTTCACCCCTCTTTATTTCCTTCCTCACATCCTTCCTTTCTCTCTGCTGATTATTATTTCAGCCTTTGCTCTTCTTTTTCCCATCTTCATCTGGGAACGAAATGTTTTTTTCCCTCTGCTCCCAAATTGTCGGGAGGCTTTTCTCCCTGAAGGTCTGAATTGCCGCATTTCCTGAGTCGCTCCTCCTTCTCCTAAAAGGACTTTCTTCTTATTGTTGTTGTTTTGGGAAGAAATCCCCGGTTCAACTCTTCGCCTCTGTTTCCAAATCATCCGCATTCGATGCGGGATAAATTCTTCCTCACTAAGGGACAAACAACCGACTCGCCAATTAAATGAGAAGGGAATGTCTCTGCAGGCATTTCGTTCCAAGATAAAAACAAACAAACAAAGCAGGTTTTCGGATGCAAAACGGTGGAAGGAAGGGAAATATTTAATATTCTGATTTTGCGGACAGGTTTTGTGAACCTGTCCCGTTAATAGGAAAACACGGGAATTGCTCTTTCCGTGGGCTTTCCTTTGGAATAAGAGGCTCCATCCCCATCCGAAGTGCTTGGAACGAAGGGGGGTTTCTGCCCCTTTTCGTTCCCCATTTAATTGGGGGAGAAGGAGGAAAAAATAATTCAAAAACAAAGAAGAAAAGCCGGGACGCAAATGGGTTTTTCCTTTTCTTTTATTCTCTGGAGTCTCCTTCTAAATACAGATTGCAAAGGAGTGGTTTTTGGCCCCAGAGAGGAGGGTCGGGAACGAAAGAGACCCCACAAAAAGGGGGAGAAGGCTTCCTCTCCTGTTTCTGGCGACCCCTTTTTCCGTGAAGGGAGGGAAACCTTTGGGGCACAAGAGTTCCTTTCCGAAAAGGAAGAAAATAATGGGTTGCTGTGAGTTTTCCGGGCTGTATGGCCAAGTTCCAGAAGCATTCTCTCCTGACGTTTCGCCCACATTTATGGCAGGCATCCTCTGAGGTTGTGAGGTATGTTGGAAACTAGGCAAGTGGGGTTTAATGTCCAGGGTGGGAGAAAGAACTCTTTGTCTGTTGGAGGCAACTGTGAAATTGGCCACTTTGATTAGCATTGAATGGCCTTGCAGGTTCAAAGCCTGGCTGCTTCCTACCTCAGGGAATCCTTTGTTGGGAGGTGTTAGCTGGCCACAGATTAATAATAATAATAAAATAATAAAACTTTATTTATATACCACCCTGTCTCCCGGATGGGACTCAGGGCGGTTTCCAATCATAAAAACAACACAAACATTACATAGTAACATAATAACACATTATTAAGCAAGGTAAATCTATATAAATCTATATAAATCCCACTTGCCTAGCTTCCAACAGAGAATGTTTCTGGAACATGGCTAGACAGCCCAGCTCACAACCTGAGGATGCCTGCCATAGATGTGGGTGAAATGTCAGGAGAGAGTGCTTCTGGAACATAGCCAGACAGCCTGGAAAATTTACAATCTCTGAGGATGCCTGCCATAGATGTGGGTGAAATGTCAGGAGAGAATGCTTCTGGAACATGGCTAGACAGCCCGGAAAGCTCACAACCTCTGAGGATGCCTGCCATAGATGTGGATGAAATGTCAGGAGAGAATGCTTCTGGAACAAGGCCAGACAGCCTGGAAAACTCACAGCCTCTGAGGATGCCTGCCATAGATGTGGGTGAAATGTTAGGAGAGAATGCTTCTGGAACATGGCCAGACAGCCCAGAAAGCTCACGACCTCTGAGAATGCCTGCCATAGATGTGGGTGAAACGTCAGGAGAATGCTTCCGGAACTTGGCCAGACAGCCTGGAAAACTCACAGTAACCCAGTGATTCTGGCCATGAAAGCCTTCGACAACACATTCTGTGGGTTTGTTCTTAATTTGAATTTGTATGTAAGTCAGAACAGGGACATTTGCAGGTCTTTTGCCACAGAAATGCCCCCAAAACCTCCTTGGTGCCACCGCCTCCTTTTCTCTGCCTGCCGCATGGCGTGATACCTTTACTGGGCTCTGAATATCACTTCATATCCAGCCGTTTCCTTTGGAATGAATTGACCTGCAGGAAGGACAGAGGAGGAGGCAGAAATTGTGTGTGTGTGTGTGTGTGTGTGTGTCTGTGGTCAAGGGGGTCTGGTTGGGATAAGGACGGGGGGGGGGGGGGGAGCACACTGGCCCTCCCACTCCATACAGGGGTCACAAGAGGCCTCCTTCCCAAGCGGAAAGAAAAGCCGCATCCAAAGAGTGTCTGTCTGTGTCTTTATATACTGTATTTCCCTCCTTCTCTTTGCCCAGGGGCTTCCAGAGAGGAAATGTCAAACACAACAAGCCCTTTTTAATTTCTTAGATTTCATCCCGCTTTTAATAATGGGGCACCCTGGAAAGGAGGAGAGATAATATTTGCCTTGGAAAGCAAGAGGCCAACTGGCACCTGGGCCCTTGTGATGGGTTGCGGCTGGCAAGTTTCCTTCCTTCCCTCCCTCCTTCTTTCCTTCCTTCTTTCCTTCCGTCCCCCCCCTCTCTCTCTCTCTTTCTTTTTTTCTTTCCCTCCCTTCCTCTTTCCTCTTTCCTTCCTTCTCTTCTTCCTCTTTCCTTCCTTTCTTCCTTCCTTCCCTCTTCCCTTCCCTTCCTTCCTTTCATCCCTCCTTTTTTTCCTTCCCTCTCTCGCTCCTTCCTTCCTTCCCTCTTCTCTTTCTTTCCTTCCTTCTCTCCTTCCTTTCTTCCTTCCTTCGCTCTTCTCTTCCCTTCCTTCCTTTCATCCCTCCTTCTTTTTTCCTTCCCTCCCTCCCTCCTTCCTTCCCTCCCGCTTCTCTTTCCCTTCCTTCCTTCCTTCCTTCCTTCCTTCCTTCCTTCCTTCCTTCCTTCCTTCCTTCCCTCCCTCTTCCCTCCCCTTCTCTCCTTTCATCCCTCCTTCTTTTCTTCCTTCCTTCCTTCCTTCTTTCCCTATTTCCTTCCCTCTCTCCCTCTTTCTTTCCTTCCTTCCTTCCTCCCTCCCTCCCTCCCTCCCTTCTTTCCTTCCTCCCTCCCTTCCTTCCTTCCTTCCTTCCTTCCTTCTTTCCTTCCTCCCTTCCTTCCTTCCTCCCTCCCTCCCTCCCTCCCTTCTTTCCTTCCTCCCTCCCTTCCTTCCTTCCTTCCTTCCTTCCTTCTTTCCTTCCTCCCTTCCTTCCTTCCTCCCTCCCTCCCTCCCTCCCTTCCTTCCTTCCTTCCTTCTTTCCTTCCTTCCTTCCTTCCTCCCTCCCTCCCTTCCTTCTTTCCTTCCTTCCTTCCTTCTTTCCTTCCTTCCTTCCTTCCTTCTTTCCTTCCTTCCTTCCTTCCTTCCTTCCTCCCTCCCTCCCTTCCTTCCTTCTTTCCTTCCTTCCTTCCTTCCTTCCTCCCTTCCTTCCTTCCTTCCTTCCTTCCTTCTTTCCTTCCGCCCTCCCTCCCTTCCTCCCTCCCTCCCTCCCTCCCTTCCTTCTTCCTTCCTTCCTTCCTTCCCTCTTCCCTCCCCTTCTCTCCTTTCATCCCTCCTTCTTTTCTTCCTTCCTTCCTTCCTTCTTTCCCTATTTCCCTCCCTCCCTCCCTCCCTCTTTCTTTCCTTCCTTCCTCCCTTCCTTCCTTCCTTCTTTCCTTCCTCCCTTCCTCCCTCCCTTCCTTCCTCCCTCCCTCCCTTCCTTCTTTCCTTCCTCCCTTCCTTCCTTCCTTCTTTCCTTCCTCCCTTCCTCCCTCCCTTCCTTCCTTCCTTCCTTGGCTGTTGATCCCCCCCTCCTTTCAGGGAGGCAGGAAGCCCTACAGAATAGCCCTTTGTGATGCGAATGAGCCTTCTTGCCCCCATATTAGCTGCTCCATTTGCATTACAAAACCAAGGCTGGTGCCGGAAGCCCTCGTTCTCCAAACCGCCTTTTCATTCAGCAGCCAAGAAGGGACACACAGGTCCTCGGTTCAGACACTAGAGCCTGGATCAGGATCAAGGGCCACTCAGGAAGGGAGGCTGAGATGGGCTCTCAGGGCCTGGAGAAGGGGCTTTCCTTGCAGGAGAGCAGTTTCCAGGCATTGCCTGGGGGAGATGGGCAGAGGTGGAGCCTGCATGTCCCACACCAGGCCTTTCCCTGCGAAACTTCAAGAGAGAAAGCTTCTGGAACATGGCCATGCAGCCCAGAAGACACACAGCAACCAAGTGATTCCGGCCATACTTTCCCCGCTTTGTCATGGATTTTCCTCCACTGGATGCCCTGAGGAAAGGGGCAAACAAACAAACCAGAAAAGATGTGTTGTCAAAGGCTTGTTGAGTATTTTCCAGGCTGTATGGCCATGTTCCAGAAGCATTATCTCCTGACGTTTCACCCACATCTATAGCAGGCATCCTCAGAGGTTGTGAGGTATATTATATAAACCAGAAAAGGCAGACATTCCTCCCTTTTGTGCCCCCACTGGGTCCCTATTCTTGGTGGGGCTAAGCAGGTTAAACCACTGAGCTGCTGAACTTGCAGACTGAAAGGGTCAGCAGTTTGAATCCGGGGAGCAGGGTGAGCTCCCACTCTTAGCCCCAGCTTCTGCCAACCTAGCAGTTCGAAAACATGCCTACGTAAATAGATCAATACCCTGTTTCCCCGAAAATAAGACATCCCCAGAAAATAAGACCTAGTAGAGGGTTTACTCAATTGCTAAATATAAGGCCTCCCCCAAAAGTAAGACTAGCAAAAATTTTGTTTGGAAGCATGCCCGCCAAACAGAATGCCAGAACTTGCAGGATCGGTAAATGTACGTATCATAGATTGTTGTACATGGAAATAATGGTAGTAACAAGAAATTCTTGATAGGATTCACAGTTTGTTTGGTTATGTAGGTTTGTGATGACAACTACTATATAGTATACTAGCTGTGCCCAGCCACATGTTGCTGTGGCGAAGTATGGTGGTATGGGAAATAAAGTATTGAGGAATTTGTGGTAGTTAAGGTAAAAGGTAAAGGTTTTCTCCTGACATTGATTCCAGTTGTGTCCGACTGCACACTGAAGTGGATTATATGGCAGTGTGGAGTCAAGATAATCCAGTTCAAAGGAGATAATATAAGATTATAAATGGGTTATATAGCTGTGTGGAAGGGCCTTGAGTCTACACTGCCATATAATCCAGTTCAAATCTGATAATCTGTATTTTATAGGCAGTGGGGAAGAGGCCTAAGTGAGGCCTAACTGCCTGTCCCCTGGGCTGCGTGGGTTGCTAGGAGACCAAGTGGGCAGAGCTTAGCCTTTTAACTGGCAGCAATTGACTAAAAACAATTATTCCTCTCCCTCTAATTAGGATTTTATTTTTATTTTATTTTTGTTGTATGAACGTAGAGGCATGGATGAGAGGTTGTGCTGCCAAGTTTAGTGTTTCTGGGATGTGTAGTTTTGTTGTTTTGTCCTAGGCCGAAATTTCATTACCCTTTTATATATATAGATAATAAATGTTCATTTTTTTGTTCAACAATTGATGTGAATTCTTCTTTATTGAAAAATAAGACATCACCTGAAAATAAGACCTAGAGCATCTTTGGGAGCAAAAATTAATATAAGACACTGTCTTATTTTTGGGGAAACATGGTATGTACCACTCCGGTGGTAAGGTAACAGCGCTCCATGCAGTCATGCTGGCTACATCACCTTGGAGGTGTCTACGGACAACTCCGGCTCTTCGGAGGCCTTTGATTCCCCATTGCGCCTGCTGTGTTCTTGCATTACCTGCAAAGCTGTGTGCTAACCTGCTCAACCAGAGGCCTCTTCCTCAGAGGTTATTTCCTGACTCAATGCAGACCTTTCTTATGGCTCTGTTTCTGCTTTGGACACAAGGCCAAACACAGGCCAAGCTTTTGCAAATGGGTTGCTGTGAGTTTTCTGGGCTGTATGGCCCGGAAAACTTGGTTCCCAAAAGCGTGCCGCATCCCTCCTTCTATGGCTGGATGGAGCTACGGCCTCCTCCCCGCTTCTTCTCGCAGTCATGTCATCTTCCGCTGAGAACACGCACCATCCCCAGCGTGTCCTGTGTGTGTTTGGGGAGGGTCTTCTCTAATTTGGGGAGCGGGAGACAGAGGCCAAGGCTGCGGCAGATGGGAAGGTGAAGGGCGGGCGCAGTGGGAGGGAGGGGGAAGGAAGGAGGTCAGCCTGACAATGACTTTGCATTAGCCCTTCTCTCTCTTGCGCCTGTCTTTGAGGGGCCTTCCTCTCCTTTGGACTCTTGATCCTCTAATTCCTGCCCCAGGCGACGTTTGGGGAGGAGGAGGAGGAGTGCCCAGCGATAGGTGTTTCAGAAGCAGCGGCTGTTCAGAGGGGCCCAGGCCCAAGCGCCATTGTCTCTGGCCTCCCTTAAGGCCAATTAAGGCCCCGATCCAGGACAATTAAGGCCGCCCCACATCACCCCGAGCCTTTTGACCTCAATGAGAGTCCCTTGAGGCCCTGGTCCTCCTTCCAAAAGGCAGCGCTGGAAGGTAAATAGACTGAAATGGCCAAAGCTGTGTAAGAGACCTGAGCATCACACAGATCAAGGAAACAGACATAGTTGGGGTACATACAAAACAAAGCTTTGAGCAAGAAGCAACTAGGTTGCTGTGAGTTTTCCGGACTGTCTGGCCATGTTCCAGAAGCATTCTCTCCTGACGTTTCACCCACATCTGTGGCAGGCATCCTCAGAGGTTGTGAGGTCTGTTGGAAACTAGACAAGTGGGGTTTATATATCTGTGGGATGATGTCCAGGGTGGGAGCAAGGACTATTGTCTGGTTGCTGTGATTCTTTTGGGCTGTCTGGCCATGTTCCGGAAGCATTCTCTCCTGACGTTTCACCCACATCTGTGGCAGGCATCCTCAGAGGTTGTGAGGTCTGTTGGAAACTAGACAAGTGGGGTTTATATATCTGTGGGATGATGTCCAGGGTGGGAGCAAGGACTATTGTCTGGTTGCTGTGATTCTTTCGGGCTGTCTGGCCATGTTCCGGAAGCATTCTCTCCTGACGTTTCACCCACATCTGTGGCAGGCATCCTCAGAGGTTGTGAGGTCTGTTGGAAACTAGACAAGTGGGGTTTATATATCTGTGGAATAATGTCCAGGGTAGGAGAAAGGACTATTGTCTGGTTGCTGTGATTCTTTCGGGCTGTCTGGCCATGTTCCGGAAGCATTCTCTCCTGATATTTCACCCACATCTGTGGCAGCCATCCTCAGAGGTACCCCACGTGAGGTACCTCACGACCTCTGAGGATGCCTGCCACAGATGTGGGCAAACATCAGGAGATAAACCTTCTGGAACATGGCCATACAGCCCGAAAGACTCACAGCAACACAGTGATTCCGGCCATGAAAGGCTTCGACAATACATTGTCTGCTGGAGGCAATTATGAATATTACAATTGACCACCTTGATTAGCACTAAATGGCCTTCCAGCTTCAAAGCCTGGCTGCTTCCTGCCTGGGGGAATCCTTTGTTGGGAGGTGTAAACTGGCCCAGATTATTTCCTGTCTGGAATTCCCCTGTTTTTTTTATTCTTGTTCTTTATTTAGTTCCTTGATTTTGGAGTTTATTAAATACCGGTAGCCAGATTGTGTTCATTTTCATGGTTTCCTCCTTTCTGTTGAAATTGTACACACGCTTGTGGATTTCAATGGCTTCTCTGTATAGTCTGACATATTGGTTGTTAGAGTGGTCCAGCATTTCTGTGTTCTCCAATAATATGTATATTTTACACCAAACTTTGGGAAGTGTGCAGTACAAGTGGTGCAGATCTGTTTCGGGGGGAGGGGTTTTTAAAGTGCTATTTATCAGAGGAGACTCGGAAGCAATGCTCTTAAGGACTTTTTTTGTTCTTGGGGAAGAAGGGAAGAGAGAAAAGGAGATAGAAGGGCCGGTGTCCATTCTTTCTCTGTTTCTTTCTTTCCGTCTCCTTTTGCTTACCTCGGCAAAGGAGAGAAATCGCCACCAAGCCTCCTTTAGAAGCATTCAAGTACCTAGCCGACTTTCATCAGTATGGAAGGGGGGGGGGGAGAAGAGAAAAATCGTTCTCTCTCTCTTTTTTATTTTTGCTTTGCTTTAATCTTATTTGATGATGTCTCAACAGGCTGGGACATGCTTTCTTGGATGGCAATTTCACTGCGCCATATGTGTCTCGCGCGAGATAGCAGAGCGAAATGAGTCCTGGCAGGAAGAGAACTAAACAGATCGACAAAGGAGAGAGAAGGAGGGAAGGAGGGAGGGAAGCCACGGGTGGCTCATTGCTCTGGAGTCATAAGAGTTGTAGTTTTATAGGGTCTTTTGCCTCTCAACAACTCCCTTGCTTCTATAGCAATGAGCAAGCTTGAATTAGCATTTGAGTAGCCATGAAAGTCAGTAAGGAACTCCAGACAACAAGCAATCAAGGGCTGGTGAACACCTTGCAAACAGAGGATGCCTCCAGGCAACAGAAGCCAGGCCACCTATATGCAGATACCCTCACTGATTGACTTTGCAGACTTCATGGCTACTCAAATGCTAATTTAAGCAACTTTCACACTTTCTTTAAACAGACAAAGGATCTTTCTCCCACCCTGGACATTCCACAGGTATAGATACACTTGCTTTGCTGTCAACAGAAACTCTGAAGGTGCCATTAGCCACAGATGCAGGTGAAATGTCAGGAGAGAATGCTTTTGTCCTTGTATGTGATTTTTTATGACTTGTTTTGATAGTTGTTTTGATCTGTTTCATTGCTTTTGTTTTATTGTTGTTGACTGGGCTTGGCCCCATGTAAGCCTCCCGAGTCCCTTCGGGGAGATGGGGCGGGGTATAAAAATAAATTATTATTATTATTATTATTATTGCTGCTGGAATATGGCTATAAAGCCCAAAAACTCACAGCAATCCAGTGGTTCCAGCTATGAAAGCTTTCGACAATACATTGAAAGCATATCCTTTTTATTTATTATTTTTTAAAAGCACCCAAGGAGTTAGGTTGAGATGGGTGAGCACAAAGGCAAAAAAGAGGAGACGTTTGTCTGGCAAATGGCGGGTCTCTGCCCCATGGATTAATGGTAACCTCTCCATTTCTTAACAGCATCAAAGTCAATTTGATGCGGATGGTTTGGACTCATAGAACACCTCAGGCGGCTTTCCCTATCCGTTTGGGTGCAAGCAGAAATGGCATGAAATTTCAAGAAATTACATGTATTCAGAGACCCATTTTGGGGCAAAGGGATGGTTAGGAATTGTGGGAGTTGAAGTTCAAAACACCCGGAAGGCCCAAGCTGACGCAGGCCTGATCTAATGGGCTGAAGCATTACTTCAGGGGCAGGATGTTAACGCATCTATTGATGCTGCCCATAATATCAATTCATAATCATAATAACTGTTATTACTGTCCGCCAATTTGTTTATATTCTTATTTCTCATTAAACTGGCTCACTGACACCAAAACCAATACAGATCAAAGCGCAAAGATATAGAAAAGAGTGTTAAAATGCATCGAGAGCATCCTTATTGGTGGGAATATTGTGGGAGGTCTTTTGGGGGGCAAAAGTGGGGTCCCTTCCCAAGTCTTTCCTTGAAAGGCTGCGGCATCTTCCTCCAAAGACAACATGGCTTTTGAATGCTAAGGGGAAGCAAGCCCATTGCTGTTTGTGGTGCATTTAATGCACAAAGTGAAGGGGAGAGAAAAAGGGGGGTTGTCCTCTATTGTATGGGGCTGGAAGTGGCAGAGATGGGAAAGAGCAAATGGGGAAGAGAGAGAGATAGACTGAGGGATGCGCCGGAGGCCTTTCCTTCCTTAAAAGAAGCATCAGCAACCGCCAAATGCATTGGAACAAATAAACAGCCTGTTTGGTCCCTCTTTTGCTCTTTTCCTTTTTGACCCCCCTCCCTTTTGATCCCAGGCTTGGCGTGGAATCGGTGCCTCTTTCCAGAGGTATTACCAATGTACAGTAGAGGCTCACTTATCCAACACTCGCTTATCCAACGTTCTGGATTATCCAACACATATTTGTAGTCAATGTTTTCAATATATTGTGAAATTTTGGTGCTAAATTTGTAAATACAGTAATTACTACATAGCATTACTGCGTATTGAACTACTTTTTCTGTCAAATTTGTCATATAACATGATGTTTTGGTGCTTAATTTGTAAAATCATAATCTAATTTGATTTTAATAGGCTTTTCCTTAATCTCTCCTTATTATCCAACATATTCGCTTATCCAACGTTCTGCCGGCCCGTTTATGTTGGATAAGTGAGACTCTACTGTATCTCTGACGTGGGTGGGTTGGTTAAAAAGAAATCAATAGAATATGTTGTCGAAGGCTTTCATGGCCGGAATCACAGGGCTGTTGTGTGTTTTCCGGGCTGTATAGCCATGTTCCAGAAGCATTCTCTCCTGACGTTTCGCCCACATCTATGGCAGGCATCCTCAGAGGTTGTGAGGTATACCTCACAACGTCTGAGGATGGCTGCCATAGATGTGGGCAAAATGTCAGGAGAGAATACTTCTAGAACATCGCCATATAGCCCGGAAAACACACAACAACCCCAAATCAATAGAATATTTATTTCCCCTCTTTAGGAAAAATAAAATAAAGGAAAGCTTGATGCTTGGAAGCATCAGAGGCTGCACCAAAGGTAAACACAGAGAGGCCCTTGTTTATTATTATTTATTATTTACAGCATTTATATTCCGCCCTTCTCACCCCGAAGGGGACTCAAGGCGGATCACATTACACACATAAAGGCAACCATTCAATGCCATAACATAGAACAGAGACAGAGACAAGACGCAGGCACGGGCTGGCCTCGAACTCATGACCTCTTGTTCAGAGTGATTTGTTGCAGCTGGCTTGCTTTCCAGCCTGTGCCACAGCCCGGCCTTGTTTGAAAGTGAAGAGACTGGAGGTAAGCCCTCCCTCCCTTTTAATTATTATTATTATTATTATTATTATTTTATTTTTGTACCCCGCCACCATCTCCCCAGAGGGACTCGGGGCGGCTCACAGATATAAAACAATCATACAGTGCTATCAAATATAAAAACACACAAATAAATTTAAAAGACATAAAATAAAATCACATCATTGTAAGACACATTATAAAACACAGCAATACAATCATAAAATGAGCTGGGCAAAGTGCACTGAGTGAAACTTGTAAACATAAAGGAAGTTAAGGTTCTATAAGGTCATGGGAAGAACCTTAAACTGGGGTTAACCAACAGGTACAACTGGTCAGAAGTAACCGCTGGTATAAGTATTTTCCTTGCTTTGAGGCCGAGAGAGTGCGACTTGGGGGGACTTGGAGGAAAGGTAAACCTATAGAGACATTTCTTTGAAAGTGAAATGACTGGAGGTAAGCCCTCCCTTCCCTTTCCTTGCTTTGAGGCCGAGAGAGTGTGACTTTGAGGACCCCCATGATGTGTCTCTTTTCCTAAAGACACTTTGAATCAAGGAAGGAAAGAAAGGGCTTCATTCCCACCCCCTGAAGTAATGCTTCAGCCTTTTAGATCAGGCCTGGGACCATGAAACACAGCATTGCCCAAACAGGAATGAAGGAACATGAAAGGCACTGCAGACTAATCCAGCTAGAGTAGTCAGCCATAGCAGAGCACTTGATGAACCAACTTGAACAGATAATATTATCTGAGAACATAGAAACACTGGACCACTCTAACAACCAATATGTCAGACTATACAGAGAAGCCACTGAAATCCACAAGAGTGTGGACAATTTCAACAGAAAGGAGGAAACCTTGAAAATGAACAAAATCTGGCTTCCAGTACAGTAGAGTCTCACTTATCCAACATAAACAGGCTAGCAGAACGTTGGATAAGTGAATATGTTGGATAATAAAGAGTGATTAAGGAAAAGCCAATCAGTATTACTCTCAGTATTACATTTAGCACTTTATTGACTATGTCAGCTGTGTAACTACCTTTCCCTGACTTTGACAGATTTTGTACTTTGGCCCAGATCCGTGAGTTCATCTCTTGTTTTAGCATTTTATTTTGTATGTTGACCTTTTATGACTATTTTTATCCATGTTGATGTTTTATTGTTGAGTAATTTGTTTTATTGTTTTGCTTTTGCTTTTATATTGTTGTGTCTGGGCAAGGCCCCATGTAAGCTGCCCCGAGTCCCTTTGGGGAGATGGGGTGGGGTATAACAATAAAGTTATTATTATTATTAGCCAATTAAACATCAAATTAGGTTATAATTTTACAAATTAAGCACCAAAACATCATGTTATACAACAAATTTGACAGAAAAAGTACAGTAGAGTCTCACTTATCCAAGCTTCTGGATTATCCAAGCCATTTTTGTAGTGAATATTTTCAATATATCGTGATATTTTGGTGCTAAATTCATAAATACAGTAATTACAACATAACATTACTGCGTATTGAACTACTTCTTCTGTCAAACTTGTTGTATAACATGATGTTTTGGTGCTTAATTTGTAAAATCATAACCTAATTTGATGTTTAATAGGCTTTTCCTTAATCCCTCCTTACTATCCAAGATATTCGCTTATCCAAGCTTCTGCCGGCCCGTTTAGCTTGGATAAGTGAGACTCTACTGTAGTTCAATACGCAGTAATGCTATGTAGCAATTAGTGTATTTATGAATATAGCACCAAAATATCACGATATTTTGAAAACATTGACTACAAAAATGCGTTGGATAATTCAGAACGTTGGATAAGTAAGTGAGACTCTACTGTATTTTAAAATACTCTAAAATCAGGACAGTAAATCAAGAGCAACATTCAGAAAAATAGAGAAATTCCAGCCATTAGTCAATCAGGGCCAGCTAACACCTCCCAACAAATTCCCATACAGGAAACAGCCAAAAATTGAAGTTGCAAGGCTATTTAGTGCTAATCAATGTGGCCAATTACAACATTCACGCCTGCCTACAACAGACAAGAGTTTTTTCTCCCACCCTGGATATTATTCCACAGATATAGAAACCCAACTTGCCTAGTTTCCAACAGACCTCACAACCTCTGAGGGTGCCTGCCATAGATGTGGGCGAAACGTCAGGAGAGAATGCTTCTGGGACATGGCTAGACAGCCTGGAAAACTCAATAGAATATTTATTTCTCTCTCTAGGAAAAATAAAGGAAAGCTTGGTGCTTGGAAGGAAGGGTGCCCTTATCTATCCCCTTTTCCTAGCAGATTTCGCATGTCCCTTTCTTTAGCTTTCCCGACTCGCTTTCTCCTCCTTCAACGGGAACCGGGATTTAATCCGGATTAAAGGAGAAAGTCCGGATCAAGAGGGTGGGTATAGTTTCCCCCCCCCCCCTCCAAAGCCCCGATCCCTCCTTTCCCCAGTTTTTCATTTCTCCCGAAAAGAAATAGGAACGAAGCGGATTTAGCAACAGATCCTCCAGTAAAGCCGGCAATTGAATTAATTTCTTTCCTCTCCAAAAAAATAATACCTGGGATGTCGCAGGTAAATGGGGCAACATTCTCCCTCTTTTGGTGTCACAACCAAACCGTGTTTTTTCTTTACTCTGCGAAGATATTTCCCCCAAACAAAGCGAAAGGCGACGCGGAACCGAGGCGGCTTTTTGGACCGAAATCCCGTTCTTGAGAGGCAGACAAACAAACAAACAAATCTGTCAGCGTCGCCTCTGAAGCGGATCTGGAAAATAAGGCAAGGAACAAGGAGACAAAGCTCCCCGGTTTTGTCTCTCAATCCATTGCAAGCCTTGGCCAATATTTCTATAATTCAGGTGTTTCTTGTAAATTAGCAAGGAAATGTTCTTTGCATCAACAGGAAGATAGAAGCCAAGTGCAACATGTTTGTTGTTGTTGTTTTGCTTTTATTCTCGGAATTCTCATAATAGTCTCCTCTCAGCGTCCAGTCGAAATTAATATGTGAAATGGCATAATTTCCCTCAAGATTTTCAGCAAATGTTTAGATGGGATCATTATTTAGAATTTGATCCAAAAGGGCAAGAAGGAACTCCTATGCCTCCTATTTATTATTATTATCATCATTCTATATTATTAATATTATTATTATTATTATTATTATTATTACCATCCTCTGTTATTATTATTATCATCATTCTATATTATTATTATTCTCTATTATTATTATTACATCATCATTCTATATCATCATCATAAATTATAATAATTGTCATTCTATCATTATCATTATCATCCTATTATTATTATCATCATTCTATATTATTATTCTCTATTATTATTATTACATCACCATCATCATCAATTATTATTATCATTGTCATTCTATTATTATTATAATTGTCATTCTATTATTATCATCATCATCCTATTATTATTATTATTATCATTCTATATTATTATCATCATCATTCTATATTGTCATCATCATCATTCTATTATTATTATCATCATCATCATCATTCTATATTATTATCATCATCATTTTATATTATCATTATCAATTCTATTATTATTGTCATCATTCTATATTATCATAATTCTATTATTATTATCATTCTATTATTATCATTCTATCATCATCATCATTCTATATTATTATCATCATCATTTTATATTATCATTATCAATTCTATTATGATTGTCATCATCATTCTATATTATCATAATTCTATTATTATTATCATTCTATTATTATCCTTTTATGTTATTGTTATTATCATTCTATATTATTATCATTTTTATTATCATTCTATATTATCATCATTTTATATTATTATCATTGTTCTATATTCTTATTATTGTCATTCTATATTATTATTATCATTATCATCGTCATCATCATTCTATATTATTATATTATTATTATTATTACTACTGCTAAAACCAACTTACTGTAGTTTTATTTTAATTCCCTGCTTTTTAGACATGTAGTACTAATATTTCTTTTATTCTTTGCCGATGTTCCTTTTTAAAAAATCTGTAGGTATATGCAGTTGTATATGCAGGGATAAGCAGACAGGCAGCTTCCCATTTGCATCCTTTGCTGAGGAGGAGGCCTTTCTCCAAACTTCAAAAGGAGAAAAGCTTGACCCTTGAAAGCCTGAAAGGCACAGAAAAGCATCCCTGCTGAGGTCCTGACCCCAACAATTACTATTGTTATGAATTATTATTCCTTTTATTTATATCCTGCTTTCCTCTCTTGATTGAGACCCTATCATACAAAAGAGGCATTTTGGGTTGTCAAATGGACCCAAGGGCTTGGGAAGAGATTGCCAATTGTGAAGGCAGCTTATCTGATAAGGAAAGGAAAAGAAAGCAGAAGACGACCTGCAAATTCTCTTAATAATAATAATAATAATGCCGACAATAGAAGAAATAATAAGGAAATTACCAACAATAGTCATTCAAGGGTCTTACAAGCCCCTCTCTCTTTGGAAGAAAGGTGTTGTTTATTGGGCTGCATGAAAAAGGGTCACTTGGGGCAAAAACGGATAACAGACATGGAGAAAAGAGAGGTGTATCACACACAGGAATGAAAGAAAATAAGGATGGGTTTCCTAGGCAGGAAGCTTTTGGGTTATTCCTCAGATTGGACCACCTTTGAGTCCCAGTTTTGAGGAGAAAGTTGAGGTTTATTATTATTATTATTATTATTGACACAAAGACATAGTATGACACAGCAAACGAGATATATATGCTGGATTTCGTATTATTATTATTATTACTATATTTTTATTATTATTGATATATTTGGCTGATGAGGGATCGCAGTCTCTAGGTTGCCCTTCTCTTTGGGGGTTGTTATTATTATTAGAATTGTATTTTAGTCTCATCTTCATCCTTGTTGTCATCATCTAGGGCAGGCTTGGGCAAACTTGGGCCCTCCAGGTGTTTTGGACTTCAACTCCCACAATTCCTAACAGCCTACCGGCTGTTAGGAATTGTGGGAGTTGAAGTCCAAAACACCTGGAGGGCCCAAGTTTGCCCAAGCCTGATCCAGGACCACCACAAAGAGATTTGAAGGACTCTCACCTTGGAAATGGGGAAGGTCTGGTTTCTGGTTTTTGTCAGTATCCTGCCCGCCCTCCAACTACGTGATTATGGGGCCAAAAAGAGGTGACAATGTGCCATATGAGACACCAAAAGGAAGGGAAAGAAGGGAGACAGAGGTTAAGAGGGAAGAGATCATTCCTTCTCTTTCAGGGAAATTATGGGGCATCACAGGGCAGAAGGGTTTCAAGGGGCAAATTTGGGCACTGGTCCAAAGGGGTTTGGCAATGAAGATGCTGGCAGGAATTAGGATCTTTTGCATAGTGTCTCATCGCACTAGAGCAGTGGTTCTTAACCTGGGGTCTCCAGGTGTTTTGGCCTACAACTCCCAGAAATCCCAGCCAGTTTACCAGCTGCTAGGATTTCTGGGAGTTGAAGGCCAAAACATCTGAGAACCACTGCACTAGAGTGTGGATCCACTTTAAATCCAGTTTCCGCCTCCTGCAGAATTCTGGGGTTTGTAGTTTAATGAGGCCCAGGACCCGCCTTCCCTAAACTACAAGCCCCAGAATTCTGCAGGAAGCAGAAACCGGATTTGAACTGGATCCATTCACTAGTGTGATGAGGTCCTATACAGAAAGGAAAAAGAAAGAGGGAAGGAAGGAATGGGTGGAGAGAGGACTGGTTTCTGGTTAACGGTCCATTGCATTTATTGCAGTGGTTCCTAACCTGTGGGCCGCGACCTACTGGTGGGCCGCAAGACCTAAAATAAGGTCTCATGTCTGTGAGACATGTGAGGAAAATGAGCTCTAGATTATTAAATAATAATCTAGGGCAGGTCCTGGGCCTCACTACACTATAAACCCCAGAATTTAATATAATAATAATAATAATAATAATAATAATAATAATAATAATAATAATGATGATGATAATGATAATAGACATTGACAAAATTACAATCTGCCAACTGCAAAAGGCCACCCTACTGGGATCTGCGCGCGTCATCCGAAAATACATCACACAGTCCTAGACGCTTGGGAAGTGTTCGACTTGTGATTTTGTGATACGAAATCCAGCATATCTCTCTTGTTTGCTGTGTCATACAATAATAATAATAATAATAATAATAATAATAATAATAATAATAATAATAATCCGAAAATACATCACACAGCCCTAAACACTTGGGAAGTGTTCAACTTGTGATTTTGTGATATGAAATCAAGCATATCTATCTTCTTTGCTGTGTCATACAATAATAATAATAATAATAATCCGAAAATACATCACACAGTCCTAGACGCTTGGGAAGTGTTCGACTTGTGATTTTGTGATACGAAATCCAGCATATCTATCTTCTTTGCTGTGTCATACAATGTCGTTGTGTCAATAATAATAATAATGATGATAATAATAATTGTTGTTATTATTAAATTATTATTATTATTATTATTATTATTATTATTATTATTATTAATAATAATTCTGTGGGTGAGCAGATGGCGACTACTGGATGGCAGATGTTCTGTATCAGAAACTAGAGCTGATGTGCTCTATCCAATGCACTTTTCTGAATCAGCACCCCAGACAACCAAACTGAATCTAAAGTTGACCAAAAAACTGATTTGTAACCCTTTTGGTACTAATGTTGGAGAGTGGTCCCTGGTCAAAAGAAGGTTGGAAATCACTGATTTATTGGATTCACCGGCCTTGGCCTTTCTTGCCATTTGGCCGCAATGGCTTCCTTTTTTCCCCTCCTTTCTTGCAAGAAGGAAAAAAAAACCCGGGAGGAGATCAAGGCAGGCAGGCTGTCAAGCAGCAGAAAACGCAGGTTTTAGCATCACAATGTGGAATGCATTTTGCTGTTATGATTTGAATATGAAAAGGCCCGATTGCGCTCCCTCTCTCTCCCCTCCTTTCCTTCTCTCTCTCTCTCAATTTTCTCTCTGGCCGGGCCTTTGGCCTTTGTTGGGTGGCGTTCCAGAGAAAGGAAGGAAGGAAGAAAGGTTATAGTTTTCTGCTTCTGGGGTTAACAATGGAAATTGGAAGGGGGGGTGTTGGGGTGAGAGAGGGGCGAAGCGACAGAATGAGGGAAAGAAGGAAGGAGGGAGGAAGGAGGGAGACACAATGGGATGACCGTGACTTTGAGCAGATAAATAAAACATGTGACTCCAATGCTCCCTTGTGCTCTCCCCCCATAAATGTATCCAGGCCTCCTCCCTCCAGCTGGGATTACATTTGCCATGGTCAGTTCCTTGATGGAGAAAGCAGCCCCTCGGCCCCTCCTGACTTTAAGGGGGGGGGGTCCCAATCTGCAGCCCTGTCAATCAGGACCCCCTCCCCCAAAAAACAATGCACCCCACATCTGGCTTGAGCAGAAATGCTTCCCATTGGATTGCATCTCCACATATCGCCTTAATAAAGCCACACAGCCCCCCCCCCCATTATGATATGCCTCTCCCTATAATGGGGTTTTCCTGAATGCCCCCCTGATCTCTCTCTCTCTTTCACACCCCCCCCCCACCCCCCACCCTTTGCCTCCCCGCAAACTGCCTGGTGTGCCATAGAAAAGCATACATTTTAATAAGCCCAAGGAGGAGAAAGGGAGGGGGCCAGGAAGAAAAGGAAAGGAAGGAGAAGGGGAAAAAACGCAGGAGGGTTTTGCTCTTGTTCTCCGGAGAAAGGAGAAGGAGGGCCCTGGAAAGGCAGGGAGAGGAGGAGAGGGGGGGCCCTTAATATTGCGCGGAGATAATAACAACGATGTTAATATCCGGAATTTTCAATGTGCCATAAGTACATTTTGTTTTTCCTTTTAGCACGATTTATAATTAAAGATTTTAATCTGGCTTCACATTGAGTTAATAAGGCCTTTGATTGATTAGGATTCATAAAATTGCCATTTCCCGCTGATGCTTTGTGTTTTTTTGTGGAATTGGGGGGCGGGAGAGGGATGCTCTTTTGAAAAGCCAGGCCAAGGTGAGGAAGGGGAAGCCTGCTGCCCTTTGTCTCCCCCCCTCCCTCCTTCCCTCTTTCTTTCTCTCTCTCTTTCTCTCTCGTGCGCTTCCTCGCTCCCCAGTTCCGGAAACAGGAGTCCCATGGCTTTTTCTGGATCGGGGCCCTTTCCTTCGCATGTGACCTGTGGAGGGGAGCATGGAGAAGAAAAAGGGCCAATGTGCAATGTTGCAAAAGTGCTGGACTCTTGACCCACGTCAAGTTGGCCCTGGACCAAAGGCAAAGGGCATCTGAGTTGCCTTTTTTTGCGACTCCTTTCTTTTTCTCTCTGTGGTTTTCCCTGGTGTTTGTTTCAGTCATTCATCCTCTTGTTTCCTCACCAAAATAATTCCCTTCTTTCGCTTCCGATGAGGCTCTCAACAGTCAAGACCCAAGAAAGGAAGGGCTGCTGGAAGGGAAAAGGAAGGGATTTCATCGTGCAGCCAAGAGACACAGAGAAAAGCAGTTGCTGCCGGGACAGATTTCAGTCTGGAGACACAAAAGAAAGGGATGTCGCTCAGGGCTAGATTTGACCATTGAGATCCAAATAGGGGCAGGAAAGGTGGCCACCCCAAAAGCAGCCTGCCTTAATGCTTGGGCCCTTTGTCTTGTCCAAAGGCCCTAGAAAAGGCTCATCCTTGTATCTCTCCTTTGCCCTCATTGACTAACCTCTTGGACAATCTTTGCCTCATTTGTGGACATGACACCCCAAGAAGCAAATGAGGGGAGATGAACAGAGTCCCCTTCTGACCTAACTGACCACCTGCATTTGCATCTATAAGGTCCAGAAGGATCAAGCTGGCACTGACGAAGGGAGACCAGTGTCACCAGTAGAATTGGAGGCAAGTGACCCTTTATCATCAGTTTCCCTGACGGTGTAATAAGAGCAACCCTTGATTTCTGTCTAGAGAGACGTTTCATAAAGACCCCCATCCTTTTAAAACCTCAATATCTCCCACAAATACAAACTAAGGGGAAACTGGACACTAATGCTGCCTTGCTTCCAACCCGGCATCAATGTCCCCACCAGTTTGGGGTAATTTCCTACATCTTCATAACTGACCCCACGCATTCGGCCTCATCGGCCGCACTGATTGGTAGGCCCTTAATGTGAATAATGAAGGAGGCAATATTCGGAAGGAGGAAAAGGGGGAGAGAAGGGGAGGGAGGGAGGGGGGCGAGAGGGAGGAGCGCGCCGACACGGCCTCCACCGCGCAAATATAATTTCCCCCTGATTAATAATCGCACCCAGCCTGACGTATAAAACACCTTGGCGCCATTACGGAATTGGAATGAATTTAAAGCAAATTCCTTCTTCCTCCCTCCACTCAAAGCAGGTGCCCTCATCAAGGGTAGCTGAGCCCCAATGATCCCTGATGCTGGTGCCGCATTCATGGGTGGAAGGAGGGAAGGAAGGAAGGAAAGGAAGGAGGGATGGAGCAAGTGCACCAGCGAGCGAGTGCCAGCGCTCCTGCCTGCCTTTCCTGCTGGCCGATCAATGCTTCATTAGGCCAAATTGTCTTTTACCCACGCAACCTTGAAAAGAGACCCTTTAATTACCTGGGAAGCAGTCGGCAGGGCCAGGCGCGCTCTCTTTCCCTCTCTCTCTCTCTCTCTCTCTCTCTCTCTCTCTCTCTCTCTTGCTCTCCCCCACTTTCTTCTCCTCCTCATCTCTCCTTCCCCCCTTTCCCTTGCTCTCCCTCCCTCCCTCCCTCTTTTTCCAGCAGCAGAAGGAGTCCTGGGGGCGGGAGAGCGGTGGGTGGGTGGGGGGGTGGATGGGGGTCACCGGCACTCATTCCCAGCATCCAGCCTGAGCCCATCTCTTGCTTGATGGAGAGCCAGAGGAACACGCAGATGGGGCGGGCAGGCCGAGAGCAAGGATAGTGTCTTTGGAGGGGAGCAGGGTGCCTGAGGACCCGGCTGGGGTCAGAGGCCAGGGTTCAAGTCCAGAAACGGTGGCTGTAAAACTACCAGGGAGCTATGGTGCGCTGGCCAGGCCGCTCATGCTTGCCTCTGTCTCTGGAGCTGCGTGGCTCTGGCTTGCAGTGTGGTGGTGGCTGGCTGCTCCAAGGTGTAGAAAGGGAGCTGTCCAGGTCCCACAGTGGCCGACCCATTGACCCTCCATCCCAGGAAAGCAGCAGGGAAACAGGCAGGTGAATCCCCACAAATGCCACCCTGATAATGATGATGACAACGATGGCGACAACAGTCCCGTTGGGCTCAGTTTCAGGGTAAACGCACTGCAAAACAAAATGCACCCAGGTCATTCCTTCCTGTTTGGAACAGTGAAAACACAGAGAAAAAGACTGCTCTGAGTCCCAGGGGTTTTAATTCCAGGGGAGCCTTTTCCTGAAGCCAAAACCATTGACCAAATGGCCTCTTCATTGGGAGCTGCCCAACAGCCACCCTATTTCCAAGGGCTTTGGAGCCCCTTTTTCATCTTAACAGAAGGGGGTAACTAGGGCAGAGGTCCTCACGACGGGACCCACCGCATCTTCTCCGCTTTGCCACCTTCTTGTGCTGCAGCTACATCTTTGCTTCCTTCCACTTCTTTGTGGATATTCCTGGAAGCAGCAGCTTTTGTGAACCCTGTACATTGGAAAGATAAGAGCAAAAGGGTGCGTGTTGTGTGTGTGTGTGGGGGGGGGGGGGGGAGAAATCAAGGGAAAAAAGGTGGCTTCCCAAATAATAATATTCCTGGAACAGGTTGAATGTCCCTCATCCAGAATCCTAAAAACCAAAACAGTCCCAAATCTGAAATTCTCCAGAGGTAACAACACCTTTGCTTTCTGATGGTTCCGAAAACAAAACTGTTGTAAATATTGTGCATACAATTTAAACTTGGGCCCCATCTTAAGATATATTTCATTGTGTATACATGGATAGTCCAAACCTTCAACTCCCCCTGTCCCGAAAAAACAAAGATGCAAAATACTTCTGCTTCTAAGCATTTCAAAAAAGGGAGGCTCAGCATGAACTATCAAAGCACATCAGCTGTTTGGATAGATTTTAATACAGATGCTTTCCTTGGCTGTTGTGCGATGCTGCAAGATGACCGGCCGTGCCCCCGCTTTGCCTGCACCATCTTGCCACCCCCGACTTTCCCTGGATCTCCTTCCATTCAGACTCAATACGCAAAAGCCTTCCATTCACTGAGGCAGGAGCCTTAGGCCGGTGCTGCCAGCTGTTCAAGGCGGCTGTATGAAGATGAATGCACGCAATACAGAGACACCCCTCCAGATCCACAATCACCTTTTTGCTCTCTTGACACCTCCCTCCCCTCCATCCCAGTTTCATTCCCATGCACAGAACAAGCCGCACAATGCTAAGGTTTTCCCATTGCCCAGACCTAGAGCGGCCAACGTGCCGTGCCCCCCTGAGCCCAGACCGAATGACCGGCTTTGGCCCGATGGGCAAGGAATACCAGACCTCCCGTCAGTCTCCATCATTTGGAAGCGATTTGGGGGGAGACGGACGGCTGGACAGATGAGGGCTGTGCTGAACGAACGAACGAACGAAAGGAGCGGCGTGATGTCATTGCATGAAGCTGGAGTAACCACTGCACATGAGAACAAGAGCGATGGGCTGGCGGTGGGTTGGGGGGAGGCAGGCAGGGGGAGAGGCAGCGGAATAGGAGCAGGCACATTACGGCTCCTGGATGGGATCACACTGGAGCCAGATTGTGAGCCATCCCCGCGCTCGCATTCGCTCTCAAGGGTCTCCCTAACGGTCACGAGAGCGAGGCCAGGCAGGCAGGCGGTCAGGGTGCCAGAGGGCGCGTGAGTGCATTTTTCATTTCTAAGCCTTTCGGTGGTCTGCCAAGCAAATGGGATGGTGGCGGTTCTATTTACATGCGTTTGAGTGACAGTTCGATTTGTGTGTATACACCGGATATAGATGTATAGCGAAATATATGGATCGTATCTATCTACCCACTTACCTACCTATTATATCTATCTATCCATCATCTATCCTTTTGCCCCCCATGCCCCAGAGAAAAGGAAGCATAACTGGAGAAAACATGTTCTCCATTCCCCGCATGTACCTTCCACATTTGGGGGGAGTGCGCATAAGAGCTGCTGTGTCCAAGCGCTTACAAATAAGCCCAAGGCAAGACATCACTAGAGATAGTAGGGAATGGATTCCGTGGCCCTTTTTGCATGGCTTGCTGTCGTCCCTTGCTGCTCCCTTTGGGGTCAGAAAGAGAGAAAAGCGCCTGGTCAATGTGTCATTGGGATGTGGCTTCCTGCCTGATATGTCAATAGCATTGGGGAACGTGGGTCAAAGAAACGGTTCTCTCCAAAATGGCATCCCCGCATTTTTAAACCTGCTGTGTAACCAGGAGACACCCCCTTCTTGGACTGATTCCTGCAGTTGTCCCTTCTGAAGCTCACTTCAGCCCTATGTGCCATGTCGTCTCAGCATTCCTGTGCATGCATAGGCTTGCTACGGACTTGTGAAGCATCCCGAGGCAGGGGATCGGCCCTGTGTGCCATGCGCCACCTGGCCTTGTCTTCTGTGTTCGTCGAAGCTGGCTTTCTTCCTGCTTTGGCTGTGTCTATGAATTGGGCCTCCTTGGCAACTGAATAGGCCCTGAATGGGTGCAAGCGGTTGGTGAAAGCACTCCAGGCCGACCTTTGTTGCTCATCTCTCTGCATTTTTTCTTTGCTTTAGTGCATGCCTCATATTCCAGGCCTCGTGCGCCATTGGGATTGAATACACGGCGCAGTATTCTCAGGGCAAATACAAGCATGCATGCATGCACTTGGATGCGAAGAGCAGGGAAGCAAAAGCATTGCATTCTTGCGTCTTCCTTGGAGACAAATGTCTATTCATCTCGGCCTTCCTTCTGGACTTTTGGGCAACCTCTTCCATGCTCCCTTGGAGCATCCCAGTCATCACCAGTGGCTCTCTGTTGCTTTACTGGGATGACCTGGTCCACCCCTCTCCGCGCCCTCTCGCCACCTTTCCTCTCTGGTGCGCCTCTCTAATTAATGTACAGCCGCTCCTCCTCCTCCTCCTCCTCCTCAGGCGCAGAGCCCCTCATTGGGCCTGTCAGTCGTTTATCATATGACCCGCTAGCCTTGGCTAATGACCTTGAAAGAATATATCAGCCCACCCTGGCGGGAGTGAGGAATTAAATTGTTTCTCGGAGTGCTTATGGTCATCGCTAACAATTTATATGACGCAGCTGCCCTTAGCTGTCTGCCCTGGCCAGGACCGGGCGACCCCTTGCCAGGCAGGAAAGGGATTACCGGCCAATGACTGGTCACTTGCCATCGGACTTCTGGTCAGCTTGGGGGGGGGATATGAGTGAAAGCATGGGGTGAAAGGGAAGAGTGCACTGATGAGGAGACAAGCGGAGGCACATGGATGGCGCAGTATGTGGGACAAGGAGTCTGGATTGTGAGCTAAGCAAGAGGCATGAGGCCACTGGTTTGGAGGTGTCGGTGCCGAGATGAAGGGGTTGGGTATTTTGGCCTAGGGCAATGATGGGCAACCTTTTGCACTTGGTGTGTCAAAATTCACCGAAAAACCTAGCATGACTTAGGTGGTGTGTCACTTTGAGAAAAAAAAAACATAATTTCACAATATATATAGTTTAAATAATAAAAAATATATAATTGTAATATATAATTGTATTTAATAAATCAAAAACTATTTACTACCATTATTTCCATGTACAACAATCTATGGTACCTCTTGCAATTTCCACGCTGATTTCTCTCTATTGTAGTTTCAATGTAGTATAATATAATAATATAATAATAATATAATAGTAATAATATAATAATATACTACAATAATAATAGAATAATAATAGAATGATTATATATATATATATACACACACACACACACACACACACACACAGTAGAGTCTCACTTATCCAAGCTAAACGGACCGGCAGAAGCTTGGATAAGTGAATATCTTGGATAATAAGGAGGGATTAAGGAAAAGCCTATTAAACATCAAATAAAGTTATGATTTTACAAATTAAGCACGAAAACTTCATGTTATACAACAAATTTGACAGAAAAAGTAGTTCAATACGCAGTAATGTTATGTAGTAATTACTGTATTTACGAATTTAGCACCAAAATATCATGATATATTGAAAATATTCACTACAAAAATGGCTTGGATTATCCAGAGGCTTGGATAAGCGAGGCTTGGATAAGTGAGACTCTACTGTATATGTGTGTGTGTGTGTATGTAATGTGCATAATTCCCATGGAGTAAACAACAAAACCACTGGACCAAATCACACCAAATTTGGCCACAAATTAGTCATCCAATCAATCTGCATGCAGCAGCGTGCCAGCAAAAATGGCTAGGCGTGTCAGTGCTGACACGCGTGTCATAGGTTGGCCATCACTGACCTAGGGCATGGAATAAGGGCATGGGCGTATGTAGTACAATATATAGGCTTGTGAATGGAAGGAGACCTGTTCACATTGCGCAATGATAAGGTTGTGATCCCACTTAATAATTTAATAATAATTTTATTTTTATACCCCGCCCCATCTCCCCGAGGGGACTCGGGGCAGCTTACATGGGGCCAGGGCCAGGCAACAAACAATATAAAACTCAACAATAAAAACAAATCATAAACAGATAATATCACATATACCAATAAACAATAAACATACTTTGGTAAAATCCTGGGTTGGCTCCTAAAAGGGAAGTGGGCCAGAAAAGTGTGAATAGTGAATGATGCAAATTAGGAGAGAGGTAGGTACCAGGGACTATTATCCCATTAAGGTGCTAGAGAAGGCATACACCTAGAGACTATGTATGGCTAAGGAGTAAAAATACTATAAAAATAGAATAGACCACAGGAAACTAAGGAAATCAGTCACCAAAAGCCTGTTGGAAGAGCCAACTTCAACTGCCATGTAAGCATCTTTTGGAATGGCAGCCTTTGCGGTTTGGGAACAACATACAATTTTCAGCTTTAGTGCCTCTTCAAACCCTCATCATGGAAGTTAAAGTGAATTCATAGCACTACAAGTCCTGGACCTGAGTGGGCCTTTGGTATCTTGATTCAGAGTTATGGAGCTATCATTGGACAGGCAAAAAGGTTGCATAGCATATTTAATGTGCAAGTCCATATGCAAAAGTTGCAATCCGAAGGCAGCATGCTTCATATACCACTCACACCAGAAGGTTTCAAAAGCATTGCCCAGGAATAATAAAAAGATAGGCACAAAAATAACATGTACAGTAGAGTCTCACTTATTCAATGTTCTGGATTATCCAATGCATTTTTGTAGTCAGTGTTTTCAATGCATTGTGATATTTTGGTGCTAAATTCGTAAATACAGTAATTACTACATAGCATTAATGTGTAATGAACTACTTTTTCTGTCAAATTTGTTGCATAACATGATGTTTTGGTGCTTAATTTGTAAAATCATAACCTATTTTGATGTTTGAAAGGCTTTTTCTTAATCTCTCCTTATTATCCAACATATTCTCTTATCCAAGGTTCTGCTGGCCCGTTTATGTTGGATAAGTGAGACTCTACTGTATTTGACTTAATTACATTCAGCAATAATTGTAATTTCATGCATAACATAATTTGAAGATTTCAAAGCTGTTGTGACAAATATAAAATGCAGTATAAAAATGCAATATACAAAAATACAATGTGATATTTTCATTGAAATTACATTCCTTAATATCTTCAGTTTGATATTTGAGTTGTAAAAAACAGAATTTTCTGTGTGCAAATTCTCTTAAGACACTTAGATCTGAAAATTTCAAAGTCATCGTACAAAATAATACAGTGCACAAAAGTAAAGCACAATCGACCTTGATGTTATTAATGATTTATACGGTCGACTGGATTACGCTGGGCTTGCAAAAATGTGTATGTCTCCAATACGCTCTAAAATTTCAATATTTGGGAGAATTCTGAATTTTCTGCGGAAAGAGCATTCTACAGCAAAATGTCCCCAAAGGAGGGAGAGGACATGATTGTACAGGAAGTGGAACAGGTGGGAAAATCTTTCTTTAGGTTAGTTAATTTTACTTTATGTTTATCCCGCCTCTCACCCAACATAGGGACTCAAGGCGGCTAACAACAAATATGGCGGCCCAGCCATGACACAGGAAGTTATGCCATGCGGATGAGCCAATCAGGAGGCAGTTCCTGTTGAGGCCTGACCAATTGGGAATGGAATCAGATGGGCCTGCGGGGCCATCTGCTGGCAGGGAGGTGAAGATCCAGCAATTGGCTGATCTCACTGGACAGCACTCCCGGGAATGTTGATAGTCCTCAAGCTGGATGGCTCTGCCTCTCTTAGAAGAGGTGGCCAATGACACAGGCTGCTGGTCACCACTGGCCTATTGTGGTTGGAAGAGAGCTCAGTGTGGAAGGCTCTTGGAAAGGGTGGTGGACCCTGGCTCCAAAGGGCAGTTACAGTTTGAGCACAGAGTTGTGTATAGACCTGAATGGGTTGGTGGTCCACCTCATCTTTCCCTTTGCTCTTGGGATACCTTTGGCTTCATGGTTAGCCAAACGGCATCATCCATTATAATTAATAGGTACTTTTCCAAGACCGAGAAAGAAGAAAGAGGGCTGCGGGTTTGCCATATTGTCTAGTGTAGCGCACTAGGTGGTGACATCAGGAATAATAATAATAGTAATAATAATATGTTTTTATATGGTTTCGTTTTGCCGGCTATTCTTTAGCTTTCTGAAGGTGTGTGTGACAGAGCAATGCTTGGATGTGTGTGTGTCTCTGTGTGTGTGTGTGTGTGTATATATATATATATATATATATATGTAATTTCTACGCTGTTATCGTCGTATGCACCCCGCCACCCCCTCCCGGCCACCCGCCCTGTTACGTTCAGCAGAAAAGGCTTGGCTTGATTAATATTTTCCGCTGTCCGGTAACCATGGCAATTGGGTCAGCAGATATAATACTTAATTTAATCTTCCAACTGCCTCCGTGTGCATCACCAATGTCCCGAATAATAGAAAGCTTTTGCCTCTCTCCTCGGTGGTGGCGGCGGTGCTCCTGCGGCCTCCCTCCCTCCCCTCCCTTCCTCCTCCTCCTCCTCCCCTCCCTCTCCTCCTTTCTTCCCTCTGTTGTCTCGCATATATCTTTGCCAGTGGCTCCCTCACATGACCCCCAAGGTATAAACTGTTTTCTTCATGCGCTATACACATCTTTAAATACACACACGCACGCACACGCCACACACATACATGCATATGTATTCTGGCCACCTCTACTCCCCCTCTCCCCCCGACCGCCCACCCACCCATCCCGGCTGAGCTCCACCATCACTACCATTACTGCCGCCAGCTCACCAGCCCCGTCCCCATTCCTTCCTTCCTTCTTTCCTACCTTTCATCCCTCCATTCTTTCTTCCTTCCTTCCACCATACCTCCCACCCCACTGCCCATCTGCCCACCCGCCCCATGGCCCCCCACTCCAGCAACCAATCTCTATGGTATGACAAGGGGAAACGGGGAAGGTGCGGAGTCTTTTCCTCGCCATCCGTCTGTGGATGAGCCACAACGCCTTCCTTCCTCCAGCCCAAGGAGCCCATGTGGATTTCCCTGCCTGCCGCCTGATTGGCCGAGATGGACATCATGCCCCCTTTGGCTCTCCAGGTGGGTCAAGCGCCTCGCTTTGTTGCCTATCCCCCACCCTCCTGGCCACTTATGTCTCCTGCATTTGTTGCTCTCATGTTCCCTTTGATAATCTCACCTCTTTTCTTGGCTCCGGTTGGAGGTGCCATGTATGATCTGTCTGCTGGAGGGGTCTGGGGTTGGGTGGTGGGGCCTGGGTGGGTGTCAGGAGAGCAGGTGGGTTTCAATGGAGCACCGTGCAGAGGGGGAGCTCTGCTCTTTTGTGACCACTTCCAAAGAATGGTGGCGAATTCCCAGAGGCAGGTGAACAGCATGGCATCTTCTACTGTCCATATCTGGGAACCATGTTGATGGCTTCCTTGTTGATGGCAAAGTACTGGATGGGCATCCATGTGTGTGTGCCCTTGTACTCTCTTTGGAATGCTGGCCATTAGGAATTCATCTGTTTTTTTTCCTTTTGACCGGTTAAATCGTCAAAAGTCCTAGGACCCACCAGGCCATGGGATGCCTTGGGCAAAGAGAGGCACAGGAAGGCTGTCTGGGACCATGTTGTGTCAAACCTCTGGTATTTCAGTGAGGTGAGGCTGGGGAAGACAGGCACTCTGTCTTGTTGTTCTTTCCAGGAGCTCTGGGCAGAACAGCAGATTCTCCCAGCTTTTGGGATGACTTCCCACAAGCTACATTCAATGGCTGATTTGGCCTGGCCAGAGTACAGTGCGAAGGAAGTGGCCAAGGGGCAGTGCTTCAAAGCTGTCTGGGTCCAGACATCAAGGCCTGATCGATTCTTTGGAAAGACACTCCCAAGGCCTGGGAGTCAGTTGAGGTTGGAAGGAAATGAGATGGAAGGCCACCTTTGGACAATGGACAAGGAGTGCCTTGTTGGCTGGAGATGTATGTTCTCGTGAGTCATCAGCTGGAATCCTGTCGGTACCTTACATCTATGTCAGTTCCTCTCAGGAAGCGACTGGACAATTTTGGTCTGGTACAAAATATCTACATTCAGTTCAAACTGTGGAAGTGGGATTGTGCATTTGGTACTACTGAACGTAGAAGCACATTGTGTGCATAGATGTGCAACACATGTGGATATGTTTTACACATTTGGTTGTGAATTCAGTTGCACCTTGGTTCCATTCCGTGGTTGCATCCCACCTTTACAGGATAATTCTGACCCCTGTGCTGACCGTATGGGTCGGGCTCCACCTGTCCCCATGGCAATTGGAAGGTTTGGGGCACAGCAGCCAATAGATTGTGTCCCCCTCCAATACACATATTGCCATGTGATTGTTCAGTGATAGAAACACTTTGATAGAAACACTTTGCCTCATGATGTCAAGGAGGTCCTACTTCCAAACTTTTCCTAATTAATTTCTCATTCTGTTCACAGTTTGGTTCTTGCTCTGAGCTGTTTCCTAATAACTGCAGAATCTTCAGTGGAATTCTTTACCTTAATGGATCCGGCAAAAGCGGCTCCAATTCCGTTTCATTTTGATGTTTGCTCTGATTGTCGGCTTTATCCATGATATTGGCTTGATTATTGACTGATAGCTATACATTACAGAAGGCCACAAGGGATTGAGAGGGAGAGAGATTTCAACTGCTTAAATATTTCATAATGTGTGTCAGGTTGGCATAGTTCATGTATGTTTCTTTCTAGCAGGAAACCCAGAGGCATGCAGCATGGTTGCTAGTTGGGTGCCCATCCTTGGTGCTTTTAAACATTTTTTAAAACATGTTTTAAACATGTTTTTCCAGCAATTGGAGTGATATCTTCCAGACTTTGTGACCCACCTGGTGAAGCCACAGTGTCAGTGTTTAGACGTTTCATCCTTGTATGGCACAAGGGTTCCTTTTCTGCTTTTCTTACAAAAGTTGGCATTGGGGCCTGGAAGGTGTTACCTTGGTTGACCCCATCCTAGAGTTCATGTTGCTGTGTCCCACTTGGAGAAAAGTGGCTGCTGAGGCCTTTGGAAAAAGCTGATGGTGGGCCTATGCGTTGAGTTCCTGCCATTGCTTCTTTCTTGATTCTGGATTTACAGGCTACCATAAATCAGCCACATATTTCTTCAGTCTGTGGTCACCCACAAATCCTCAACTAATAACTTACCAAACGGCATCATACGATATAGAAAATTCCCATAAATTGTGCTTCAGGTGCCACCACTAGCAGCAACTCCATCCCAAGGAGACATAGATGTGCAATTGCAAACCAAGAATTAAGGAAATACTGCCAGAAGGGGATCCCTATCCTAAAGGAGAGAAATGGGAGGTATTTAACATTGAAAAACGTCTTTCCTGAGTGTTGCGAAACACTGACAAGTAAAATCCTAGACTGATGAAAATTTTCTCACTTTGAGGTGTATTTTGTGCAAAATTTGTGCATGGTTGTTTTGCACAGAAACAAGCATTTTATATGTCAGATAATATTTTTGTGCAGAGAACAATGTTTATGCACAAAAATGCTGTTTTCTGTGCAGTTCAGTCCCTGTGTGATTTTTCTGCAGAATAACTCTCAAATTGCAAAAAATTCTGCAGTTTTCATAGCAAGATGAAAATTACTTAAATAACTTGTTGCTAGGAGCCTCCGGTGGCCTAGGGGATAAAAGCCTCGTTAACTTGAAGGTTGGGTTGCTGACCTGAAAGCTGCCAGGTTCGAATCCCACCCGGAAAGAGCGTGGATGAGCTCCCTCTAGCAGCTCCAACTCCATGCGGGGACATGAGAGAAGCCTCCCACAAAGATGGTAAAACATCAAAACATCCGGGCATCCCCTGGGCAATGTCCTTGCAGATGGCCAATTCTCTCACTCCAGAAGCAACTCTGGTTGCTCCTGACACGAAAAAAAAACTTGTTGCTTCCTTTTAAGAAGGAAATGAGTGAGGAATGACCTCCTTGGATTTGTGAGAGACCCACAAAAAGCGGGATGGTTCTAACCCTAACCCTTCCCCTCCATTTGTGGGAGTGGGATTTGGGAACCATTCCTCTGAGGAAGCAACGTGGATGGACTGTGACATTGGGCAAAGGGAGAGAAAGTGGGCATCTTTGGACTTGGGAACGAAAGAGCCTTTTGAGTGGACAAGGAAACCGAGGCGATGCCTTGCTCCCCAGAGAAAGCCCTCTTCCTCGGGCTTGTCTTGTGCTCCCCCCCCCCCCCCCCATATTCCATTAGCCAGAGAATCCTTGGAGGCACCCCTCCCTCCTCCTGCAGACATTTGCTTTACGTAAACCAGCCTTGCAAACCGCTCTCTCCATATTGATGGAGACATTATCACAAATCGCCACTTAGGGACCTGGAAGAATTGACTCGCTGGTTTCAGATCCAATACACATAACTCGATCAGATGCAAAGTTTAAATACACTTGGCCGGCAGATGCCAACTGCGCCCGACGATATGCCGCCAGATCCTTTAAGAGGCCCAGAGGGAGGCAAGGAAGGAGTAAAGACCTGGGTCAGGGCATTCGTGGCGGCGGTGGCGGTTTGGGCCTGGCTTAGAGGTGGGAGAAAAGTCAAATGTCGGAACCAGTTGAGAGGAGCCCCTCGGCACCACTTGTTTCCAGCAGGGAATTGATCTGGGATGTTTATATTCCCTTAAGACCCCTCTGATTCCTTCAATGGCTAGTCAAGGATAATTGTGATCAGGGGGGTGAGGGGAGGTAGGAAGGCCACCGGGCCCCTTCATCCCATTCATGGAGCTGTCCAAGGTTCCTTCTATGCATGTGAGCCTCCAAAGCTCTGGTACCTTTGGCCTTCTCTTCGTCCTCCACCAAGACCCACTGCCCACGTCTGCCTTCCTCAGAAGTGCGTGTGTTGGGGCACCTGTGTCTGTGAGGCTGTGATAAAGGAGCTCCTGAAATCCATAGATTCATGGTGTAGACCAGGGGTCCCCAAACTTTTTAAACAGGGGGCGAGTTCACAGTCCCTCAGACTGTTGGAGGGCCAGACTATAGTTTTTAAAAAAAATTATGAACAAATTCCCATGCACACTGCACATATCTTATTTTGAAGTTAAAAAACAAAATGGGAACAAATACAACCTTAATGTTAATAATAATCATAATTATAATAAAAATAATAAAGATGGTTGAAAGAGATTCCTTGGGCCATTTAGTCCAATCCCCTTCTATCTTTGTGCACCAAAAGCACAAGCAAAGCACCCCTGACAGATGGCCACCCAGCCTCAACGTTGTTGTTGATGATGATGATGATGATATATCACACAGTCCTAAATGCTTGGGAAGTATTTGACTTGTAGTTTTGTGGTACGAAATCCAGCATATATATCTCGTTTGCTGTGTTATACTGTGTCCTTCTGTCAATAATAATAATAATACTAAAGAGGGTTAGAAGAGACCCCTTGGGCCATTTAGTCCAACCCCCTTCTACCTTTGTGCACCAAAAGCACAAGCAAAGCGCCCCTGACAGATGGCCACCCAGCCTCAATATTGATGATGATGATGATGATGATGATGGTATATCACACAGTCCTAAATGCTTGGGAAGTGTTTGACTTGTAGTTTTGTGATACGAAATCCAGCATATATATCTCGTTTGCTGTGTTATACTGTGTCCTTCTGTCAATAATAATAATAATAATAATAATAATACTAAAGAGGGTTGGAAGAGACCCCTTGGGCCATTTGGTCCAACCCCCTTCTACCTTTGTGCATCAAAAGCACAAGCAAAGCACCCCTGACAGATGGCCACCCAGCCTCAATGTTGTTGTTGATGATGATGATAATAATATTATATCACACGAGTCCTAAATGCTTGGGAAGTGTTTGACTTGTAGTTTTGTGATGCAAAATCCAGCATATATATCTCGTTTGCTGTGTTATACTGTGTCCTTCTGTCAATAATAATAATAATAATAATAATAATACTAAAGAGGGTTGGAAGAGACCCCTTGGGCCATTTGGTCCAACCCCCTTCTACCTTTGTGCATCAAAAGCACAAGCAAAGCACCCCTGACAGATGGCCACCCAGCCTCAATGTTGTTGTTGATGATGATGATAATAATATTATATCACACGAGTCCTAAATGCTTGGGAAGTGTTTGACTTGTAGTTTTGTGATGCAAAATCCAGCATATATATCTCGTTTGCTGTGTTATACTGTGTCCTTCTGTCAATAATAATAATAATAATAATAATAATAATAATAATAATAATAATGATAATAAAGAGGGTTGGAAGAGACCCCTTGGGCCATTTAGTCCAACCTCCTTCTGCCTTTGTGCACCAAAAGCACTAGTAAATCACCCCTTAATAATTAATGATTAATTATAAAGGTAAAGGTTTCCCCTGACGTTAAGTCCAGTCATGACCGACTCTGGGGGTTGGTGCTCATCTCCATTTCTAAGCCGAAGAGCCGGCGTTGTCCGTAGACACCTCCAAGGTCATGTGACTGGCATGACTGCATGGAGTGCCATTACTTTCTCGCCAGAGCGGTACCTATTGATCTACTCACATTGGCATGTTTTCGAACTGCTAGGTAGGCAGGGGAATAATTAATTAAATAATAATTAAAATACCATTACAAACAAGTAAAGCTTTGGAAGGTGCGCGCCAGGCTGCACACGCCTTCCTCGGTGGAGGAGGAGGGAGCCGCCGCGGGGGCCGGATTATTTATTTATTTATTTATTTACAGTATTTATATTCCGCCCTTCTCACCCCGAAGGGGACTCAGAGCGGATCACATTGCACATATAAGGCAAACATTCAATGCCTTAACATAGAACAAAGACAAAGACAAACGTAGGCTCCGAGCTGGCCTTGAACTCATGACCTCTTGGTCAGAGTGATTTGTTGCAGCTGGCTGCAGCTGGCTGCTCACCAGCCTGCGCCACAGCCCGGGCCCAATAAATGGTTTCAATGGGCTGCACGTGGCTCCCGGGCCTTAGTTTGGGGACCCCTGGTGTAGACCCTCAACTCATGGCCTGGGTCCTGCATTGGTGGCTATCATTGGCAGCTTTCCCACAGAAAACCCTGGGAAGTGTAGTCTGCTGTGAAGAAGAAGAGTGGCCGTACCATCGGAGGCCACAGAAGGGACACTGCATAGGGCATCCTACAGTTGACGATTTGATTGACGATGGAGATGGCCTGTTAAAGCCAGATACGGAAAGCAGAAATGCAAATTGGACCTCCAGGTTCGCAAATAATACTAGGCTAATGGTTATAGCGAAGGAAAATAGCACTGGGATCAATATTCTATATAGTGGAATGCCATTGCCTCTTCTTCTTCTTCCCTCTCTCTGTCTCTTTTTCTCTCTCTTTTAATCACCTCATTGCAGAAATGGCATTGAAAGCAGAAGTCTCATTTTCTTCATTTGTACAAATTGAACATAAATCTAGTTTGGGGGCATGGCGCAGGTAATGGGGTGGCTGCAGATTGTGGGGCTGGGAAGTAAACTGGGATCACGGTGACGGGTGGGACATTGGCACCAGGGGGGCAAATGGGGGTCTGACATTACTTCCCACCCCCTGGTGAGAGAGGATGGAGATCCCCAAGGCAAAAAGTTCGGGGTTGATGGGTTGGTAAGAATTGAGAACATTTCATGAAATTCCCCATAAATTAGCCAAGGAAAAAATTAACTAGAAAAAGGGAGGCTGAGCTATTTGTTTGTTTATTTAATTTAAAACATTCCTCTTTCTTCCCAACACAGAATTTCAGGAAACTCACAATTTGAATTCAAAAGGTCAGAATTCTCTAAAGGATTTTAAAAACTCTTTTATTTTTCTGTTTCTAATTTACAACACCACAGCACCATATACAATGTATATGGGAAAGACATTGACATGACCTGACATATAAATGCTATAAAGACATATTATTTCAAAAAGTTAAAACATCCGACCCCTTTGTGACTTTTGGCCCGCTTTTGGTACAAGGGTTTAAAAAGCCAATGGCACCAATTCATAGGAGTTACAAAATAGTAATACAAAATACACACACAGCACAGCCCAGACTAGTCATGGGCCAATTTACCAGTTGTTATGAATTGTGGGCGTCCTGGAGGGCCGAAGTTGGCCCATGTCTGGTCCAGACCTTCTGCGAGAGGCCTTCTGAAATACAAAGATTCAGAATGGGGGATGACTGACTCAACAGCAGTCGTCCTTGTGGATAACAAGTTAAACATGAGCCAACATTGTGATGCGGCGGCAATAAAAAAGCCAATGGGATTTTGGCCTGCATAAATAGTATAGTGTCTAGATCCAGGGAAGTTATGCTCCCCTTTATTCTGCCTTGGTCAGATCACACTGTGTCCAATTCTGGGCACTGCAATTGAAGGGAGATGTTGACTCTAAACTGGAATGTGTCCAGAGGAGGACAACTAAAATGATCAAGGGTCTGGAGAACAAGTCCAAAGAGGAGTGGCTTAAAGAACTGGGTACTGTAGAAGAGCTAGCCTGTAGAAGAGAAGGCTGAGAAGAAACATGATGAGGGCCATATATAAATATGTGAGGGGAAGTGATTGGGAGGAGGGAGCAAGCTTGTTTCCTGCTGCCCTGGAGACGAGGATGAGGAACAATGGCTTCAAACTACAGGAAAGGAGATTCCACCTGAACATCAGGAAGAACTTCCTCACTGTGAGACAGAGAACTGTTTGGCAGTGGAATTCTCTCTCTGTCCCAGAGTGCGGTGGAGGCTCCTTCTTTGGAGACTTTTAAGAAGAGCCTGAATGGCCATCTGTCGGGGGTGCTTTGAGTGCAATGTTCCTGCTTCTTGGCAGAAAGGGGTTGGACTGGATGGCCCATGAGGTCTCTTCCAACTCTAGGATTCTATGATTCTAAGACAGCGGAAAGGGCTCTGCAAAGCGGGAGGGCAATTGGGCTTCCTGTGGGACCCCCATATTGTCTGCCATAGTCAAGGTTTCCCCCTGATGTTAAGTCCAGTCATGTCTGACTCTGGGGGTTTGCTGCTCATCTCCATTTCTAAGCCAAAGAGCTTAGGGTGGACATTTCTCTTCACCTTTAGTCACCATTCCTGGAAGTTAAGCCTTTCCATGGGGAGAAGAGGGGAAGGTAGGTGGTGGAGGTATATTTTGACATTTCTTGGAATTTTATCCAAAAATTGGGATAAAGAGCCAGACCCTTACACTCCTAGTACAGTAAAAGTAAAGGTTTTCCCTGACGTTAAGTCCAGTCATGGCTAGGGGTTGGTGCTCATCTCCATTTCTAAGCTGAAGAGCCGGCGTTCTCCGTAGACACCTCAAAGGTCATGTGGCCGGCATGACTGCATGGAGCGCTGTTACCTTCCCGCCAGAGCGGTACCTATTGATCTACTCACATTGGCATGTTTTCAAACTGCTAGGTTGGCAGGATCTGGAGCTAACAGTGGCCGCTCACACCACTCCCGGGGTTCATAGGTCCCCCCAATCTATAGAAAAGGCCAACTCCGTGGTTTTTGGACTGGAAGGAGACGGGAGGAAGCCTATTGCCATCAGCGCCATCACCATCCGATCATGAGGCTCCCTTGACCATGGCCTTGATGAAAGCATTGAATGGGGGAAAATGAAGCCAAGGGTCATCTGTCCATCCGCCGTCCCCCCCTTTGAGTGCAGCTGCCACATTAATGCACCAACATTGGAAAGATAATGACAGTTGTGCAGATCAAAGGAGCCCTTTGCCTGACAATTACGGTGAAATTGAAGCTCTCCTGCGAGGAGGGAAGGGTTGGCTCCTGTGGGGCTCCCCCCCCCATAAATTTATTTATTATTTGTTATATATAAAATGGATTCGTTGTGAGCAAATTTGTTTTCTAGGGCTATCGACAGAGGCTGGCTGCCAATGTGGGCCTTGCAGGGCGGGACGTGGAGTGTCCAAGGCTGCCTTTTAAAGGCAAAAATAAAATAAAATGGACACCGAAGCCTGAGAGAGGGAGAATGGAGGGAGAAGCTGATCAGGAGTGAATAAAAGTCTCCTTTTCAGTCGGAACCCTCCCCCCGGTACCCATTTTCCCTCCAGAAAAGCCGGCCTGTAATTGCTTGCAATCACTCGGCACAAATTGTCTGCTCGTATTTGCTTTTTAATTTTGTATAATCTGGTCCATTTCGCTCTCTCTGCCTTTGAGCTTAACCTCTCCCTCTCTCTCGCTCTCATATTCAGCCCCCAACCCTCCGCCGGCCCACATCCTTTCTCGTCTCTTGTGCCTTAATTCTTCAGGGCGGTTGAAAAAATTAGTAATAATTTCCAGAGATATTTCACGGTGGGGGGAAAAAGTGGGGGGAAATATCCACGGCCTTTTGAGTACAAGAAAGCATTATTTGGTGTGTGTATATTTCTCTTCCTTTTGGGATATATAAATACCCAAGATGTCTTTGGTGGCAGATGGGGACTCCTCGGGCGCTTCAGGCTGCAGGAATGGGATCAATTCAAGGAGATTCAGAGCAAGGGGGCCTGGCTTGTCCATGCTTTGTGTATCTGCATCTGAGCATGGATTTCCTAGCATTATTTACACACAAACACAGAGTCACAATGACCACAAAGCATCCTGGCCAAGGCTCCTACTTGACTGCGCTTCTCTCTCATTAGATTTTAGTGATGTGCATTTGTATGGAATCGCTGTTCATTTTGTTTAGTTTCATTCATTCAGTATCAGTTTTGTATTTGTTGCAGTTTCCAAAAACAGAATGCCTATACTAATAGAATTTTTGTCTCACTTACGAAAAAACGAAAATTTTCAGACCACTGGCAGCAATGGGAGGGCTTCCGAGGCTCACCCCCCCTGCTCAGTTTTTGGGCTAGAGGGGTGAAAATCACCACACAAGAAGGGCATTTCGACCCCTTTTAGCCCACCAAGAGGTTTGGGTCTTCCCCAGAGTACTATTGTTATTATTATTAACACCCATTGGCAAACATCAGCTGTCATGGAGAAGCAAACCTCTCTCAGACCCATCTTAGGGTCCCAGAGTAACTACTGTTTTAATATTAATATTATTATTAACACCCATTGGCACATATCAGTTGTCATGGGGAAGCGGACCTCTCTCAGACTCAGCTTGGGGCTCCAGAGTAACTATTGTTTTTAATATTATTATTATTATTAACACCCATTGGCACACATCAGTTGTCATGGAGAAGCAAACCTCTCTCAGACCCAACTTCAGGTTCCAGAGTAACTATTGTTACTAATATTAATATTATTATTAACACCCATTGGCATACATCAGCTGTCATGGGGAAGCAGCCCTTTGTCAGTACCTGCTTATTGTTACACAGCACGAAACGAAAGGAAAACGAAAGCAAGCACGGCAACCGTGCAGCTTTCTCTTTCGTGTCGCCTTTTGTTTCATCCGAAAATGGCATCTTTCGTTTTGTGCATCCTAATGGATGATACTAAATGAATAGATGAATGAAACAGATGAAACAAGTACCACGCACATCACTATTAGATTTATATTTGAGATTGTGAGGCCGAGGTTGCAGCTCACCAAACTACAACTCCCAGGATTCCATACAGGGTAAAACAGATGCAGGTAGGAAAAATTCACATCATATACTATACAATTAAACATACAATCAAGGCGTGATCAGCTGGACCCAATCCGTATTGAATTTCACGGGTCACGAAGCACATCCGTGAAGCTCCACCAAACCGATTCCTCTTTTCCTTTCCCGCTTTCTGAAACCAGGTCTGAAAAGTTCATTAAAGTTTTAATGCGATTTGAGAGGAAAAATTGAAATAATGATTTGATATACAGGCATTGATGAAAGATGTATTTTCCGAGCAGTAAATTAAAAGCTCGTTAATATTTCAGGGAGGGTATTTTGTGCTTATCGGTTTCATCTCTGTTTTTGACCTATGGCTCGGAGTTCCCAGCATGAAGGCGATGGTAGAATCTGTTCACCATAAAATGTTAATTATAAGTAAATTGCAGCACAAACGTTCAATCAGCCACATTAATGTGACATAAAGTGAATTATTGTAGCAGAAAATTCTCAAATGTGACTGAATTTTGCAATCGGCCTCCTCCATCCCACCGCCGTTCCTCCCTGGGTTTGCGCCATGCGCTTGAGAGCCTTTGAGTTTCCAGAGAGGCGCCTGGCGACCATGTCCCCCACTTGGGCCGCCTTTAAACATTCAGAAGTGCCGCTGGATTCATTCACACTTTGCCTGCTAAATGGCTCTTAATTACATCAAATTCGCTGTGCCCACTGGCAAAGTGGAATGGAAATGTGAGCAGTTTAACCATTTGCACATCGCTCATCCCTACTGTCGAGGCTGAGAAAGATGCCAGAGTACATTGTGACGCATCAAACCTTCCCCCAAGCACCCAAAGCAGAGCAAATGCCCAAAGAGCATATGCACACACAATGTAGAACATGCAGAGCACATGAGGCTGGCACTCTTGGGAGCCCTGTTTCCAATTGACATCCAATAAGGGGAGCCTAGAAAACGGGATTGCCTTGAAGGACCTTTTGCCACGTTGCCCTTTCTTGCCATGGGCATCAAGGCTCTTCCAAACATACTGGGCATCGTCTTATGCCTGTGCTCCATGATCCAATTCCGCCTTCATGCATCGTCATCCTATGTAGTGCCATGTGCCACATTCTTCTCCTGAATTCCTGTCAGATCCGTTTGAGGTCAGATTGAAGAAATAGGATGAGGAGAAGCACTTGCAGGCAGCATTCAATCTCTTAAACCCAGGACTTATCTGGTGCCTAGAAATGTGTGCTGGTTCTTCCAAAGTATTTCTGGGAGGTTGCTTACAGAATCACAGAGTTCTAGAGTTGGAAGAGACCACAAGGGCCACCCAGTCCAACCCCTTCCAAGAAGGAACAGCCAATCAAAGCCTTTCCACCAGATGGCCATCTGTCTGAAAACCTTCAGAGATGAAGACTCAACTGAACTCCAAGTCAACAACACATGCAACTGTTGAACAGCTCTTACAATCAGGAGTTCTTCCTAATGTTCAGGTGGAATCTCCTTTCCTGCAATTGATTCCATTGCTCCATTGCTCTAGTCTCTAGAGCAGCAGAAAACAAGCTTGCTCCTCCTCCTTTGGGGCATCCTTTCAAATATTGAAACATGGCTCCTCTCAGGTCCCCCTTCAATCTTCTCTTCTCCAGGCTAAACATTGTCAATTCCCCGAATCACTCCTCAGAAGGATTCATGTCTTCCATTCCTTGGGCCATTTTGGTGGCCCTTCTCTGGACACCTTTCAACATGTCCATCTCCTTTTTGAGTTGCTTTGCCCAGAACTGGACACAGGGCTATTATTCCAAGTGAGAAGGTATGACCAAAGGAGAATAGAGTAAGACTATGACTTTCCTTGATCCAGACACTAAACTTCTGTTGATACAGCCTAGGTTGGGTTTTTTAGCTTGCTCATTGCCACTGTTCCCTGTAAAGTCCAAGAGTGATGCCAATCGGTGGGTCCTGGATGATGGTATAAGGGGCTCTTTAACTATCTTTCTCTTAGAGGTCAATGGAGGGGTCTTCCTTTCGCACCTACAATTCTCCTTTCTTGCTGACCTGCTGCTTTGGCCAAGAACTGGGCAGCCCTCCATTTAAGCTACGTCTCCGCTTTGCCAACTAGAAGTCCCTGCAACTCTTCCGCCATCTTTAATTTAAGTTTTCTTATTGTAATTATTGGAGAAAAAGTTACAATTATATAAACATCTTTGCCTGTTTTCCCCATTGAGTCCTGAGCGTCTTTGCTCAGAAACAAGTTCCTCTGATTCCGGAGGGATCATGCACCTCAACAGTATTATTACCCCGTCACCCTGGCATTTTAATCGGCTTGTATTAATTTTTGTTGCTGCTGAGTTTTGTTGGCACTTTTGTTCATCTGAATAAATTAATTGCAGCTCGCTATTTAATGCTGTCATTATAGTAGGGCTGTTTATTTTAGTATAATGAATTGTTGTTGGGGTTTGAGTATTATTGTATTGATTATTGAAATTGTCTGTTTGACAGTTTTGTTTGCTTTCATTATTTATCCATTTCTGTAATGGACTGGTTATGAGAGATGGCTGGGTTTATTAGCAAACTGTGTTTTTAAATTTAATTGCGCTTTACTAGGTGAGCTGGTTTCGTAGCTTAATTGCATTTCAATTCCATCTTGCCACGAGTCACCCTGAGCCTCATTTTTGGGACAAAGTCAGCATATGAATTGGAGAAACTCGGGTGTAAATAAGGTTGTGCCTAATGAGAAGTTGCATTGAGTATCCTGACCTGCATAGAAATGGGGTCCCTACGGAGGCCTGACTCAGTTTGGGGTCCACTTATTGCTCAGGTGATGAGGATGATGGGAATATTTCAAGTTCCTGAACCTGCATCACAACATGCACCAGAACAGGCAGATATGGAAATGTTGGGTTTCATGCGTCATAATGAGAGCAAACGGCACACTTATTTATCATAGCTTTCTTTAAAAAAAAAGTACTTCCAGAATTTAATGAACAGCTTTAGTGGTAATTAACACATTTCCATATTCATGCTAAATCAGTATCTATAGAGATAATAGTTGGCACACTTCAATATTGATGACATTTTCATAAATACAGGAAATTGGTAATTACCCTGGCTACACAAGACACCCACTCATTAATTCTCCCCTGAATGATGCCACCTGCAACGGCTGCCTTCTCCGGGAGACCCCTCCCCCCCAAAAATCCCAAAACTTCCCTTCTGTTTGTGGCTATGCGTCCAGTTATGGATTCAGGGGCTTTGTGTCAGTCTTGTACTTGTAGGGTTGGCCGGCTCAACTCTGCAAGCCTGGAGCAGAACCTTCTCAATACTAGGAGAGACCCAGTATGTCCCAGCCCTGCCTGTCCTTCAGAATTGGTCGGCCCATTGAAAGAGGTGGGAGCTTGTATTGATCACAGCCAACAAGGCTCGAATCAAGGCGGCTTTGAGATGCCTATTGACACCTAGGTGGTCACTGGGCTTGAGGTCAGCCTGAGTCAAAAGCATTCCAAGTCCAGGGAGGCCAATCAGGTCAATAAATGTGGGCTGGCTGGACCCCCTCCTCTCCTCCTCTCCCTGATCCCTCCCCTTTCTGTTGGACACTTGTTGCATCCTTTGAACGTGGTCTCTGCCCAATGGACTCTATGTCCAAGGAGGAGAGCGAGATGACCATTGGGGCCATCTTGGCCAATACCTGGGGAGAAGGATCAAGGGCCCTCCATTTATTGTAGTTTGTGGTTGACACTTACGGCATCCTGCTTAATGATGTCACTTGATGGCCTACGACATCACAAGGAGGTCATCTCAGGCCTCAGGTCTTGCCCCAGAATCTCCTGGTTTGCCATGGATTCTGAATCTTGGCTGACTTTGCCGCCAATGCAAAGAGGATATCTACTGCACAGCAGAAGGAAGAAAGCATGGTGTTTTAGGCAAAATAAAACAACTTCTGATAAACTAAAGTACCTCTCTTTACAGTATCAATTTCTACATAAAATGGTTTAAGGTAAATAGCTAATCAGGAGGCCCTTTGAAAGCCGCCCTTAATTCCCTGTCATTGGGGATGCAGGAACTTGACTCACACTGTTGCTTCCAGTGGTGACCCCGGTGTCACTCGATTTCCAACTCCAGAGGCACACGTGGCTTAACAAGATTATGTTTAATTAGATGAATTAACAGTTTTTTCCAGTTATGCAACCTGCTTGTTCTGTGGGCGATGTGGAATAAAAGCAGAGGTGAGATGCAACAGAGCTGGTGCGCCAAAGAAGCAGGGAAACCTCTGCATTGTTGTTGCTGCTGTTACTGTGTACCTCCAAGCTGACTATGATTTATAGTGACCCTGTAGGCCATATTCCAGAGAAAGGAAGTGGCAAAACCACTCTTGAGATCCCTCTAACTAAACACTATGAAATGCATGGCTCGCCAGAAATCCACAGGTGATGTGAAGGTGCATTAAAGTATTCAGACACAAGATATGACCCTTTCTCTCCAAATGTTGCAGGTGGGGACTCCCAGAACAGGGGAAAGCGGGCCTTTTGGGGGAAATTTTTAGTTTGGGGGGGGGGTCGTGCACCCCCACGTATCTCTGGACACTTGCACCTGGCCTCACCTGAGCAAAGGCAGATGGGACTCCCTCCCAAAAGGAGCCACTCCTTCCCAGTCCCTTGAGTGGACTCCCTTGCCCCCACCCCTGACTCCGAAGAGATATTGATAAACAGTAGGGAGATTAGAGGCAAGCAACAAAAGGGATTAAGAGGCCGAAGGGATTGATTTATGAGAAAAGATTAAAGGAGCTAAATATGTGTAGCTTGGCTGGGAGACAAGTGAAGGGAGGACAAGAGGGCCCTCAGCAAGTATCTGAGGAATATTGGGACTGGACCAGCGGAGTGTGTGTGGCAGGAGTGGGGGTCCTTGGGAAACGTTACACTCCAGCTTTTGCAGGAAGATTAGGCTCTTAAACCAGGAGCTCAATGTGCCCAGGAGGAACTGGAAATGGAGCACAGGGGAAGCAAGGGGTGCAACGGAAAGCCGCTTCCCCACAGCCCTGGAAATGGTAGGCTACCAGGAACCCCCCATCTTGTGTCAATTAAATCAAGACTGGGAATGTAAAGTGGCAAAGGGGGAGATACGAAGAGTAGGAGGCATTGGTGGATTCAGCAGAAGCCCCCCCCCCTGGGTCTGGCCGCCTTTGGGCCCACAGAATGGGGCTCCCACTCTGCCTAATCCACTGACTGATAAAGAACTGAGATTTCCCACTGGGATTAGCGAGTAGCACTCCAGCCCAGAGATTAGTTCATCAAGCGTCAGTTGGGAAAGTCTTCCAGACTCCATTTGCAGATTAAGGGGCTCAGGGCTCATGCGGGACAGCACTTGGGCAAGTGGGGTCTTCATCTCAGGGGGCTTCTGTGCCTCCACCGTGGTTGCCTAAGAGCTGAGGGGGGCTTGTGGTGGCCCTCAGAACAGACCCCTGCTGCTCCCAGGGGTTCCCCAGTCACTGCCCAGAAAGGGGCTTCTCATCTTGGGCCCAGGCAGTCCACGGAGCTCCGTTCCACTGTGGTTTCTTCTCCCCCCCCCAGTATTGTTTTCTGAGAGTAAAAGGACTTAACAGAAGGCAAAACAATGTGTTTATGGGCAGCATTTCCCCTCCATAGAGGCCACAGACCCCACCTGGTCATTGCTGCCGCCATTCTCTTCCTGGCCTTATTATTAGTAGGTCTGGTGTTGGGGCTGTGAAGAAGAGAGGGTGACTCTCCAAACTAAGGGAATATCCTTGCATGATTACCGGCCCGTGTCCCTATGAGAGGGGGCTTCTGAAGGGAGGGGGAATAGTGGGAGATGGAGGGAGGGAGAGATTTGGAGGCCTCTTTCCTGGGGGTGCTTCCAGGTCAGGAGTGGCAGGAGATAGTGGGCGACCAGCCACTTAATGAAGCCCTGAGGGATCGGTCTGACTTCCTAACAATTTCTCTCCAACTCATCAGGCAGGAAAAGTGAGGCAGCAGCAATGAGGATCACGTACTCCCCCCGCATGCCTCCCTCCCCCCTTTGCCCCCATCCTCCCTTCGCTGGGCATCCCCTTCTGCCTGAGCGGATGTCTCTCTCCAGGCCCCAAAACAAACCAATTAGGAGGAGAGGCACCAAGTGGAGCCTTCCTTGGGAGAGAGGTAGGAACATGAAGCATCAGAGTATTTGCAGGCTTTTCAGATGCATGCGTGTGGACTTGCACTGGGGTTGTGCATGTGCCTTCAAGTTGCCTGCTGTCTTATGGTGGCCCCGTGAATGTTCCATTGGCTTTCTTAAGCAATGAAGACTCCGATGTAGTTCTTCCAGTTTCTTCCTCTGAAATAGAGCCCACAAAACTTGGCACTGGTTGATAGCCTTCCATCCAACTGCTAACCAGGGCTGGCCATGCTTAGCTTCAAAGATCGCAGAATGTCCTGCCTTTAGGGTATTTACTAGGATTTGCAGAAGTCACACTAAGCATGTGGAGCAAAATATTTGCATAGTGCAACAAATACATCCTGCAGGGTGCAAATGCAATGGGTGAGACTTCCATATGTGCAACTTCATACAGTAGTGCCACCCACTGCATTTGTACATTGCTCACTGAGCATGGCACTATGGCACCTAGCCACTGACACATGTTGCTCAGTGATGGCATTCCATATGGGGGTTGCATAGTGGTGTCGAAACATACCTCCCCTGTGGGTATTTGGGTGGCACTGGCTCTCTGCTTGTTTTGGGCCGGCATCCAGACTAGCATCCTTCCTGGCTAGAGGCTCAGTGCCCATCTGCAGATCAGCAGCCACAACAGTGCCCCAGATGGGTCTCTCTATGAGAGAAAGAGTGCATATGGAGGCCTGGGATTCTCAGTCCGGCGCATCCACCCATGAAGCGATTTGCCTGGCATGAATCATTGCTCCCCCTCGGCCCCCCTCCCTGACCCCCCCCCCCCCATGTAAAGCGGGCATGAGAGAGCTGACCTACTTGCCTGGCAGAGCTATTGTGGGGATTAATGAGATAATGATCACAAAACACTATCTAAACGAGGGAGATTAATACCGAACGTGGCAGAAGCCGCATGCCGCCATATGGATGCCACTTAGCATCCCTGGAGGGAATACGTCTCAAATTGTTTTGCATATGCAAATGGAGCGGCGGCTGGTGGGGGAGGTGTTTATCAGGCTGAGCCCTGGAAATGCCTGTGGCATGAGGAAGGGTGGCAGTGGGCATCGAGGGGATCCTCCTTGGTCAGTGCCCCAGGAAAACGAAGAAGGGGGGCTGGAGATGCCCATTTTGGGTGGTCAGAATAGAGGTCACCCTGCCTTGCCTGCATGGCAGTCCAATGAGGCACAAAGTTGGCAGCCAGAAGAGTGCATGCCTCCCCCCCCCCCGCCCATTCACACTAATGAGCCCTTCCCTCTGGGGCTTCTCTTGTTCCCTCTTTATCTGGATCGGGGTCCCCGGGGAAGGGCCAGCCTCAGAACACTCCTGGAGAAGCCCTTATCTCAGCAGATCTATCGATGTTCTGCTGCTGCTCATTGACTCTGCAACGCAAACACGCTTAGCAACATTTGCTCTCTGAATAGGCCTTTATTGGTGGGAAGGGAAGGGCAGCAGGAGAGGGAGGATGGCGGGTGGGCGCACGTCCTCAGGTGGGTAGCAGCATGCCCTTCTCAACCCGTCCCCCCAAATACCTCCCACTCAAAGACTCTCACCTTATAGGGAAAACGGTGCAGCTTTTGAAACCCCCAAAGAGAAGGGCAGGTGCCACCCCCCAGTGTTTCTGGAAGGGCAAACTTGGGGTCATATTGGGGGGGGGGGGAGGAAGCAGGGGCCAAGGGCCAGCCCCACAGACACCCCGGAGGAGAGGCCCATCCAAAGGCCGATTAATTGTTGAACAGCAAAAGAACTAATTGGCTTGCGAGGATTCCATCTGCCGTAAGCTGCCTTAATCGCTGGCACCAAAGGCCCTGGCCATGGGAAGCCCTCCAAAGCTTGTCGCCTACAGAGGCGACCAAACGGCGCTGGCATTGTCCCCCAAGATGGTCCCAGAACCAACTGCAACATTTTATTCCCACCCTCAATCTTTTTTTTATTTAAAGAAATCTAAGAAATAGCTGAACAAATAAAGTATCATTCTCTTCAAAATTGCCTTTCAAGCCATAGCATCCTTGGAAGATGTGTTGTCGAAGGCTTTCATGACTGGGATCAAAGGGTTGTTGTGTGTTTTCCGGGCTGTATAGCCATGTTCCAGAAGTATTCTCTTCTGACGTTTTGCCCACATTTATGGCAGCCATCCTCAGAGGTGTGAGGTATATGTGAGGTATTATACCTCACACCGCTGAGGATGCTTGCCATAGATGTGGGTGAAACATCAGGAGAGAATACTTCTGGAACATGGCCATACAGCATGGAAAACACACAACAACCCAATCCCTGGAAGAATTCTGGTGTGGATCCACCTAAGTTCCAGTTTCTGCCCTTCTTTCTTAAAGTTTCAGTTCAGGTTCATGGAAATGGTGGGACGCTCCCTGTTGCCCCAATGTTAATTTTGGGGCCGAATTGTGAAGGCCATAATGTCCAATAACTTAGGACTATAAGGAGCCCATGCAACACAAGCAGGATATTGTGCACTGGAGTGGTATTATTTTGCTGGTGTGGATCCAAGTGAAGGCATTGTTCGCTATATGATCTGTCTTGAATACCTTAATGGGAAGAGAGGCCCAAAAGGCCATGATCCACATCCATCCTGAGGATCAGGACCAGTTTCTTCTTCCTCGTCCTCCTCCTCCTCCTCCTCCTCTTCTTCTTCTTCTTCTTCTTCTTCTTCTTCTTCTTCTTCTTCTTCTTCTTCTTCTTCCTCCTGAAGTTACTGCTGAGACTCTAGTTGGTACCCCTCTGGATGGGCCAGGTGTCTCCCGCTCACACCTTTCCCAGATTATCCGCTTGATCATTAAACGTTGGAAGGAGAACAAGAGAGGCCTAATTTCGTTTTTTTGTTTCTTTCTCTCTGTGGTTTAATCACAGATGAAAGAGACTAATAGCACTACAGAGCTTTCTGGTGATCAAAGGCCAATCAATCCTCTTTGTGGAGTAATTAACTATTTGCTAAACTTGCAGAATTGATTTCCATTTAGGGCTAAGAGAGAAGATTTTAAATGAAGACCGATTTGCCGGGCGTGAGGATGCCAGGAGATATTCGGAGTGATGAATTGGAGCCGGCTAATTGGAGGCTGAAAAATATACCTGGGATCTGGCCCAACCTGCTCAGGCTTTTGGGGAAAGGCAGGTGACAGAAAGCAAGTCTGTAGGCAGCTTTTGCAGAGGAAGAGGGACCTTAGTCTTGGATTTAGCCTGGTGGTCATCCTCTCTGGCCAACGGCTCTGGAAGGGCCTCTGGCTTCAGTTTGGAGCTCAAGTGCAACCATGGCACACAACCCAAGGGGTCAAGCCCCAGGGCCCATCCGCTTGACTGCTGGCTTGGGAGCAGGACCAGGCAGATGAGGGCGGCCATGATGGGGCATTGGGAGGTCTGTCTTGGGCTATCTCGGCCTTCTTCAAGGCAGGAAATCAAGAGGAGGGGAGGCTTGGTCACTGCTCAAGCCAGTCCAGCGGAGAGAGGAGAGGCAGGGCGAGCAATGACGAGGAGGGGGCAAGGAGAGGGCCGTGACAGTGACCTCTTGCTTTGGCTGACCAGCCGCTTGAGATGCAGCAGGGCCTGCCACCAACAGCAGCATAATTAGGTTAGGGGCTGCGGTGGCTGGCTGGAAATCAATTCGGTTGGGCCGGTGCATTTGTTCGGAAATCCACTCAGCTGAGCCTGGAGTGTATTAGGCTCCCGGCCCATTGCAGTGACCTTTCCAGGATTGGGGTTGACACTTGAACGAAGGCGTTTGTCCAGTTAAAGGACAGGGCTACCGGCGGGCTCTTATCTCCCCTAAATTGGATTACTCAGATCTGCTTGTTCTCTTTAAAGATAGCTACTCCAGGGCTTTCCCCCACGTTCTTCCTATCTGCCGGAGACTGTTACCTAGTGATTACCATTTAGCGCACTGTTTTTAGCTATTCCTGGACAGTTAACACTTAAATGCCGCCAGCAACGGCAATTGCTTCCACCAGCAGAGCTCTTGGGGAGCCTGTCTTTTGCCAGCCCCATAAAACACCAAGGCCGGGGGCTTCCCACTCTTTGCCAAAATGCAGCTGGGTGCCAACTCTCCTAGAAGGTGGGCGTCTGGCCACCAACAATGTTTTGTAGGATACCAGACCAAGAGGGGTGCAGAGGTTGGGGTGTGATTGAGCCCCCTTTCTAAGACGGATTTCTATGAAGGGATCCAGCAAATGAATCACTCTGACCAGGAGGTCATGAGTTCGAGGCCCGCTTGGAGCCTATGTTTGTCTTTGTTCTATGTTAAAAGGCATTGAATGTTTGCCTATATGTGTAATGTGATCCTCCCTGAGTCCCCTTCGGGGTGAGAAGGGCGGAATATAAATGCTGTAAATAAATAAATAATGTAATCCAGCTTCCATGGATCTGCATGAGGCCCCTTAGAGAGGCAGAAAACCCACAGTGCCAGCTCCAGGATCAGGTCCTTTGCAAGCTCCATCCAGGCCATTGTGGCTCAGAGTGGCAGCTTCTGGACTAGGGCCATTTTCCTAGTCCTCTGTTTCCTGGAGAGTTTCCAGGGACCAATTGAACAGTTTTAGTCAATGGGTACAAATATCGTATCAGTCCCAGAAACCCCAGGAAGTATTGGTCTGGGGAGCAGCCTCATTGACAATGAAGCCCGGGTCCCTTGCTTGCACATGGAAATCGATCATAATGTGTCCGTGGCATGGCACAGAGGCTAGAGGTTGCCAGAACGAAGCAGCAAGCGAGGAGTAGGCTTGCAATGGATAGCCTCTAGAGCTGACATCTCTTGAGCTTTGCACTGTGTGTGTGATGTGTATGGAAGTGGTAGGGTTTCACCTCAAAACTGGCTGGCCTTGGCTCCAAATTATGTGTCCCTGTGTCTTGCTATGCCTCCTCCCCCCCCCCTCTCTTTCTTTCAATCTGTGCCGGGGGTTGGCTTTGAGTTGCTTTGGGTTGTTGAGCCCTGGCAGCTCTGCCCAAACCCCCGTGGAATACAAAGGCTTCCGAGTGTGCAGCCTCTTAATCTACAAAGCATAATTAATCCTCTTTTAGCTCGATGCGCCAAGGAGCCCCGGCCGTCAATGAACTCACTCTCTCTATCAGGTTCCAGTGGCTGCTGAGGCCACGGCAGGCGCCTTTCTCTCGGAAAATACCCCTCCTGCCACTTGCCCAGATGAAATTAACAGGAGGAAGAGATAGCGGGGCTGGAGCGGGAGGTGTCTGGGGAAATAGGCAGCCGTAGGGGGGGGGGGGCTACAACATGAGGGAATGGCAGCCCCCTAAACACAGCTGATGGCTCTGGCTTTCTGCTCAGCAGCCTGCCAATATCAATGCACTTCTCTGTCTGGGAGCCCCAGAACCTAAAACACACTCCACAATCAGTCTTGCTTGTGCTGCATGGGGCCAAATTCAGCAAATAGGGGATGGACCGGGGTTGTTGTATGTATTCTGGGCTGTATGGCCATGTTCTAGAAGTATTCTCTCCTGACGTTTCGCCCACATCTATGGCAGGCATCCTCAGAGGTTGTGAGGAATGGAGAAAACTAGGCAAGGAAGGTTAATATATATCTGTGGAGAGTCCAGGGTGTGAGAAGAGTTCTTTGTCAGTTGGAAGTCAGTGTAAATATTGCAGTTAATCACCTTAATTAGCATTGGAAAGGTTTGTCTCTTGCCTGGAGGGCATCCTTTTTTCAGAGTCATTAGCCGTCCCTGGAGCTCCTCTGCCCTCAGAGTGTTGCTTCCCATCTACTGTTCTGATTTTTGAGTTTTTTTTAATACTGGTAGCCAGATTTTGTTCATTTTCATGGTTTCCTCCTTTCTGTTGAAGTTGTCCACATGCTTATGGATTTCAATGGCTTCTCTGTGTAGTCTGACACTCTCTGGAGTGGTCAAGCATTTCTGTGTTCTCAAATAATATCCTGTGTCCAGGTTGGTTCATCAAGTGCTCTGCTATGGCTGATTTCTCTGGTTGAGTTAGTCTGCAGTGCCTTTCATGTTCTTTGACTCGTGTTTGGGCCATTTGGGATGGACCATTCCCAAATGCCTTCGCAGCCCCCCACCCCACCCCACAATGACATAGCCCTCTTCGCCTGGCTAGCAGCCACAATCTCCTCTTTTTTGTTAGGTCTGCCTTACAAAATGTGTCTGAGATAATGATATGAAAAATTCAGAAATATTTGAAATGTGGTTGAAAAATATTGGTTTTGGCTGATGAAAAGGATCAGGGGTCAACAAGAATCTTCATGAGATGTATTCTAGGCAAAATTCACTTGCAGAGAAAACAACATTTTTTTTCTGCCCAGGAGTGTGCTTCTGCCCATACAGAAACTGCTGTTTTCTATGCAGAAAAGCCACGAGTGAATTTTGTGTAGAATCAGTGCCCAGCTGCAAATAGATATTGCCAAAGGGTTTCATGCCGTGAGGAGGAAATATCTGCTTCCTTCTGAAAGAAAAGCAGGGAAAAATTCCATTCCTGGTCAGAGACCCCGAAGGGACTGTCTCCTAGGGGGGCCCATGAGTTTGTGGGTGCTGTGGAGGACATGGCCACTACCTTCAGGAAGAGTGGAGGGAGTACAGTGGAGTCTCACTTATCCAAGACTCACTTATCCAAGGTTCTGGATTATCCAAGGCATTTTTGTAGTCAATGTTTTCAATATATCATGATATTTTGGTGCTAAATTCGTAAATACAGTAATTACAACATAACATTACTGCGTATTGAACTACTTTTGCTGTCAAATTTGCTGTATAACATGATGTTTTGGTGCTTAATTTGTAAAATCATAACCTAATTTGATGTTTAATAGGCTTTTCCTTAATCTCTCCTCATTATCAAAGATACTCACTTATCCAAGGTTCTGTCGGCCCATTTCGCTTGGATAAGTGATACTCTACTGTACTAGGAGGAGCCCCGGTGGCGATGTGCGTAAAGCACTGAGCTGGAGACCGAAAGGTCGCAAGTTCAAACCCCGGGAGCGGCGTGAGTGGCCGCTGTTAGCTCCAGCTCCTGCCAACCTAGCAGTTTGAAAACTGTGAGTAGATCAATAGGTACCGCTCTGGCGGGATGGTAACGGTGCTCCATGCAGTCATGCCGGCCACATGACCTTGGAGGTGTCTACGGAGAAAGCCGGCTCTTCAGCTTAGAAATGGAGATGAGCACCAACCCCTAGCCATGACTGGACTTAACGTCAGGGAAAACCTTTACCTTTACCTTTACTGTACTAGGAGTGTAAGGGTCTGGCTCTTTATCCCAATTTTTGGATAAAATTCCAAGAAATGTCAAAATATACCTCCACCCCCTACCTTCCCCTCTTCTCCCCATGGAAAGGCTTAACTTCCAGGAATGGTGACTAAAGGTGAAGAGAAATGTCCACTCTTCCAGCCCAGCTGGGCCTCTCCTGGCTCCTGCTCTGCCCCATTGCTATTCAAGGGCCCCATGGCATCCTTTGGGTCTGCCTCATGAAAACAGGAGCAGTCCGTGGGGGGCTTAGGTCAGGAAAAGGGCTATGCAAACCCTGCACCCATCGTGAACTGCGTGTCATCTTCCAATTCGATCACCTTTTCCTTAACTTGTCACTTGTAGGTTTTCTTATTGTTTGGGGTGTAAACAAGAGAAAGGAAGCCTTTGTTCCTTTGTGTCTGTTCAGATCTGCCCATTAATCCCAGCTCTCCATCCGTTCCCCCCACCCTCCGCCGCCTTCCCCTTTCCCCACCAATGCGTGCGGGATTACACAAAGCAAAAGTCATTAATTTTTATCTCTGACTATCGGTAGGGTTTTTAATGTGGCCCGGCTTGCTTATGCACCACCAATTACATGTCATAAGTGCTTGTAGATGCTGGAGCCCTATCGGAGGCTGATGAATCGCTGCCTTCGCCCAATTAGGGGGGGGGGGCTCCCTCTCAGCCGCCTGGAGCAGCTGGCAGGGCAAGGAGGGGGCCGGCTCTACCGGTCAAGGCCACTGGACAGGGATGGATGACATTAAAGGCCCAGGAGGCAGGCCAGGGACACCATAGCCATGTCAGGCACTGTGCTGAGGAAGAGAGGGAGGAAAAGGAATGGAGTAAGGGAGCTCATCAAGGAATTGTAGAAAATGCCCAAAAGCCAAAGGGGACGATGGGCAATCGTTTAGGAAGATCTTTTGCTTTGTTCTGATTTCTTGGAGAAATGCCCTACTAGACTCAGCGAAAGGAGTATTGGAAGGAGGACAGAAAGGGTGAGTCCCTTCTGTGCCTTTCTGTCCCAACCACCCAGGGCTGGGCTTGGTTTCCCTTTCATTCTCAGGTAGGAATGTTTATGGATCCACAACACCCTGGCAGTGCAGGCCTCTTTTTTGGTACCGTGTTCCCCGAAAATAAGACAGTGTCTTATATTAATTTTTGCCCCCAAAGATGCTCTAGGTCTTATTTTCAGGGGATGTCTTATTTTTCAATGAAGAAAAATTCACATTTATTGTTGAACCAAAAAATGAACATTTATTATATACTGTACAGTAGTTGTCATCACAAACCAGCATAACCAGACAAACTGTGAATCCTATCAAGCCTGAAGACTTGGCTCTTCCAGGAGGCTTTTGGTGACTGATCTCTGTATGATCGACCTGTTGTCCATTACAGTGAATTCCTTCCCCAGTATTATAATGGCACTTTATAGCCACCATAGCTGAGTAACCTCCTTCCCTTGAGAACATGATTTATTTGCACTTTTAGCACTTTGGCCTAGATTCTTTGAACCTAATCCATGATTTTAACATTTTATCTTGTATGTGGTTTTTATGACTTGCTTTTATTGGTTGATTATTGGTTTATTGGTTTTATTGTTTTGATTTTATTGTTCTGTTCGGGCTTGGCCCCATGTAAGCCGCCCCGAGTCCCTTCGGGGAGATGGGGCGGGGTATAAGAATAAAATTATTATTATTATTATTATTATTATTATTATTATTATTATTATTATTATTATTATTATTGTTACTACCATTATTTCCATGTACAACACTCTATGGTAGGTACATTTACTGATCCTGCATGCTCTGGTGTTCTGTTCGTTGGGCATGCTTCCAAACAAAAACTTTGCTAGGTCTTAATTTTGGGGGAGGCCTTATATTTAGCAATTCAGCAAAACCTCTACTAGGTCTTATTTTCTGAGGATGTCTTATTTTAGGGGAAACAGGGTAGCAGTGGCATTATTGCTGCTCAAGATCAGGAAGGCTCCTCTTCATTCCTTGCTTGACTCAACTCCCAAGGCATAGGGAGACCATCCTCAGCTGAATGCTTTGGGCTGAAGGAGCTCCAGAGAGGTTTCCTGGGTCCTCCTGGGTACTTTGGTCACAAAATCTACACATAGCAGAGAGGGTGGGACTTGGTGGCCGAGGAAGTGGGGCACAGAGGAAGCAGTCCCATCAGGACACCCCCCCCCATGACTTCTCCCTCTCCAGCCCCAGGGGCTCTTGCAGCCCACCCCTGTGCACCAAGGACAGCAATGCTATCCTCGCTCTGGTTCTGTCACTCTCATGCTCTCTCTCGTTCTGCCTTGCACATTCTCCTCCTCCTCTTCCTCTTAATAGTAGGCCTAAGGTATGTTGCCATGTGAACAAGTCATCACATCTCCATGGCAACCAGCCAGATTGACACACACACACCAGCCCCAAGGAGTGCTAGGTCCCCCCCTTGCAACCATGCTGTTGCTGCTGCATCCCCTTTTGTTAAACCCTCTGGAGGGCTCACAATGGGAGGGTCAGGGCTCCTGCTTCCCCAGTCGGGTCTCCTTTAACCTGGATGCTTCTGCATAAACAGCCGCCTCCTCCTTTCCCCCATCCCTACCCCGAAACACAAGACTTCTTTGGAAGACTCCTTTGCCGGGATGTTTTGAGTTCCAAGCCCAGCGAGCACTGTGCTTTGCATTGGCTGTAGGGGCTTCCCACTCCCCCCACCCAATATTCACTCTGCTTGCTTCCAGGCCTGGTTTGTGGTCTTGAAGGTGCCATCTATTGCTTCTCACTATCCCTTGGGTTACTCACAGGTGTCCACTGTTGACCAACGTATGTGACATCCCTTGAGCAGGCAACAGAAGAAAAACTAGCATCTCCGGGCCAAGCTATGAACTATGTATCCTTCTTCTTTCTTTCAGAATCTTAGTTGGAAGGGGTCACAAGGACCACCAAGTCCAACCCCATCCTGCCAGGGAGGAATGCATGACAAAAGCACTCTTTAAAGATACCCGCTCAATTTGTTCAAAGACCTCCAAGAAAGGAGAGCCCATCACCCTCAATGGCAACCCATTTCCCACTCTCAAACAGATCTTGCAGTAAAGGAGCTCTCCCTAATGTTTAATTAGAATCCCTCTCCATTGGTTCACTTTTTCCAACCTCTGGATCTGCAGAAAAGAAGCTCCAACTTCTCCATGACATCCCTTCAGATATTTAAAGATGTCTACCATGGAACCTCTCAATATTCTCTTCTCAAGGGGAGTCGGGCAGGAGTTGGGTAGGTTGAGCTTGCTTCCAGGCTGGTTTGTGGTCTTGAAGGTGCCATCTATTACCCCTCACTATCCCTTAGGTTACTCACAATGCTACTTTGCTACAATTTTAAGTTGCTCCTTCCAAAGCTTGGTCTCCAAAGCTTTGACCATCTTCGTTGATCTTCTATGGACACATTCTAGTTTGTCAATATCATTCATGAACTGTGATGTCCAGAACTGGGCACAGCAGTCTAAGTGAATATGATCTCTCTCTCTCTGGCAGAAAACTCTTAAGTACAGGACAACACTACAAACCCCAATTTCTGTAGGATGGAGCCATGGCTATTCAAATGGGACTGAAATGTGATCATTGCGTAGTTAGATGCTCCCAACATTAAAAATGGAGGAGGAGAAGGAGGAGGAGGAGGAGGAGATTCAACCTTCCTCAGTGTCTCCCCCCCCCCCCCCAATTGGTTTCAGGGGAGGAGAAAGGAAGGGCTCAGAAAGTTCATTACCTTTTGTTTAGCTCAGGGGGGCTGACTTGACGCGACCTGCTGCTGAAACTAATTACAAGATATAATTAAACTGTGACACCAAGATATTATACCGTTAGTTTACTAATGACACTGCAAAGTTGTACTGCCCGCGCAGGACAGAGATTACGCATCATTCATTATTTATCCTTCTGCTAAATGAGACGCTGACATTTTCAAAAATTACTTTGAGGTTTCTTAATTGTCGGCTCCAGGATGGGCTGGAAAGACCTCTCCTTCCTCCCGGTGACTTAGGCAAACCTCAAAAGTATTCTTAGCAGGGACACAAGCAGAAATGTGTGACCAGGGCCCGACCTTGAAAGCCCGGTTGCTCCACCAGGATGGCTTTGTGGCAGGCGAGGGGAGACCCTGCTGTGTGCCCGCTGTTGGTGAGTACAGGAGTGCTCTAATGGGCCTTTCTGGGTCCATGGCTGTTGACTTGCACTTTCTGGGACCCCGGCTTCGCTTCCAAACACTAAAATGTCCCCCTTCACCTTGGGAGCCACAAGGAGATGGAGCGTTTCTCTTTCATGCCTCTTGCAAGTGGCTGAGAATTACCGTTTCCTTCGTGGGTACCCATGGCTGGGATTCAAGAGGGCTATTTGCTGTTTCCGTATTACATTCTCGTTCATCTAATTCTCAGAACAACAGACTATTCATTTACTGCTTGCAATCTGATGAGTTTCTGAGGCTGTCCCTTTGCCACAGCCCCTCCTTCCTTGGTTTCCTGGGGGTCAGAAGCACCCCATAGTGTGCTGACCCCCTCGATCCACTAACCGCTTGATAACCTCAGAGTAATGGGATCTTCTCTCTCATCAGAGATGCTGCTGGGTGGCATAAGACAAGGCTTAATTTCGTCGGTGTGTAATGGCATCCCAGCACTATAATTAGACTAGTTGCTCTCCTGTCTTGATGAAGTTTGCTTTAACCCAAGAACCAAATGGAGAATCTTTGGGTGGCAGATGTGGAGCCCTCAGTTTGGAGATTGCCCACCACAGGTATGTGTCCTTCTCAATGTGTCTGAGATGGTTGTGGGACTGAGGGACAGCCCTCTCACAGGATTTTTAAACCTTAGTCATTTCCCTCGGTGTCCTGGAGTGTTTCTGTTCTGGGCATTCTATGCAGCTATGGGAAATCTGACATTGCAGGAGATTCAGAAGAGGACTGGAGAAGGGGAGGCCAGGGCATCATGAGAGGTAGCCACCCTCATTGTCCTCTCCTGAATTGGGGGGCCCCTTTCCCCCAGAGGCCTCCCTTCCTGAGGAAGGAGGGGGGCAGGGACTCCATTCCAGAAAGTCCCTCCACAGACAGAGACTCCAGTTCCCAGAGGCACTCTCAGGTGATCCAGGGCTTGGCCTCAGTTAGCCTGAGTGACAGGGGGCCAGGGTGCAGGCAGATACATTATTTAAACATGTGGAGATATAAGAGATCTTCTGCACTAATTACTTCGAAGGCTGTATTAATCACAAGACACTTTAATACCCAATCAATACAGGCATTTGTCAACGACCTTGTAAATCACCTCCACTTCCACTCGGCCGTGGAGCCAAAGATTGGGGTGGTGGTGATGTGGGGGGTTAATTTGGTTGCATTGCATGAGATGGGTTGAAGACAAGATATCCTCTCCTGCCCAAAAGACACAGTGTATGTGCGTTTTTGTGTGTGTTGATCCAGGAGTCTGTGAGGAAGTGGGGATCTGTGGGGTGGCTAGGCCAGGTTGCTTTGTTTTGAACTTACTGGCTGAGGCAGACTATATCAGCCACATAACATGACTAAGGCTCATGGAAGCCATGTAACACAATATGCTGGTAGACCTCTTTTTTTAGGCTACAACCCCAATAATCCACCAGCCACCAGAACAGATGGCACAGTTTCAAGAACATGCCATGAAGTATAACCTACCCAGGTAGCCCCAGGACACATCAACTAAAAGCTAATGCCTCTTGTCACACTAGCCTTTGGGGCAAAGGGATAAGGACCTTTTTGAGGCTCTGTAACTTGGGGAGAGACCTAAGGAAGGGAAACCATTTGCCCAAGTTTCTTTGTCTGCCCATGGGCTTTGGGCTGGTCCCTCTGAGCCATGTTTGCCAGAAGTCCCTTTGGCTTTCCCCTTCCCTCATGGCCCATCCTGCGCCCCCCAAGCAGCTGCCCTTCTTCCCCTGATCCAGGGAGACTGTCCCGGCCTCTTCCCGGCCTCTTCCGCTCCCGCCTGGTGGCCATTTTTTTATTATTTCATTTTATTTGTGGTCCCTGTCATCGGCCTGGGGCAAAGGGGTAAAGAGACCTGACACTAAGTGCGGGAAAACGCTGTATCTGGAATCCATCTTCCCGACGGCCAAAGAATAAAAATTCATGGCAGGACAGCCGCGGCTGACACGCTCCCCAAGACATATTGCAGGTAGCGTTATTTATTGTGGCACGGAGTTCATAGAAGTGCTACCTCAAAGCACCCAGAGACATCCTAAAAAGCCCATCTCCCATCAGGTGAGGCAGATTTATGGAGGCTGCTGGCGGAGGGGAGTCAAGCCCTGCAAAGGAGGAGAGGCAATACAAAGCAGTGCACTCTCTCATTCCCTTTTTCTTTCAGAGCTGGGCTCCAGCTTCCGTGAAGCATGGTTGGCTCCAAGGAGGCATTTGGCAGGGAGCATACAGACACCTCTAGAGCCTGTGGAGAGGCAGAAGAAGGAGGCCCAAGATAATGAGGAGGAAGCAGATGAGAGCCCTTGGGGCCACCTGGCAAAACCTTTTTAGGGGGATTATTGTTTTAAAAATTCCTCTGGTGATAATTGAGCGACATATGGGTTGTTCATGCCCCCTTCCCCATTTTGTCTTTATAGCAACTCTGCAAGTAGCTTAGCCTGATAAAGGGTGAATTATTTCTAGCTCCAACGTGATGCCTTGTCATACCCTTGCAGGCATCCCATCATAATAATATCTGTGGATCACCTGCATGCACTTCCAGGCCTCTGCAAAGTTCTCTGAGAGATGCCTTGTCTCTGGTTCACAGGCTCCTTATTATGGCATGCCTTTCCTCCTATGCGGAGCACACACCTTGCGCATGCGGGTTCTGAACAAAATGGGCCTATGAGGACTTGTGGAGGAGTTGTGGCCCACTTGTAGCCGACCGTGCGTTGCGCTAGACACAGTGGGGAAATTAGGTCAAGAGCAGCGACAAGGCATACGTGGTGAGAATACGCATTTATTTTGCCACAAATATTTACAAACAGAGATCCCCCTCCCTCCCTTTAGTATCAGGTGAGCACAGGGCCCCTTCTCAGCCTTAACAGCAGCACCATAGAAATGTTTGCGAAACAAAGGGCTGAGAGGGTGATAGGATAATGGTAGGGATATTTGTGCCGAAGGGGCAGAGTGCGAGTGACACTAAGATGGCTCTGATCAGTTAAGAATTGGGAAAAGACAGATTGGGGAGGCAATGGTGGATGAAGAACAGCGAGGCATGGAAAAGCCAGTACGGTCCAGGGGACCCCTCTGACCTCAAAATGAGGCCTGTCACTGGGAAGGGGTTGCACTGATGGATAGGCTACAACAGGGACACAAAGCTAAGAACAGCTTGGTTTGTTTGCCTGTTGGTTTAAAATGTTTGTTTACTGCCTCTCAGCCCTCCAGGACCCCTGAGGCAAGGAACAGCAGGAAAAACACTATTTAAAAGTGTAAAGATAGGCATATAAAAAAAGATCAAACCCAGTATCTAAAAATTAAAACAATTTCCCTCTTTTTTTAATTAAAAAAGACCTTTAAAAACCATGCACACACCCAACTTTGAAGTATGGAGATCTACACAAAACAGCACAGTTGTAGCTCCCTACAAGAGCTCAGGAGGGAACATCCTTTCTGTCAGGGGCCACTACAGAGAAAGCCCTGCCTTCTGAGCTGGACCAACCGAGTCTCCCAGAGTGTATGTGTTTAATATAGTTTAAAAACAGATATATTAAAATGGTATCAGCATAACTGCAAAACTGAAACAGAAGTCAAAAGCCCTGCACAGTAGAGCAGAGCAATTCAGGTGAAGCTGATCAAAATGACAGAAGTGGAAATCTGCAGCTGGTTTAAATACCATGCCAACCATTTTGATTAAAAACAGATCAGAACAGAAAGTTGATCAGGACTTGTTTAAGAGCCAGTTAGTATGGAAGCTGTGAGCATCCTTTGGGGCCTCAGCTGAGAAGTGCCTGCCTCTAGCACCTCAGTCTTGGGCTTGAGGTGTCTCTTGTGGGTCTCCCACAAGACTATTTTGAGTGCCTCTGAGACTATTTTGGCCCAAAGACTGCTGCGTGGTCCTTAGGAGCCCATGAGCTTTCACTGCTACTGCTGTCCCTGAGGTCAGTGTCCACCAGAGTGGTTTCCAGAAGTGCAGGCAGCTGTGGCGTGAGACCCTCCTCGGAGCCTCCTTGCTTGTCGTGTGACAATTGATCCCTCCCCCACCACCACCTGACCGCTGACCTGCCATCGCTGCTGCTCCGCTCTTGACCTCGGAGGTCTCCTGCTGGCCCTCATTGACAGCGGAGGGGAGAAAGCTAAGTGAATGTTTTCACAGCCCGCCTTTCTCTCCAGGCCAACTGGAGGTTATCGGGGCCAGGGGCCTGCTTCCCAGCTTCATAAACCTCTTAGGTTATTCGGAGTCATGATTCCCTTATTCAACTGCCTGCGCTTTTCCTTGGGACGGCTAATCCCTCAGCGTGACTGGTGGAAGCCGCAGTATTGATTTCTGTGTCTCTCTAAACCTCAGTTGTGTTTGACGCTTGTTAGACATCTGAAGGAATATCCAGTGGGCTCTGGGGGCAATTTGAGCACAGAGCTCAATAGGAGGCACTTGAGGGGAGGGGGAGGAGGGTGGGAGAGGTTTCTGGGCAAGGATTAGAAGGGGTCGGGATGAAAGATGAGAGAAGAGGCCGAAACTCGAAGGAAGGAAGGGCTTTGACCAGTGCACTGGACCTTGGTCCCTTGCACCAGAAGAGTGCCTTTATCTACTAGGCGCAAGGGGCCTAAAGACCTGCTTTCAGGGATTCTCCAACATCGCCACCACCATCGTCGAGTGTTGCTTAGTGAGAGTTTGTCCTGTCAATGAGGCCTCCAAAGGGATGTTCTGACTGCAGGCACAGCATAGATTTCCTAGCCTTCAGAAGTGTGTTGAAGAGAGAAGCAGGAAGATGGGGAAGTCTGTATTAAAGAAAGTTCAAAGGGATTTCATCATTCATTATATTCTCCCATAATGCCTCTTCAGCCATTGCCTGTCACCCACTAACTTTCATCCCATGTATATGATTTCTTAATATTTCATAATCAACCCAAAGACAATTTGAGGGTGCCCACAAAGTCCAGAATGTTTCTTCTGGCACCATTAGAGGCACTCGTATCTCTTCTTCATGGCCTCCTTCAATTAAGCCCCCCCCCCCCCCCCGGCTTAATTGGGAAATGTAGGTAGCTGCGCTGGACAGCCTCACCGCCTGGTGCTTTCCCTGAGGTTTCTCTGCATCCAAACGATAATGCCTGGGCCTCTTTAATAATGCGCACTAATCATGGCTAATGTTATTTCCCTGCCCTGATTTCACCTCACTTTCTGTCATTAATAATAGATCCCTTCCTCTTCTAGCTTTACAATTGCCCGCAGGCAGGGTTTCACACCGCCTGTCAGGTTGGGATTACATTGAAGCCTGGACATTGGGCTGCTATTTATGGAGGGAAAGGGGGGTCCCAGACCTAGGCATAGTCTGCATGTATGATAAGCGAATACACTTTAGCCCACACCCAAACTGCACACTGGGTTTGGCCACTTTGATGGAGGCGCATGGAGCCCGGCTCAGTTATCAGGCCCAGGCTCTGATCTCCTTTAGCCTCTCAGCGCCTTTTCAATATCCCATTTCAAAGGAGTGTGGCTCGAGGGTTGGTGGGCGCGGGGGGGGGGGGGGCTCTTCTCTCTCTCAGCCTTATTAAACCCTTATCCGTTTACACATTTCCACTCTCAATCTAACTCATAGTCTTTCTGGAGGACTTGGGTGGGTTCTGTCCTTTTGGGACATCAGGGCGCTCGCTTTCTGTAAGGCAGAGTCATTATTTATCAGCATCTTCTGGGTCATTAAAACAGAGAAAGGGATAACAAGAGGCAAGGGGGCTTCCCCCCTCCCTTCCTCCCCTTCCCTCCATTGAAGATAACGGCAGCAGGAGCGCTGAAGGAGGGAGGGCAAAGGTCAGGGAGCTGCCTCCGGATTGGCCGCCCGCTCACACTGACATTTCTGCAGTTTCATCAGAAATTCCAAACAGCCCATGTGAAAAACCCAGCATTATTTGCAGAAGAGAAGGCGAAGGGGGGGTGGGGGTCTGCAGGGAGTTGGGGAGGGGCCCTTTGTGCCCAATAATAAAGGCATCCCTCTCAGGGCAGCATCCTTCCTGCACAGCCCTTGGCCAAGTGAAAAGGATGGGAGGGCATCCAAGAACTACGTTGCAGTGTATAATAGCCTGTGCTTTTTCCTTATTAATACCCAGCCTTTCCCCCCCATAGATGAGACCCAAGGAAGCTTCCACAAATAATATTTATTTCTTATCTACCTATCTCTGTGGATCGAGGGTAGCAACAACAAATAACCCTTCAGAACATATAAAACCAAATACATACTTTAAAAGTGATAATTTAAAGATAACCTGGGTAGGCCTTTAATGCTAATCTGAATACAAACAGGGTCTGAAATTGATGAAGTTCTTCTGACAGGTCAGTCTGTGGTCTGGGGGCGGCCAAGGGAAATGTCCTCTAGGTGATGGTCAGCCAGTTTTGGCTGACTGAAGCCGATGCCTCTTCAGGACCTGGAGAAGGCGATCCTGTTGATAAACACAAAAATATTTTTTAAAATCAAGTCAAAACACATGTAGACAAATGCATACAAAAAAAAGGATGTAAACCGCTGAGCTGCTGAACTTGCTGCCTGAAAGGTTGGCGGTTCAAATCCGGGGAGCGGGGTGAACGCCTGCTGTTAGCCCCAGCTTCTGCCGAACTAGCAGTTTGAAAACATGCAAATGCGAGTAGATCAATAGGTACTGCTCCGGCGGGAAGGTAATGGCGCTCCATGCAATCATGCCAGTGACCATATTACCTTGGAGGTATCTACGGACAACACCGGTTCTTCGTCTTAGAAATAGAGATGAGCACTAACCCCCAGAGTCAGACTTAAGCGGCTGAGGGGGAAAAGGAAAGGGCCTGAGGCTGTTAGGAATTGTGGGAGTTAAAATCCAAAACACCTGGAGGGCCAAAGTTTGCCCGTGCCTGGTCTACACTGACCATATCATGCAGTTTCAAACTGGGACATTTAAATAGCCCCCTTTTTACCTGGAAATTTCTTTTAAATGCATTATGGAATGTTTTCTGTTAGGGACATGAATAAAAAACGTTTAGCACAAAACACTCGCATATTTCTTTTCCAGAAAATAATTTCTACAAACTATGCAAGAGGAAGATGTTTATGTAAACTTGTGCAGAATGTCTCGCATTTGCAATTCCTGGCCTTGGTTTCCTTTTCTTCGCTTTTTAAATGGAAATAAGTGTGCGATGTCTGCTTAACACCACGGAGAACAATCAGAGGCAAAATGATTCTCTGTTTTACTAATGTTGATATTTTGTTCTATTTTTATTGGGGTTTTTCTTTTCTTTTTTTGTTTTTTGATCTGCTTCTCAAACTGGCAAAGCCAAACAGGCTTCTTATAGCTTGTTTGTGCAGTTTGTTTATTTGCTCTTCAGCCCAAACAGACTCAAAACAAATCCGTTCAGTTTAGGACCTTGCATTCCTTTCCATTTGTGGGAAAGAAAATATTTTGTTAATGCCTATGTTTGTAATGGTTATGTTTCGGAAGAGCCTGAAAACCTGGCTCTTCACACATCCCCATAATTAATTATGTTCCTTGACCTTTCCTGTATAGGTCACACTTCTCCTGGTCAATCTTGATATTTACTTAGGGTCCTTCCCATCCCAAATTGACCTCCAATGAATTTGTAGCACTTTATCTGTTATCTAGAGTTTATAACTTATAACAAAGTGCACTTTGCTAGTCTATTACTCAACTTCGCTGTTTTTAATTCCGTGTTTTATTAAGTGTGTTTTTATTTTCATAGGTTAATGTTTAATTTTATAATTGCTGTATGTTTTGTTTACTGATGTATTGTTTATTGTCACTGTTTTTATCTGATATTATCTGTGAGCGGCCCCAGTACCCTTCGGGGGTGATGGAGGCGGGGTATAAATAAACTTATTATTATTATTTATTATTATTATAATTGTATTCTAAACAAACTACACTATCAGTAGGTCAACATTTGGAGCGAAAACAAAGCTGCCTAAAATGAATGTTGTGTTCCCAAATTGACTTGACAGGGCAATTAACAACAACAGCAAGGCAACGGAATGAGTTACAATCTGTAAAAAGTAAATTAAAATCACATTCCCCCCACCCCCAATTTTTTCCAAAAGTGCTGTTTAAAAAAGGATTTTACCCTTTATGAAACACCTTTCTCTTTGGGTTGCTGTGAATTTTCCAGGCTGTATGGCCACGTTCCAGAAGCATTCTCTCCTGAGGTTTCTCCCATATCTATGGCAGGCACCTTCAGAGGTTGTGAGGTCTGTTGGAAAGTAGGCAAGTGGTATTTATAATATCAATTTCCCTAATGAACATCTGTTTTACTGTGTTGTCGAAGGCTTTCATGGCCGGGAACACAGGGTTGTTGTATGTCTTTCGGGCTGTGTGGCCATGTTCCAGAAGTATTCTCTCCTGACGTTTCACCCACATCTATGGCAGGCATCCTCAGAGGTTGTGAGGTATGGATAAACTAAGTAAGGAAAGGAAAGAATATATATCTGTGTAGAGTCCAGGGTGTGGCAAGAGTCCTTTGTCACTGGGAAGCCAGCATTAATGTTTCAGTTAATCACCCTAATTAGCATTGGAAAGATTTTGTCTCCTTTGTTCAGTCATTAGCTGTCTTCTGGCTTCAGAGTGTTGGTTCCCATCTATTGTTTTGATTTTAGAGTTTTTTAATACTGGTAGCCAGATTTTGTTCATTTTCATGGTTTCTTCCTTTCTGTTGAAGTTGTCCACATGCTTGTGGATTTCAATGGCTTCTCTGTGTCGTCTGACATGATAGTTGTTGGAATGGTCCAGCATTTCTGTGTCCTCAAATAATATCCTGTGTCCAGGTTGGTTCATCAGGTGCTCTGCTATGGCTGATTTCTCTGGTTGGATTAGTCTGCAGTGCCTTTCATGTTCTTTGACTCTTGTTTGGGCAATGCTGCGTTTGGTGGTCCCTATGTAGACTCGTCCACAGCTGCATGGTATCCAGTAGACTCCTGCAGAGGAGAGAGGATCCCTCTTGTCCTTCGCTGACCGTAGCATTTGTTGGATTTTCTTTGTGGGTCTGTAGATAGTTTGTAGGTTGTGCTTCTTCATCAGCTTCCCTATGCGGTCAGTGGTTCCCTTGATGTATGGTAAGAACACCTTTCCTCTGGGTGGATCTTCGTCTTGACTCTCATGGCTTGTTTTTTGGCCTTGCAGCTCTTCTGATGTCTGTGGTGGAGTCTCCATTGGCCTGTAGAGTCCAGTTTAGGTGGTTTAGTTCACCTTGGAGGAGGTGAGGTTCGCAGATTCTTTGTGCACGGTCTGTCAGGGCTTTGATTGTGCTCCTTTTTTGACTTGGGTGATGATTGGATCCTACTAATGTTGAGGATCCTTTACGCACAGGAAGCGGAGGGGCCTGGCAGGAGGACCCCCTCAGACCTTCTGCCTCAGACTATCCTAAAGGCCTCTCCATAGGAAGGGCAAGATGATGGTAAATATAACCCCATGGTCCTCTTTGGTCTGGAAACTGCCATCTACTTGGGGCCATTGGCCTCTGGAGGAAGAGGTGGTGCAAGAAGTATGAGGTGAAATGGGACACAATGACCGCAATGGCAACTCTTGCCAAGGCTGTCAAAGTGAGGCGTCATGTCAGGCCTCCTCTGGGCCAGGCCATCCAGAGACTGGCACTCCCGAGAGCCAATGGCGAGGCTTGCTCAGGCTGTATCAGCCAATGGGGGCTCAGCATGCTCCAAGTCCCGGCCTCCGTGCTCTGAGGGAAGAAGAAAAGGTGATTTCCCGTTCAGTCAGAGCGCAGCCATTCTAGCCCCTCGAAGTCCATTTTGGGGGGCTCTTTAGTTTCCTACTTTACCCTCACACGAGGCAATGGCACCCCAAAACAGGGCTTCCATTGCTCTCTCAGCAGCTATGCAGGGGCCTGCACTCATGGCACTCTTTTTAGGTGCCAAACTAGGCCCAAAAGGGATTTCCTTCCGAAAGCGAACGTTTCTCCTGAGGGAAGGGAGCCGTTCGGACAGTCCTGCCTCCAGAGCTGTTTTATACAACAGTGGCCCTCCTTTAGGATAAGTACAGTTACATTTCAAATCATTATTTAAGAACTGTGGGGCTGACCGGTACCTTCAACCACATGTCAGGAACACAATGGGCCACCAAAGCAAAGCCTTCTCATGGCTCTGTTATTACTCAAGGCAGGCCTAGGCTAACTAGTATTCCTGTCAATGTCTGGGATGAATGTGATTATTCTAGACCAGACCTGGGCCAAGTTGGACCATTTGGGAGTTTTGGACTTCAACTCCCACAATTCCTAACAGCCTCAGGCCCCTTCCTTTTCCCCCTCAGCCGCTTAAGCGGCTGAGGGGGAAAAGGAAAGGGCCTGAGGCTGTTAGGAATTGTGGGAGTTGAAGTCCAAAACCCCTGGAGGGCTGAAATTTGCCCAAGCCTGCTTTGGATACAACATGGTTTAGCTTTAGCCCTGCGGGATGTGTGTCTCTTGTGGGGTCTTAATTTGTTCTTAATTGTGGGGAGGTTTTAAAAAAAATCTTCATTTTATTTTTTTAATAGAGGATGGCATTATTGTCTTAAGAGAATGGCCTACACTCCCCTTTTGAAACACCTTCAGAAGAGGCACACAATTAAGAAAAAAGTGGGACGGGTAAGCTGTGACCATCCTAGGGAATAGAAAATGGGGAGGTTTTTTTGCTTGCTTATATAATCATCATCATCATCATCATCATCCTTTGGGCTTCATGCAAATGCACCATTTGCCAAAATATATGATCCTGTGCTTTTCTTTTCCATTTCTGGCTGAATAGCTTAACCATCGAATGTTTGCCGTATATATGTTGTGCTCCGCCCTGAGTCCCCTTCGGGGTGAGAAAGGTGGAATATAAATGTTTTAAATAAATAAATAGGTTCATCCCATCGAATATGAGGTCTGCCCAAGGGGCGCTTGTGGTCTTGTGATATCCAGTTCCTTAGTCGGAATGTCCATCAGTTGTATTTTGTTTGTGCTATATGCCCTGCCCATATTCATAGTAGTAGTAGTAGTAGTAGTAGTAGTAGTAGTAATAAAAAAGGGTAAAGGTTTCCCCTGACGTTAAGTCCAGTCGTGACCGACTCTAGGGGTTGGTGCTCATCTCCATTTCTAAGCCGAAGAGCTGGCGTTGTCCATAGACATCTCCAGGTCATGTGGCCAGCATGACTGCATGGAGCGCCGTTAATAATAATAATAATAATAATAATAATAATAATAATAATAATGATGATGATGTGTGTGGGTGTGTAATAATAATGTAAATGCGTGTGTTTGAGTTGGCAATGTACGGAATGTGTAAAGGAAAGCCTTCTGGCCTTTAAGGATTTCAGGCATCACAATTTCAGGGAAGTTTCTTGACTCAGCTTTCTGTAGGCGCACAATGCTGGGTTCAAGAGCAGTCTTTTGTGCCATTGATATTCAGGCTATTGGGACTGGATCAACAATGTATCCGTACTCCGGCAGCCATTTTATGAGAGTAGTTGCACACTCTTAAAATTTAAAATCTTGTGTCCAGTGGCCCTGACCAGCTGGGAGACAGCAACTAGTTGACATCCAACTGTGCCACAGTTTTCAGTCCAATTTGACTGGGGTTTGTAGTGAAAGATTTTGGCTAAATCTACGGACATATTTCCGTATTCACTGAGACCTCAGGAAGCACTATTTTTTAAAAAAGAAAAGGAAAGGAAAGGAAGGGGGGAGTATGAGGCTTTCACTGCAGTACACCCACACTAGAATCCTAACAAGATCGTTTCACTTTTAAGAGGAAGGAAAAATACATTTTTGTACTTTTATTGATTTTCAATATTGTACAAACGCACGCCATGTAAAGCAATAACACAGAAGAAGATACAGCCATTGAAAAACAATTACAGATCAAATGCCCAGTTCCTTTAATCAGACTGCAGAACCAACGGCTTTTGCCAGGTCAGGGAATATAAATGATGCCGCTAAACAGAAAAAGAGCCAGGGATGTTGCAAGGACTGTTTGGGGAAGGACTGCATTGACATCCTTCCTACCGACCCGCTATGGTCGGCCTCTTCTCATGCGTTCGTTCTACATGACAGCGTACCAGCATAGTAAGGAAATGCAGGAGACAAGGCAGCCAGCTAAATTTATGCAAAATCCCCTAGGCCTTTTTGGAACGGCCGGAGAATCTCCTCAAGAGCATCTTGCATGCCCTTTAAACCTTTAAGAGCATTTGTGTGGGCATGTGCATGCTGCTATGTGTCTCTCTGCTATAGCGTAAAACCTCAAGCCTAAGCCAAAAACAAGATCTATGCTGTACAGCTGTCACCTTTTAAAAGCCAGCTGTACCACAGCATATTACCATAGTCCATTATGAATTATTAACACAAACAATTAAGACTAAATGGCTGCTGTGTAAATAAATGAACAAACTGTGTTTTGCGATGCATATGTCCTAGTCGTTTATAACAGTAGGGTGATGTCTTCAGCGAGATTCTTACTTAGTGATTCCTCCAGGAATTACTTCAAGCTACTAACTGACTCTCCTTGTACAGAAGAACCAAACTAGGAGAAGAAGCTAGTGCCCCAGAGAACAGGACCAGAATTCAAAAATGGTGAGGCTCATGAGCCAATGCGAAGTATGCATGCGTCTTTGGCTGCTTATTTTAGGGCTGTATGAACATCTCTCTCCCTGTCCCCATCCACTGCCAGCGGCTGCATGGAAATGGAGGTGGCATTCATCCTTCTTGGAACGCCACAGGGATTTCTAACAAAAAGGAGACAACCAGTCTTGTCGCTAGAAACAAAGACCTAATGAAAGGCAAAGCAAGCATATCCCAAAGCCTTCAGTGTTTAGCTGTCATGCTTGGCAGGGAAAAGCATGCTCTTCGTGAATTAACACACGGCATGGAACGGGATGTGCTAATTGCAATGAGGCCCGAACAGGCCGCCCCTGTATGTGGACATGCAACAAGACCTAACTGTGCCCTGCCAGACATGCTGCTCCATGTGCAGAATAACCAGCCATTGCAGAGGGTAATGGGCCTTATTTTTGAAACAGGGTCCCCCTGGGAGAGGCCTGCAGCCATACATTCATTGGATGCTAGTGGTACCCAAACAGGGTCTCTTAAGCTTTATGCATGTCTTTTTGTCAGTCGGCATTCTCCTTCATAGAGACAAAGCGTTCTCTCATGGTTTGGTGCTGGTTTTTGATGGATTCATTGTCACCTTTTGAAGACTCTATCCTGAAAGTTGGGGTTGAAATGTTTAAAACATTTATTTCCAAGCACATATATTTGAAGGGTACACATCTTGGATCTGTACTGAGTCATGTTGAAGCAACTAGATTGGTTAGTGATGAGGCGAGTAAGTAATCAATAATTTGTTCATCTTTCCTTTTATTCTTTGGTGGTATTAAGATAAAATACAATCAGGGAAAACATGATTAGCACAATAATTGTGCATTCAGTCTAATGATATAGTATGTGTGTGACATTATCATAATGGCAAGAACTAGGCCCCATCTACACTGCCATAAAAAAGATTATCTACTTTGAACTAAATTGTATTAGATCCAGTTCAAACCAAATAATCTGGATTTTATATTGCAGTATAGATGGGGCCCTAGATTTACTTACCATTATATTCCAAATAGAATAATAAAACTAGACATCCCAGTGCCTTACAATTAGAAGTACGGGAAGTAGTCAAGGATGATAGGACTAATAAGTCCCACTTTTCATGATTTCCACTGACACACCTACTGCAACATGCAAAATTAGTGCAGTTTATTAAGCAAACAAACAACATCTGTTATTTTTTACAGATACCTTATAGTGGCACAGCACTGTCCCTCTCCATAATGCGAAAGTGCATAGATGCCAGTATGAGCAGCTCTGCTTCTTATCTTGTTTCTGTTGAAGATAGTTGTTTAGTTTCCTTTGGCTGTGTACTGCAAATAGCCAAAAGAATTTTATTTCTCAAAACCACCATGTAAAAATAACAGGGTAGACTCAGAATGCTGGCACACTTGTAGTTTGTGCTTTGAATCAGAAGAATAGACACTTATCTTTGTAGTTGCAGCTTAGGAAGGCTTTTTTGGGAAGGGGGTGTGTGGCAGCCCAGGTTTCTGACCTAAAGCAGGCACGCTCCAAATTTCACTGTACTCTTGGCAGGCTGAAGGTCTCCCAACAGCAGCCTTCGCGGTGAGGTGGGAATACATTTGCTGACATGGAAAGCGCAGCTTCTGTCTTGTAAAGCTCCTGGTGGGCCTCTTCTTTTGCTCCTGCCCTGCAAGGAGGGATCAGGCGAGAAGAGCTTGGAACCCTGGGGCTAAGAACTTCTGTAGCGGTTTCTGCCTGCCAGCATTTTCATACAATGAAAGTTCCAGAGTGACCCTTGTTGGTTGCCTTTCCCTTGTGATATCTTGTTCCTTCTCTTGGCTTTGACACAATAAATCATAATTAAACAATGTACATATGCCCTCAAATTATTCAAGAAATATTTAAAAAATAAGGTGAAAAAATTGAGGATTTGGAAAATGTTTGTCCAGATGAATGTCAGTGACACAAATGATGTTAGGGTAATATTCATATCTAGTAAGAACAGTGTGGAACAATTATTCCAGTTTCCCATTATTACCAAAGCCAATAGCCTCAGCTGGCTAGGGTTTTAGGGGGCTGTTAGCTGTCCAGAAGTAACATTTCCACATTCTGCAGGTGAAATTCCAGTTTCTCATATTATTGACACTGAACTCTTTTTTTTTAACCATCTGTAGATGATGAAAGGGAAGGATGTTCGCTACCTTTGACTAAGTACAAGAGGTCCTTTGGTCCTTTGACCACTGCAATGCTGCTGCCACAGCTGCATCACAATGGCTTGGTGAGGTAGGTCCGCTAACATAACATTGCCTTCCTATGCAAGTTCACTGGCGTTTATAAATTCACAGTGCATAGGACTATAGCCTAATCTTTTTTTAAAAAAAAATGATTTTTACATTGTGATTTCTGTAAATGCCAGGGATGTTGTGGGACTGCTAGATTTGAGATGGTGAAACAGCTGCATTGTTTTTAAGCAGAGGACTTTGAACTCTAAAACCTTAAAGTCTAAGGAAAAAGCCAGCATGTAGAAGTTCAAAAGGATGCAGGCAGTCTTTTCAGAAGATAGATTTGAGAAACTAACATTTGGTATCTACTGAATCCTGAGCCCTTAGGCACATTTCCAGACCCAAGGCTGAAAAAGTGAGGTGCTGAAAATAATGCTCATTTAAAAGCAAGTAGGTGGAAAGTTGAGAATAAAAGTGTGGTGTGAATTCTCCCTTTCAAATTTGATGCAGCTTTGGCTTAGGTGGGAGTGTTTGTGTGCATACCTAATGACAACAGTTCCTATCTTTGCTGTAAAGCAGGAAAGGGCAATTAATGATCTCTAAATGCCATTGGGTTCTAACTTCCATCATCCCCTAGTGAGTACAGCGCATGATGAGGCATGTTGGGAGTTTCAGCCCAGCCACATCTGGGGGGGCTACACTTTGTATACCCTTGATGCAGAAGGAATGGCATTATAAGAGTTGTTTATGCTGGAGGAAGTGTGGGCAGTGACCTCACTTGGTTTCTTCTCTCAAGTTTATTTATTTATTTATTTACAGTATTTATATTCTGCCCTTCTCACCCCAAAGGGGACTCAGGGAAAATCACAATGTACATATACATGGCAAACATTCAATGCCATTAGACAAATGACATATATAGACAAATTGTGTGTCACTTTCCCATAGGATTCTGGCCATTCCTCTTTGATGTTAAACCTTGCATAGTGGAAGACTCCACTGAGCAGGATTTTGGTGGGAAAGCAACATAGAGAGTTAGCAAACAATTATATTAAACTCTTTAGTCGCTGAAGAAAACAGCCATTCAATTGTGGCAACTTGTACATTTAATTGATTTTAATGAGAGCATTAAGCCTGTGCTTAACTTTTCAACATTGAAATCAATAGGATTTAAAAATGCTTAATGTTTGCTGGTCCCAACCCTTCTGTTTTAATTTCTCTATTGCTCTCCAGCAACTGTTCTCCATAGTGCAGAATGGCCATCATATCCCAGAACGTTCTCTATCTTATTGTGATAACATTGTAACACTTGAACGGGCCCTTGGTGGGCATCAGGGAGAGATGTTGTCACTGTGGGGCAACGGGAAATGCCCCTAATAGTGTAACTGTCGCTTGTGCCAGCTACTCTTTCTGAAAACAGCCAAATACAGATCTCCAAATGTTTAAAGGAGTTGGGATCAGACCTTCCTGTTAGGGGCAGGGGTTCAATATGCTAAAGGCATGTTGTACAAATAGTTTGCAGGGAATGCGGGAAAAATCTCCACTCATCCCGGAGTTTTGTCTTATGAGAGAACATATATTTCTATTCACCTTCTCTATTCATGTTGTTGTCATGGCAACCCAATCTTAGGGCTTTCTTGGTAAGATTTATCCAGAGGAGGTTTGTGGTTGCCTTGTTCTCAAGGGAGGGAGTGTGCCATTCTCAAGCCCCCCCCCCCCCCAGGCAGTTTCCATGGCTGAGGGGGCAGGGTGTCTCTGTACTGTTCCAGTTTATAAAACTCTATTGCCAAGTCTCTTGTTGCCTTTGTATACATTTGTTTTTGGTTTTCCTTTTTTGTTGTTTCTTACTTATGGCGGCCCTAAGGTGACCTTATCACTGGTTGTTTTGTAAGATTTGTTCAGAAGGGAGTTAACTTTGTCTCCAGAGGCGGTCCAACCATAAGGCGAAATAGGCATTTGCCTGTGGCGCCATCGTCCCGGGGGCACCATCGTCCTGGGAGGAGGGCACCACTCTCCACCTCCTTCTCTTTCGGGCCTTCCAGCGACCGCGCTGGGCCTTCCGGCCGGCGCAGACCCACCTTCGCACCACGCAAGCCCACCTTTGGGGCCTTCAGAGATTGTGAGGTCTGTAGGAACTTGGAAGCTAGGTATGTGGGGTTTATATATCTGTAGAAGGTCCAGGGTGGGAGAAAGAACTTTTCTTTGAAGCAGGTGTGAATGTTGTAATTAATCACCTTGATTAGCATTTAATGGCCCTGTGGCTTCAAGGCCTGGCTTCTTCTTGCCTGGGAGAATCTTTTTTTGGGAGGAGTTAGCTGTCCCTGATTGTTTACTGTCTGGATTTCTTCTGTTTTCAGAGTGTTGTTCTTTATTTATTGTCCTGATTTTAGAGGGTTTTTTTTAATACTGAGGGCTATCTGGGTTATCTAAGTCCACACTGCCCTATATCCCTGTTCAATGTTTAGTGCTAAATTTGCAAATATAGTAATTCCTACATAACATTACCATGTATTGAACTGCTTTTTCTATTGATTTGTTGTAAAACATGATGTTTTGGTGCTTAAATTTTAAAATCATAATGTAATTTGATGTTTTATAGGCTTTTCCTTTATACTTCCTTATTATCCAACATTTTCGCTTATCCAACGCTTTTATTTTTCAGTGATTGGTTTGGGGGGGCGCCAAAATTCTGTTCGCCTACACTTGAAAAATACCTAGGGCCGGCTCTGTTTGTCTCTTTCTAGGGCTGAGCGAGCATGACTTGCCCAAGGACACTAGTGCATTTCTGTGGCTGAGAGGGGGTGGGTTTGAAGCTTGGTTTCCCAGAGTTGCAGTCCAACACTCTCAACCTGCTGCACCACAAAAGAAAAGCTACCCTAACATTTTACTGACAAGGCAAAGATTTGCTGTATCCAGCGAATTGGTGGTGTGACTGAAAAGCAATGGTTGGATGTGTTTTTCTTTAAATATGGGGAGCCAGAAATACAAGTAGGGCAAACCCATCTCACATCTTGGCTTGGGATGGCCAAACTCTCTAGATAAGTTGGTCCTTCTGATTCTGCAGTGGTTTCTTTTGGGTGGTCTTGTTACAATCTACCTGGTCTGTCTGCTTAGAGACAGCATCTGTTTTCCCTGTAGCCTTTGGGAGCACAACCTTTCCATCTAGTCCTGATTGAAAACAAGAAGACAGAAAAGCCTTGTGCAAAAGAGACTGATTTTTTAATTTTAAAAATGATGAGTGTCCTGAGAGCCTAGAAAATGGCCACTTCCTGAATGCCTGGGTTAGTATGCTAGCAAGAAGCCCCCATCAGGGCTGTGCAGGCTCCCCAAGCACTGAGCCAGGAAAAGCAGCACTGAGCCCGATTACAGAAATGCCCAAGTGTACAGCCCCCATCTGCACTTTGCTTACCTTGCTTTTTCGCTTTTTGTACTATACCACCCAGACAGCTTTCTGCAAGCACTTCTTTGAGAATAAAATAAGGAAAACATCTTTTGTCCAGACTGAAGCATCTGCTTTGCCCTTCCCATCTGTGTTTCTAGAAAAGGCAACTTGCACACATATTATTTCTTTTGAGCCTTTGATGGACCAAACCCAAACCACCATGAAATCAAACTAAGGTTCAAATCTACTTCTTCAGAACTACCTGCTCTGAAAAGACTGACACTCCTAAAAGCAAAAAGAAGGAAAACCAGCATTAATTATCTAGTGAACTGTTGTCTAGCAAACAAGTCTAACAACAACCATAGCAAGAATATGAATCCAAATTTCAGTCCAGAAAGGTTTCTACATTTCAATTTAGGTCCTACAGAAAACAGCTGAAAATACTTTCTGGTTCCTTTAACCAAGGCCTCCTGATATGCTAGGATGTCAGAATGGCTCCAGGAAATCAGAAGAAGGCATTCATAATTTTGCATTATTAATTATGATTCTCTCCCTCTCTCTCTTTTCTTTCTCTTTGGAAATAAAATTGTGTGAAGCTATACGGTTTTCCCAGTGATCTGTGGCTGCTCAGCCCACTGCCTTCCTCCATTTCTCAGTTTTGGTGCTCTCCTCATTATAGGAGATGTGCTGTCCATAGCTAGAAAATGCCCAAAAATCTACATTGAAATCCTGTCGGTCGCTGCTGATGTTACTCCTCCTTGATTTTTTTTTTTTGGTATGGCTGTGAGCCAAGCTGCTTTCCTGTGATTGTATCTCCGTCTTTTTCTATAATCCCCGTTAAACATCACTGGCAATTCACTGCTTCCCATCCTTCTCAGCCATCCCACCCCCCACATAAAATATACACCATGCCATCACTGTCTGTTTCCATACAAATCTAAAAATACAGGATTTCTTCACATGGCAGGCAAATTATAAAAAGCTTTGTGTTGTTTACTCACTGTGCCAACAATGCTGGCCCTCGCAAATGTTTGGGTGCGGTAAGATGCCGAAGCCATCTGGAACACTGCATTTTCCTAGGAAGGCAGCATGAAGAAGTCTTGTATTACCTCATTGCTTTGCCTTTCCTCCTCTGCTGTCAGTGAGCCAAGGAGTCTCCCAACATTCTTCTTACGTAGCAGATTCCCAAAGCATGAGTCACCTCTTCTCAGAGCTGTAAGTCCAGGGCATCCACGCAGAAGGCTGGGCTCCCCGACTTGCAGGGTGTTCTGGGGGGAATCAAGCGGCTGCCAGTCAGGACTGTGGTTTTCCCTGCTGCTGCTCCCTCTCTCATCACTCTTTTATTTGCCTTTGCCTTTTTCTCCCTTTCTTCTCCTTTTCTGGCACTAGTGCTGGCAGTAATAGTAGTAGTAGCAGCAGGAAAACGAACTGAGTACCTTCCTTCCTTCCGTCCTTGGTCAACATGCCTCCCCCTTATATTTTTAATGCAACAGCTTTGGGCTGCGCTTCTAGACTGGATCACCAAAGACACACTACTCACTCACAATGCACAATCAATATTGATATTGATCTGCGGAAAATGTTGGTAAATTCCTGATAAGAAAACTGGGGAAAGAGGAAAGAGTGGGGGATGGGAAGTGTCTTTGTAGGATTCTAGCAAATGCTTTTAACAGGGACAGCCTATTTGGATCCCAGGTTCCTCTGGTCCCGATGTAAGTGGTTGTTTGGAAATGGCAAGGGAAGCAATGAGACGAACAGAGTAGGAGGAGGGGTGGTAGGAATGGTAATCTATATTTTCATTTCTTTGAGGCCACTTCCTTTAGATACCTGGGAGGTAACTGGCTAGAAGGCCTTACCCAGGATATGCCTTGGCTGAAGGCCAGCTCTGCTTTGTTTCCAGTGTCATATGCTTCTTTCTAATTTGCAAAATGTATGGATCAAGGTTTATTTTCATGTTGTCAAAGACAAAAACATAGGAGATGATTACTCAACAAAAGTATTTACAGTCTGAATAGCCCTAATAGCAATTTTCATCAAATAGCAAATTTTATCTAAGCAAAAGACAAAGGATTTACAGTAACAGTAACAAAAGGCTGGATATGGCATTTGGGAATGTAGCTGCACGGCCTGGGTATTCTGTTTACGGGAAATGGGCTAAGAAGGCAAAAGAAAGCTCAGTTTTCTGCCCCCCAAGTCAAACTTCAGCTAAGGCGTTGAGGCAAGAGATCTAGGTAATTGTGCCTTTCCATGAACTTGAAGTTTGGGGTGAGGTTGCCAATGGAAGATATGGCAATAATACTTTGCCTGCATGTAATGGTTTCCTTCTGATCTTATTTTCAGAAAGTATTCAGCCTTGTTTAAAATGTTTTAGGGAACATGCTTTTTGTAAGCTGAACATCCCTATGCTTATTGTTTTGGGCAACAGGTGAGAGGTCCTTCTGGCATTTCAAGGTCTGGTGACCTAGAGATCATTCTCATCTCCCACCATCAGGAAGAGGCTTCTTGTGTACTATGGAACTCTTTGGATCACTCTCTGCTTTCATCAGATAGGGTTGTAAGACACTGAACCTGTGCATGTGTGCATCTCACCAAGATGGAGAGCCATGCTGGTTCCACAGAATGGCCTCTGTCTGTGAAATCTGGTCTCTGTGCACAGCCTAGAGAAACTCTTTTATCATCTGAAACCAGTAAGAATAATGTGTTTAGTTTTTTTCTTCCAAACTATGTTTGACTTCTGATTAACTTGGCCAATCCAATAAGCAGAGGCATTTATATCACAAGGGGCTAAGATTCCCCGGCACATCACAACTGCGCAATCCAGTTATAATTCTACCGACACCATATCTTCTCTGCGACGTAGACCAGTTATACCTTTGGGTCTCCAAAGGAAGGTCCCATGAATATCAAAATTAAGGATTCACCAAAGGAGGACACACCACCTTCTGGTGTAGTCTGTACCACTATCAAATGGGCATGATTCTCACTCACATCTGCAGTATAATGTGCTCTCCTTGGGGAGGCAGCCTGGAGATACAACTGGAGAGAGGACCTACTAGGTCCTTATGACAACTATTTTTTTCTAATCCCTGCAAGCGATTAAAAGATAAACTAGTCCCTGTTCATAGAGGAATAGGGAGAGAGGAGGAATGCAAAACCTGGAGCTTGGCTGACAAATGGGGCCAAATCCATCTCTTCCTGTGTTTGTGAACGTATATGTGAGAGAAGCAGGGGGTGGATACAGTAGACCCCCCCTGCTCTGAAGTCCCAGGTTGGAGCAACATGCCCTTTCTGGTAGGAAGAGGGGAAGAGCCCTCTGTAACTGCCTCTCTGGCCCAAGGGTGGGCTTGGTTGGCTTGACAATCTCTCATGCCCAAATGGCTGCTAGCCTTTTGCAGGAGCAAAAGCATACCTCTTCAATGCAGCTCTCTTGGGGCATGTCTGCAGTTAATTGGTTTCTTTTAAATCAAAACATACCACAGTGTATTGTAAGCAAAAGCTCTGATGCCTGCTCTCAGCCATTTACCTTGCCACTGCACTCAAAAATATTTTGTACATTGGTATGCTTCCTCCTAAATTTCATATGGAATTTCTGCAGAATAAATCATATTTTTAAATACAGCATTGAAAAGCTGCTAGGAAGACCAACAGACAAAAATATTACACCCTTCCTGATATTCCACATCCATTGAAACCTACTCCAATATCCTCCGTTATCTAATCCACTCCCCACCTTCTGACTAGTTATTTCATTATTTCCCATGTTCTAACGGCAAACAGTGGCTGGCCAGGGGAATATTGTAAAAGAAAATCCCCTCTCTTCCTTCCATCCCCTTACTTTATTATGCTCTCTCTTTTTGTCATTTAACTCCAATTATGGGATGCTAAGTGCTTTTGGAAATTTCATTGTTAATATCTTCTTACTGTGCTATTAACGTAAATCAACTTTAATAGTGTCCCAGCAAGTGTAAAAGCAATCAAAAATTCAGCACTCACGAATCATTCTGTAATTTCAGCATAAAATGTTAATAGAAATAATATCGAATACCATAAAATATCAGCAAATTCAACTTTAAATATAAGTGATAAATGGCTTTCCTATCCTGAAAAGTCCTGTGGACTTCTTCATCAGGAATCCTTTTCCTGGCAGAACTGCAGCACTGTGATACATGATCCAGGAACACCTCCTCTCTCACTTTTTTTGGCCCCACCTTCCCCACACCAGGCTCATAAGAGATTCTGTTTGTGGGAATCTTTCCATTTCAGAACCTAAAATCCAGTCAGCATTCAGCAGGAAAGTAGTTTAAGTGGCCAGAATACAAGGTAGACATTAATTGATTTCCAAGCAACAGACACCTGCCACTACCTTCCTGCCCTTGGGCTGCCCAGAAAAGCTCTCAGTGCATTGATGTTGGCTGAGACCGGGAATTTCCCAGCAAAAAAAGGTCTGTAGCTGAACTGGAATTAAAGATGTAGATATCTATCATCTATTAATTAAGTTTTTAAAACTCCCATGAGAATCCTGTGGAAGTAACATTTTGTGCTGCTCTTAATGCCCAGAAAATGGGACTAATTGCTGCGCTATTCTGCTCATGACACAGTCCTTTTCTTTTTGGAAGGGGAATGGGCCTCTTTCTGGAACAGTGCAGGACTCGGCCCTATCGCAGTCCCATTACTCTTTTCAGGACAGGCACCTGGCAACAGAGGGTTGTGTCACGTCTGGAGGATGGAGAACAGCACATCTCAATGCTGGGTTGTTTCTGTTGTTGTTGTTGTTGTTGTTGTTGTTGTTGTTGTTGTTGTTGTATGCCTTCAAATCATTTCAGACACATGTATCCCTAAAGTAAATCTATCCCAGGGTTTTCTTGACAGAATTTGTCCAGAGAAGGTTTGTTGTGGCCTTACTTTGAGGCTGAGTGTGACTTGCCTGAGATCAATGGGTTTCCATAGCCAAGTGGAGATTTAAACCCTGGCCTCTCAGTGTACTACTCCAACACTCAAGCTGCTGCACCACACTTGTTTACTCAGAAGGAAGCCTCACTGCCCAATTGAACTTTTCTCCTAGCTTTATCCTAAATTATGTTTAATTACAGCAACAATCTAATCCATTCAAAGCTATTTGTAAATCATTAAAAAACACACATGCACACATTTTTGACCCGCATATTTTTCCTCATGGAACAAGTAGCAGCTTGAAGGGATCCCTTGAAATCAGGAAAATAGCCCAGAGGAGAGAGGGGAGTATTATAGTCCTGCCCAAAACCCTCACTCCTGGGTTGTTCTTGAAGCATTTTAAGGACAGAAGATTTAGACATAAGTCACTGCCATCTTGTTTCATTTGGCTTTCATAGGGTAGGGATGCAATGACAACTTCTAAATTTTCTTGTCCTTAGTGAGAAAAGTTGTTTTGACCCACTGAAACACCCTATCAAGAAAATGATGAACTGCTGTAAGATTTTTTAATTGCATTTTGATACCTTTTTGTGGTTAAAAATGGATTTGTCCCACTAAAGTTGTTTTTCATGCAGAAAATTTCTTGTGTAAAAAGTGGCTTTTGTACTAAAGCTAGCTTTTTTAAAAAAAAACTGGGCTCAATTTTAGACAATGTTTTTCAGCCCTAGTTTCAAACCTGGTTTTGACTCAGACACTGCCTCAGTTGCCCTGATGTATGAGCTGTCCTGGAACAAGGGCCAAGGGAAACTGTGGGCCCTTCCAGACAGGTCCTATATCTCAGGGTCTGATCCCAGGTTTTCTGCTTTAAACTGGATTATCTAAGTCCCCACTGCTGGAAAACCTGGGATAAAAGGAAAACCTGGGATCAGATCCTGGGATATAGGGCTTGTCTGGAAGGGCCCTGTGACTCTCCTGATTCTCCAGCAGCTACATTTCTGTTTGCCTTGCTGCTGCTAATTGGGAGCACTAAATGGAACACAATATAAATCAAAAAGAATTAAATGTACTAAATAACCTTTTATTGTAATGAATTCATAGCAAATGCATTATAACTGACAACACTCTAATTAAGGGTTCATTGAATGTCTCTATAAACACCACACCAGGAAGGGCAAAAACCCAGCTCTGCAGATGTCATCCTGTCCTTCTGGTAGATAAAACTGAAGAAGGCATCGCATCTGGACCAGCTCTGCAGCACAAATGCTGCCCCTCACACTTGCCGTGTGCATATTGTATTCTACCAATGCCATCTTTATGTGTTTCTCTTAAGTACATTTGGGGTAATCCTTCCTTGCCGGAGGCACAAACATTTTCCGTAGCCATGCATAGAGGGAGAAACTGACTTTTCTCTGGGACTTCAAAGTAACATAAAGACACTTGGTGTGTAGATTCTGTTAATGATTTTGGCTTCTGAGCTTTTTAAGATGGGCTTTGCTTTCCGCATTTAAGTCAAGGAAGGGGTCCATCAACAGGAAGGCTGGTGGAATCTCTGCTAGAATAGAAAACATTACTAGAAGGAGGAAAACGTCCAAGAATCACTATCAGCGTAACTCTTCCAAACTATTAGAAACATGTCTGTTTGAAAGCTCTTGACAGAAATATTGAGTCATTGCCAGGGAGCTCCTAAAGTGGTTTTCTCAGTCTCTTAGCCTCTCCTCAGCTTTCTATCTCATTCAAAGGAGGCAAGAGAGTATCTGCTGAGACTGTCCTGTTCACAGGCTACAAAAGAGGCAATCTTTAATCCTGTCAGAGTTCAGTAATATTATGTATATTGACTGAAACCCTATGGAGCGCACATGGCGGGGTCCTTTCATTCCCATAGTGCATTGTAGCCTAGCTACCCTTGGAAAGGAACCAACACAGAGAGGCACTTGACATTTGCAAAGGCTTATGGGTGAGTGGAGGAGCTCTCTCTTTTCACATCCCCAAATTTACAATTGTCTCAATTTAAATGTTAAGACAGGGATGAGTGGCCTAATCTAGAACGGGGTACTCAAGAATGTGGTAAAGATGCCAAACCAGCCAGCTGGTGTTCCCCAGTTCCATGTGCTGGAGCGAGTAGATTTCAGTCATCCTGGCCAACAGGGAAGCAAACGGCTTCCTTGCTTTTAATTCAGGGTATCTGGAACAAAATTGGATAAAAAGGACTGAGTGGTTTTATTCCTGCAGGTGTTGCTGAAATACACAAGGCAGAAGCGGCTGGTAATGAGTTGGTGAAAATGAAAAGGGGACATAAGTAGCTTCTTTAGCAAATCCCCTGGAAATGACACAGAGCCTCTTAGATCGATAGGACTCATCTAGCCAAGGGCTGCTGGGCCCACTCACACCTCAGGGGAGAGAGGAGGACAGCTGCAGTATTACCTGTGATTTTGAGGCAAAACTGCATTTCATAATTTCCTTCTTTCCTTCCTTCCTCCATTTGTAAGTGCATGTGAGAGCTGGAAGGTGGCGGTAAGAGGGAGATTTGTCTGAATCTCAGCAAGCGCCTGCTCCTAGAACATGAGCCATGGCTCAACCCATTGAGGACGTGGAGGTGTTCAGGGTCTGTCATGTTGTTTTGCCTTTGGAGGAGAGCAACACTAATAGGATTCACATTGCTTGAATTATTGGGATATGGCTCTCATAGGTCTTATCAAAGACACCTTTCAATTGTTTGCATTCTAAATAGAGACCCCATTGTTGTATAAAACTGACCCTAAAAACAATAATGGCACTTAAATGTGAGTCATTGTTATGCTCACAATTTAATCACTACTAACTCCAACACAGAAGGGCAACTCTTTTAGCATCAATTATAAACATGGCTACACCCTGTCCATATAGCTGAGAGAACTATTCCGTTAAGGCATCTGTTTTCCCTTGAGTCATTTCTATCCTTTTCAATACACACACACACACACACACACCAGATATATTATTCCAAACAGTATGGATTTCTCCCAGGAATTCAAGCATGAATTTGGAAGAAATACTCTCTTCTTTTCTGTGGTCTGTATGACTCATACACTTGAGTTATTCTGCATCTACAGAGAGACAATTCAGAAACTTCTAGAGTTGAGCAAGGTTTTGGTGGGAGCTTCACCCTTTTAAATGAGCCTGCACAACTTCCATGATCCCTGTCCCTTTCACTCTGGCACTGTATCTTGTACCATAGACATTACTATTTTCCATCTAGGCGGCTTCTGTAGAACTGGAACCAACTGAAATACTCCTCTCTCAAGGACACTCTGAAGTGTAGGTTCAGTACATCATTAGAAGAGAATTGGGTGCATCATGCAGCCAGGGCTTCTTTGGCAGGAAAGGCTGCTTCAATTCACTTTTGGTTCCATCTTCGGTGCTATCTGATTCACTATCCTTGTCTTTCCCATAATTATGACACCTCTGAACCAGGCCATCTCTATATTAACATCAGTTTCATTTGATCTGACCATTTCTGTTACACCTTTGATACTGATGATTTCAGTATAAACAATTCAAATACCGACTCCTTCAGTTTTAGCAGTGATGACTGATCTGTCACAAGTAGAAGTGGCTGTCACTACAGTGTCAGAGACAAAGGTACTTCAGTTTGACATTCAGACACTACAGAAAGTGATGACGTCTTAGAGTCTTCTTCCTTGATTTCATTGTGTCTCTCCTTGCCGCCATCAGCTGTGCTAGCAGGGAGTCAGTCATTGCTTGCGCCTATGGAGGGCATTCGCACGCTGGCTGTGACTTCAGAATAGCTTCTACCTCATGACTTTAAAAGGCACAATGATAAATCATCTGCCTGTGTGAGTGTCAGTGGTTCCATTCATTTTGCATGTGCCAAGTGTGCTCTTATGTAAATAGAGGACTTTGTAGAACAATTGTGCTATTTTGTATAGCACCCATAACCCAGTTCTATTGCAGTGGAAGCTATATAGGAAATGACAAAGTTCATTGATTACTAGAACATATTGAAAAAAATATAAGCATCAAAAGTATCAAGGCTGTAAGTCCTGAGGGAAAAACACTTTTCTAGGCTGAAAAAAACATCCTTATAAAAGTTTGTCTTTTGTTGTTATTTCCTTTCTCCCAGTTTTATTATTTGTTGTGAGCTGCCCTGATAATATTGTTGTTATGTAGTGATCTGCTGCAGGAGAGAATTCTTCCAAAGCAGGCTCAGGTCCATCCCTTGGGAGGCAGGGCAATCGCAGAGGGCTGCCTTTCTTGATCTGCTGGAGGCAGGAAGCAGCAGCTTTGCTCTGAGAGCACACCCTGCTGGTCAGCCTGAGCGCATCTTGGCCTCAAGGAGAACATAATGGACAGCAGAAGCTGGTCTGCAGTGAAATACAGTGTAGCAAGTGTGAGAAGATGGAGAAGACAAAACCTATAGTCAGCAAGGTGCACATCACCTTCTATGTGAAGCACTACTACTGCTGTTTTTGATCTATGGCTCAGAGCTACTGCTTCAATCGTGAAACATTATACTCAGTAGGAACTTGACCTGAAGATTTAAATAAATGCCTGGACAGCAAGCACTTACTTAGATGTAATTCCAGAAATACAGAAGATGTCTAAGCAGAAGTAGGCCCATAATCCCTTGTGTTTTTCAAGTACATTTGGAGCTTTCCAAGTGGTAGGTTGGGTAGGTGAGCTACCACAGTATAGTGGCTTGAACACAGAGCTGGGAATCCAGGGAAGCAGGGCTCAAATCCCCTCTCAACCAGGATCACTCTTCTTCTTAGGCGATCCCTCATACCTCGAGGACGATTGTCTTCCATCCTTGGTGTCTTGGGGGTGGGTTCTTAGGTGGCTGAAGAGACCTATTCTTGACCCACATATTCTCCCGCAGTGAGGATCACTCTAGGCAAGTCAAGACTTTCTACCTTAGAGGAAGGCCATAGCAGTCCTCCTAGGAATGACTCTTGATGTATCACAAATAAAGGCACATCAGAGAATAGAGATTCAGCATGGTGTAGTGGGTCAAGTGTTAGACTGGGACTCTGGGAGACTAGGGTTCAAGTCCCCATTTGCCCATGGACATCAACTAAAAAAACAAACACACACTAACGGGCCTTGGGTAGCTCAAACCCTCATTCTCAAAGGAGGGTAGGGGCAATCCCCAACTAATTCTGCCCTATGCAAAACCCAATAATGATGTAGACTTGCCATAAGTTGAAAACTACTTAAATGACCACAAGGAGGAGAAAAGGTGTGTGTGATTATGGGATTGCCCCAGGGTCTGAAGGAGAACTATGATCTATAATCCAGATCCAATATTGGAGGCTATTAGCAACTTTAATCTCCCCTGAGGCTCCTTTGGCCCCTAAATTCCTGAACCCCATAATCTGTAGTAGTGTGCTCTCCCTTTGCTTAAAAAAATAGGGGAGTTACTTAGAGCAGAATCCTGACAGAGCTGCAAAGCTGAGGCTGAAGTCCTGGTATGTGACTGGTTATTAGGGTTAGCTGAGAGAATGTGCATTTATTTACTGAAAGTACTTTATAAATCAATACCTTGTTTTTGAACTGAGGTCAATAGGAATAACTCAGAAACACAACAAACAACTCCAGCAGCCCTAAAACAGCACTTTCAACTTATTGATTTTTAGAAGAGTGTCTTTTCCTTGCATTGTTCATACAAACTTGAATATCACAAACCATAATGATTGTATAAATGAATGAATGAATGCATAAGTAAATAAACAAATGCAGTCATAACAGCATGCTTTGGTGGCATAACAAAAGTGAAAGTGTCAAGAAAGGCACCTCTTGGTGTTGTCTTTTCAGGATTGTGCAGCATTGCAAACAGAGTTTGGAATCAAGGATATTGGAATGGCCTTCGTAATAGAGCCTGCATGTGCTTATGTGATTAATCTGAAACACCGACGGGCAGTAGCACTTACTCCATGAAATTAAAAACCAAGGCAGCTTTTAAGTTGTTTTTAATGTGGGAAGGGTAACATTTACTTTCTTCAGGCAACTACTTCTGGAACACTATCATTAGGGTTTGCATGGCTTTCAAGATGCATTTACCATTAAATTGTAGGATTTTGATAGCTTCAGTGAGACTTTCTTCCATGTAAATATGCATAGGGCTAGGCTGCACATCTGTTATGCAGTGCCTTGATCCTTTATTTGTTGGCCTAGTAGGACATGCACCACACACATTTGTGCCTCTTTTTGACAAGTAGGAATATTTTAATTGTAAAATACAGTATAGGATCTTTTTAAATTTCTGGGTGCTTGAAGTTAGAAACAACAACAACTGTGCTTAAAGGGAAAGGAAGGAGACGGCTGTCCCAAAGTAACTGCTTATAGAGGGATATACTTGAGGTGTGGTTGTTCTAGGCAAAAGCCACCAAAGTGGGGAATCTTGTCAGGGTGGTGTTGGCTTGAGGCAGGCAGGCAAGAAGGAAGTGTGACAGCCCCAGATGCTCTCCTTTCTTCTGGCCATGGTTGTTCTCTAGTGATACCTGTTAAATGGATTGTCACATTTACTCTTTTTGCAGTGCTGCCCCAGTGATGGGGTCATTTGTGCTTCCCTACACGCTTATGAGATCTGGCAGGCCTGGCTCAACATTTCTATTTCTATCCTTCCTCTCCTTCAACATGTTAGATGGCTACATTAATCCAAAGGAGGAAATAAAAGAAGGTTGAAGCTTATGCTACAGTATATGTTGTTATTCCTAGAAATATCACAGAGATCTTTGTGCCTCTGAAGTACTGCCTTCCTGCTAGTACGAAAGTATATTTATGGAATTATAGAAGTGTATTGGCTTTGTAGACCTTCCAGTTCAACTCCCTCCTTGACATAAGAGCTTGAGCATTGCTGACAAGATGGCTGCCCAGCTTCTACCTCAAGGTTTTGGCCCACTGTTCTATATAAGCCATTGGTTCCATTGCCAAACTGTTCTTGATGTCAAGGCGTTTATTCTAATGTTTAACCAAACTCAATTATTGACTTAAACATATTACGTATAGTCCTATCTTCTATCTGTTCCTCCATTTGTTCAGTTCTCCCTGGATGGAACCACATCCATGACAGTACCAGAGCGATGCAAACTTACTTCAGGTCCCCTCTTCAGTGGGAACGCAGCATGTAGCATGCCCAGGGCTAATAGTAGCTCCTCTCTGGCTACTGAGTTTGCCTATTTGTCATCCTTTCTTGAAATGCTAGTTGCCTACATTTACTGTCTTAGATGAACTCCATGATCTCACCTGCAGGTGTTAAGAATTGCCAAGGGCCATCAGAACCTGTGTAAATTACAGCCACGCAGACAGCATGTGGAAAAATCAATAAGTAATGAAATAGTACTGCAGCAGAGTAGCCAAGAGAGCAATGGGTGAAAAAATCCTGAGGACTCAGTTTCATTTTGTCAAATAGAAAGGAAGATGTTCTGGTGTAATGTTACAAAATTATCCCCACTGGTCAGGGAAGAAATTGAAATATGGGCAAGGTATGAGGCAGGTGTGATGGTGCCTCTCCTGGGCTCATGAAACTCTTTTCCTTCCCTGAAGAATAGAGCAGCCGCCACTTAATTCTGCACCGGCTTGTTGTTTGCTTTTGTGTAATGAGGTAATGAAATGGATTTCTGTCTCCACGTATTTTGGGACAGGGCATCTACTGCCTGCTTTCATCACAGAGTGATTGCTGGGAATGATCGCAGTACTCAGACCCTTCCACCTGGCCTTGGTGACAGGGAGATGGGGATGCTGGAGAGGGAGAATTTCTAGAAGGTAAATTCTCAGAAGGAGAGAGTCCAAAATCAAAATTAAGGCCTAGTTTCAGCCTTAGTTTTAGAAGCATTCATTGTTAAGCCCTTCTGCAGGTGAGGCTAGGGCACAGAGTTCATTATGGCCACATCCACACATCATGGCAAGCCATGATGTGGTTTGTTGAATAGCTTGTGGTTGCTTATCTGCCTCTACTAAAAAACCATTAACCAGCCACAAAATTGCATTCCATAATATTAATATATAATAATATTGAGTGTCCCTGGGCACTAGAAAGGAGAGGCACAGTGGCCAGTTCACCAGTAACAACCAGCTGCTGCTCTGAGATGAAAACTGGAGGAAAATTCAGCAGCAAAAGTTCAGTGTTGCCTGTCTCTTTGGAGCTCTAAAATACAGAACTGCCGCCAAGGCTTTTCTGAATGAGTCAGTGCAAGGGGGGCTTTTGTTTTGTTTTGTTTTGGTTGCTGCCCTCCTGGGACTCATTGGAGTAGCAGGATAAAAATTAATTAGAGGCTGTTTGGAGGGGGCTTTGGAAGATCGCCTCGGGCTACACTTCAGTCTGGTTGTTAGAAACAATATCATCAGCGCCTCTTCTCCCAGCAAAGAGACCTGCCTGGGTGCGGCTGCGGGGGACACAGAAGGCCCTGCGCACACATCAGAGCCAAACGCTTCCTCCCAGTGAGATTACTTACCGCCAAATCTGTGGATCTACCTGCTGACAGCCCCAGAAAGATGTCTTGTTTCATTTTCTGGTGTCTTAGAGAGAGGCTGCTTGTAAAGCTCACAGAACGCTGATCAAATATCTACCAAAGAAGGCTCTTCGCCTTTCCCTTTTTCATGAATTATGATAATGAGGAGGATGAAAGGAAGTTTCTGGTAATGGAGTAGTCTTCATCTCAGTGACTGGTGTTCTTTTGTAAGGAATGGACTGGCATGTCAGGGCATAGAGGAGCATGACAAACACCTATCAATTAAAATTATTGTTCATCGAAAAAAGATACATCTTCTCTGGAACTATTTCGATCCTTGTTGGATTTCACATTCGAAGGCTTTCTGTAGGTATATATAGGGCTATAGGTTCCTTCCTTTGCTAAGTCGGTTCCAAGCATAAGGTGATGTAAATGACATCAGTTCCTCAAGAGGACTATTTAAAATACTCTCGCTTAACCTGGACCACTTCCATTTCCCACTAAGAAAAAGAAGTCATGATCTCCCCTCCACACTGCAGTCCTTTAGATTCAGTGTCAGTGTCTAGTTAGGAGAGAGGGCAAAACAGGTCAGAGATTAAGACTCCAATGGGCCTTGTTTTTTCTGGGCAGATGGTCATCTGGTTTCATCAGTGTCAGTGAACAAAATACTCCCATTCCCCTACCTCAGAAGTGATCAGAAGAGGAAAACTAGCAGAATTCCAATAAGAAAGAAGCAGAAGTATGTGTGCATCTGTCAAGAAATTTCTTTCAAAATGCCTACTTTTCTTTGATTTTCATGAGCAGATCTACAATTGCTTCTGCAGCTCATTTCTCGGGTTTGCATAGTATTCTGCTTTCTAGTTTCATTACAGTCATTTCATGTTGTTTTAAAGTCATGACTTGTTTAGACTTTTTGTAGTAGAAGCTACTATCAGATATCTCCTATTTCCCACAGAACCATTCCAGTGCTATGAGAGGGGTTTCAGAAACTTTTATACATCTTTCTTAAATTATAGGGTGAATTAAGGGTGGGGCACGCATTAATACACCTTTAGGTGCAGTCACACTAGGCTATGTATTTAAAACATGCCTTATAATATTTTGAAGCTGATAGTGGGATCCCTTTCACTTTCCTTATTTTTTGTTTTCTGTTACCAAAACTAGTAGCACTAACCTTCCTTATTCCTATGACATACTGCACTTTAGCATTGAATGAAGTTAGTCTTTAAACTCTTTCTCCCAGTGCATGAACATCGCAAATATATTCAGTCCACAAATGAGGCTCTGGACCAAGGAGCTCCCCAGATCTGCTCCCACAGAGAGTACCAGCAGCCTGAGGCAAACTTTCTCCCTGGAGTTACTTAAAGGCTTTGGGTAAAGCAATGGGAAATGCCTGCCAGGTAATGTTTGCCTCTCTTTAGGGGACCCTAATGGCCTGAGAAAAATTGATATTCCTTGACAGTCTCCCATTCAAACCCTAACCAGGTTTAACCCTGCCTTACAACACTTGGGAAAAGTGACCAATTTCCTTCTCAGAGTGAAAGGATAGCTCATGTGCAGGATTTTTTTTCCACTCTGGACTATTCACACCTTTGTGAGTGATAGAGAAGCTCTAGGCAGCTTATTAAGGTATTTTGGTGAGTGACAATCAGCAGGGTTTTTTTTAAGGGAGAGCAAAATAATGTTAAACAATGTAAAATCTGCAGGGGAATATTTGGAAGATGTTGTAACCAAATGGCTAGTACCATAAATAAGAGTGGATCTTACAAGCTGCGGCATGCCGTGGCTTTCAGAAAACACAGCTTTGCAAAACTACAAAAGGGCCTTCAGTACGAGGTAATGAGGCACATCTAATTATATTTAAGAAAGAACAGCAAGAACTACTTGGGAACACACAACTCAGCCTTTCTTCCTTCTCAGGCCAGTCAGAACCCAGGCCCCGCTATTCAGGGAGGTGTGAGGGATTTTGGGAGCATTATTCAAAATGCGGCTGTTATTTTCCCAGGGCTGTGAAAAAAATCGGCAGCCTTCACTGCCTGTTCCTTTCTCCTCCCCAAAGCTCCCACCAGGGCAAGAGAAGCAAACAAACCGAAACCCTCCCAGGCCACAATGAGGCTGGCCACCCTGAGAAATGAAGTCCATCGGAAGGAAGGGCGTTTGACACTGCCAGGCCACAGCCGGAGAACAAGGGAAACGCTTTTGGAGGACTGTCAGTGACCCACAGGCCCTCACTCCTAACCTTGCTCTCCCACATATGTTTCTCATTTCCTTGCTTATAGCTGGTCCAAGCTAATGATCTGTGTTTTGGCAGCCATCCCATGCTTGGCATACTGCCTGCCTTGTTCTCATTGTCCCAGCTACTTACAGAAACTCTCCCTTTCTCCCCCCCCCCCTTTCTTTCTTTCTCAAAAGCAGCCTTAAAGGAGAGTAAATATGCAAAGGAACCTTATCCTCTCCAAGAAGCAGCTACCATCTTGAGAGCTCTCCCTGCCACACAGGAACGCTCCTCTATTAGCACCCTGAAAAAGCCCTGGGTGAGGGGTGGGTTCAAGCACAAAAGTGGTGGAAATCCAAATAAATTAGCCCAGCTGAGTTGTGCTGCTATAAATACGGAGGAACACAAGCTATTTTGAGGAATGGTGGCATGGGAAAGTTCTGCCTGGAATCTGGGATCATTCAGAGAAGACAGATATTTCCAGGGGACATGGGAAGCAGGACAGACTGCTCCGACCAAGATGGGAGAGGGCACTGGAGCTGGCAGAGGGTCCCGGGACATAGTGCATCTTCTGTCTGCTCACATAACAAATAGGGGGGCAAGGGATCTATGACTTCATAGTTAGGTAACAAGGCAGGCAGCAAATGATACAGTGTTATTCACCCAACAGCAGACAGACCTTGCTCCTTTGTGGAACATTTTCATATGCAGTAGAGTCTCACTTATCCAAGACTCGCTTATCCAAGGTTCTGGATTATCCAATGCATTTTTGTAGTCAATGTTTTTAATATATCGTGATATTTTGGTGCTAAATTTGTAAATACAGTAATTACAACATAACATTACTGCGTATTGAACTACTTTTTCTGTCAAATATGTTATATAACATGATGTTTGGGTGCTTAATTTGTAAAATCATAACCTAATTTGATGTTTAATAGGCTTTTCCTTAATCCCTCCTTATTATCCAAGATATTCGCTTATCCAAGGTTCTGCCGGCCCGTTTAGCTTGGATAAGTGAGACTCTACTGTATAACTAATGCTTTTAATGGTGTGCTGTTGTGGCACATTTGAGTGACTTCTGAGAGCCCTCTGCCATCAAATAAATCATACTGTTGTTCCAAATGTGTTTCTGATTTGGAGTGCCTCATAATTTATAAAATGCATTTTGTTTTTTTTACTTTCCACATCAAGGCTGTGCGAAGCCCTTCCATCACACCTGGCCTTTGATAGTCCCATCAGTTTTGCAGATGGTCAGTCCTGAGAAGGGACGAACTTTCTACACTTGATCTTAGCCAAATGGTCAATAAGGGATGGACTTTCTGAAATGGCTTTTGAGGTGTCGTTGATATTGAAGTCCTCTCTACAACAGAGTAGCCACTAATAGATACAATGCCTGTTCCATAGGTTGCCAACTTTTTGACTGCTTCCTTGCACATTTGTTTGTTTGTTGAATTTATGTTCTGCCTTTCTCCTGGGTGGAATCCAGGACATGGAGAGATGAGAGAGGTTTTGACTTTTTAATGTCACCATGTCATGCTGATGTAAAATGTAATGTGGGGAATCTAGACTAGCATTACGGCAGGGAAAATGCATGCTTGAAATGCTGAATTGGCGTCTACATAGTTAAAATAACACTATATTTAATTCATCTTAGGTTTCCCATAAACATTCAGTGAGCCAATTTCATTCAATCACACATATTAACTACTTAGCTTCTCCTCTCCAAGGATGTGGGTTGTTATTTTATGCCAAATGTGTTATAATTAAGTTTGACATAAGCACATGGATTAAATATGTGGTTTGGGGGACAAATGGCAGATCTCCCCCCCCCCTCATGTTATGGCTTAATGGAGAATGCATCCAGATAATTGATAGATTTCTAAATACCTTGTTACTTATTTTTGTTTACATAATTGAAGAAGCTCATGTTAATCCAGGGAGTGCTACAGCTCTTATACCCCAATCCTTTGGGGTGATTTAAAACAAAGCAGCTGTTCCCTGCTTGCTCAGGAGTGCCCTAAACTTGACTTGAATGGCAAGCTTAAGTTTTGGGAGGACTAGAACAAGTCTGTGATCTCTGTCACATGAGCAACAGCCATGAAGCCAAATTGGGGAGCTGAGCCAGTTTGGGCAAGGTGGGGCCAAATGAATATGGCTTCTTCCTTCCTTCCAGTGTTATGTGGCAACCCCAGGTAGTGAGGAGTCTGGTGGGAATGGACAGAGGAGGATTTGTCCAAAGACTTGGCATCAGGCCCTCCCCACTACATGCCTACATGAATGTGTCACTCAGAGATGGTTTTGCCAGTTCATTCCTAGGCCAGGATTTTTGAAAGGAAGTTTGTTGCTATGTGTCAATAAATTAAATCAGATTCAGAGAAGCAAGTTGGATTGGGTGAAAACAGCATGTCCCCTCAGTCCTTGTTTTGTGGCTTAATACATTCCCTATTAACCTGCAGACCTTGTGGTGCTTTTGTAGCTATCTCTAAGGGGAAATGTGGCTCTGTCAGTCTATGCTGTGCTTATTTGTATATTCCTTTATTTGATATTTTCTAAATGTCTTTTGCCTTCATATGTGTAGTGTAAATGTTATGTCTTCACCAGTTTTTGGAACTGCTTCCTTAGGCTTGGTCCCCAAGCCCTCATCACTTTATTGCCCTCCTCTGAACTTGCTCCAAGTTGACTTGCTCTGGACTTGCTCCTTTTTGACATCTAGTACTAGAACTGGGTGCTGTGCCTAAAAGCCAGATATCTCATTCACATAGTTCAGTATCAATTGGATTCAGGGTTGGATTCCAGGAAATGTGTGAGCAATGGCCCCTCTTCTCTGTCCTTCATCGGGTTCCCTAGATGAGTGTTTAGTGTTTAGTTTAGAGGAGCTAGGAGTTAGCTTGAGAAAGTTTATGGTGGCATTCTGACCACTTATGAATAGCATCAGGCCCTGCCCTGGACATTCCTCCGTCTGCGCCTTGCTCACAGGCCTTCAGACTGATGCAAAGCTGTGGGAGACTTTGCAAAAGAGGCAGGGCTCTACAAGGTCACCAAATGGGCAAGAAAAGAGAGGAAATTCAGCATCAAATCCCTTGGTTGTGCCTTTGGTACCATGCTACTAACCCACATTTCCCTGAAGACCTTTTCAGCCAGCCATCCCCCTCTGAATGACACCTGCAACAGACCACGGGGCGCCCGCAAGAGGGGTGCAAGTGCTACAGCAGCCCCCCAGCCCCCACTTTCTGGCAGAACGGGATTCAGACTCAGAACTGGGGGGCATGTGGCTACAAGCTTCACAACCTTAGTTTCGGCTTTGGTGTTTGAATCGGGACCTCCTGTTCCTAGCTGGGTTTGGGAGAAACTGAACTAGTCTTACATTGGGATTCTGGGTTTTTGTAGTGAAACTACGACTGATCTCAGAGGACGAGCCACCCTATAATCCTCTTTGTGAGCTGCATTTGATGTGACCTGACCCAGCCTGCGGCCAGACAAGATCCTTGAAAGTCCCCCCATCCCTCCTAGGATAGAGAAGGAGCCCTTTGATAATTATTACCCAGCTCATTGATGGCCCCCCAGCTCCCATCCTCCTCAGCACATTCCCTGCCCATGGAGAGGCAGCTTTGGGGGCAGAGCTGCCTCCGCCCCTTTTCATTTTCGTATAGCGCACTAAACCTCAAGACGTAGTTAACCCAAATCCAGATTTATTTAGGATTTATCTGCATTATTAATTCCTGTTGTGTTGTGAGAAAGTGCTAAAGGACTCAGATTGCCTGTGAAATTAAAGAGAGAGGTTTTCTGAAGCAAAGCATACTTTTAGAAACATTTTTGTAGGTCCAGGCTTAGAATACAGTGTTTTAAATGGGACTTTGGGTGGGAATGGGCTATAATAATTTGATATACCCCCGCACGCTCTCACTAAATACTCTACCAGGCTGTTTCATGCATTAATCTGGGTTTAATGTAGATTGAAACATTTACAATGCAAAATAATTTGGGTTGAAATAATCCCCCCTGATAAAGCTAGAGCCTGCCCTGCCCCCCAGCCCTACAACTGTCACCATTTCAGGCAGCCAGGCACTGAGGAGGACGTAACTATGCAAATCAGAGGGAAGAAAACGCACACAAGGCTTAAGACTGTGATGTGCTGCATTTTATTCCTTTGCCTGTCAACATTGAGGGGCACTGGATGCCCCACACAGCCTCCCATTCACTGGAAGCAGAAAAGTGCCCAGCTTCAGCAGAGCGGCTGGGTTGCCTGCAACCATCATCGATGCCTGTTCTGGCAGAGGAGATGCCTTTCAGACCACAAAAGCCCAGGAGTCTCCTCGGCTCTCAAGCACTCCCAACATTTCTGCAATGGCACTTCCCCCAAAAAGCCCATCTTTGTAGACCCTCAGGGGAGGCCCTCTGTGGGAAACTACCTGTGTGCTCTTGAATTTAACAACAAGTCTGCCTTTCCACTCTATGAGCAGAGGGCTAGACCTTGACCAGTGTCCTTGGCAATGGCCACTAGTAGGGGATTGTCAGAGAGAGGCCAAGTACTTGAAGCAAACTGGCACCATTTCTTAGGAGAGCCCTCACAGCTATCAGGCAACAGATTAACCACAAGGACACACAGCCCTGCTGTGAAGGTACTTTGTGATGGTCCACGGGACGCATATCATAACCTTTGTAAGCTGAGATTTCACAGCAGATCCTCTCTCAGTTAGACAGTTCAGCTACATTCCGGATTTCAGGAAAAGAGGGAAAGAGCAGGATTTTGTAAAAGGAAAGAGGTGGCCCTACACAGTTTAAAAGGTACCTATAGAGGAGTATAAATGGACAGCTGTGTGCATTCTTTGTACAGGGCTGTCAGACCAGAATGTGCCTGGCCATTGAGGTAAACATGAGAGCTGGGCCACATTCTGGAGCTATTTGATATCCACTGGTTCCAGGGTGCCCTGTGGATCCACAAATCCATGGATTCCCCAGTCCCATTATATAAAATGGCATAGTAACATAGAAAAATCAGGATTTGCTTTTAGGAGTGGGGTGATTGATGGTTATTGATGGTTGAGTTCATGATGCCGAGGGCCAACTGTTTTAGGGAGAGTTGGAGGGCCTGGTCACATGAAGAGGCCTGTTCTTGAGCGCAGGGAGGGAGACCCTGGTGCACAGATCTGGTGACCTTCCTCTTTCCCAGGCTGGGACTTAGATGGAGCTTTCCTTCCCTCCCTCTCTGCCTCTCCCCCTCCAAGGCATTCCCCCATCAATAAAGGCATTAGCTCACTAAACAGTCTGATGGCTTTGCTTCTCTGGATTAACCCTTTGGGAGCTAGGATTCCCTCAGACTTGTAAAGGTATTGATCTCAACAGATCATGTTTGCCTTTCCAGCACCCACCCACATGCTCATACAGACACACACAGACACACTGTCCTTCCCTCCCTTTGTCTTTCTGTGGGGAGTTGTTCTACAAGGTCTGCCGCACAGACACCCTGCTTCTGGAGAAAGGCAGGCCAGAGCATGGCCAATAGGTCAGGAGTAGGAAGCATTGGCCCCTTGGAAGAGGAGGTGCTGATGCCAGGGTAAGGGTGCTCAACTTGAATGCTTTCACTAAATAAGCCAGCAACTTTCAAATGGTTTTAAAACAATTTTTGAAGGCAAATGAATTAATATTCTGACAAAGGAAGAAAAGGAAGAATTAAAGTAGAGATGCCGAATTGGGTGAATGTGTTTTGACCACAGAGCTGGAAAAACAAATAGTCTGGAGCTTTGACTGACTACGAGGGAGGTGTCACAGAGGCACTGAGCAAGCCTTTTATTTCTTCGTCTTTGCCTTCAGGATAAAGTTGCTAGTTTCTGCCTTTGCTGAGGTCAGGACTATATCTACCCCACCATCTCACTGCTGTCCTGTGGTTAGAAACTTATGTAAGCATTAAAATGGGATGCAGAGAAGTCACTAACTTCAGAGAGAATAAATTTATCTATGTTAGCCTTAATAAGATTTCCCTTTCCTCCTTGAGACCATAACTGGTTTGCTCAAGGAAAGGTTGGCTGACAATCAGTTGTCCCGTTTTAACTATGCCAAGCGGATCTGAGCAAGACCATACTGGTCAGCTTCCCTGGAGCAGTGCTACTCGAGATGGTAGATCCTGGAAGGTTTCCAGGAGAGAAAGACGCTATTGTGCCCAATGGATACAAATATAGTGCTAGCACCTGGCACACACTTGAAAAGCTAATTGCTGCCCCCCGGTTCAGAAAGTTTGTGCCTTAAAATTATGACTTGGAGTCCTGGACTCAGCCTGGCCAAACAGAACATCGGAGCAGCCCCTCAGCCCAAGATGCTGTTCCCAGGCGGCTAACCTGGTGTCTTTGGGAACTCCCAAGCCAGACGAGAGCAAACGTGTTAGCAGCTTCCCCCTGCAGAAAGGAAAAAGGTGACGATGACAAAGGGGACAGCAAGGTCACCTCATAATGAAGTGGCCAGCATTGGATTTCTGTCACTCACATTAGCTAAATATACAGTTGAGCTCAGCTGGAACACATTAACAAAAAGGAGTGGCCACAGATCAAGATGGGAATGGTCATTCATCTGGACCTTGGAGCAGTCTAGAGTCTCTTGAATGCACAAGGCCATTCGTGTGTAACCAAATCCTTACTCCATAGGAAATAAGAGCTGTGCCAAATTTCCCAGCTAACCCCAGGAAGCTGAATCTCTCCCACCCACCATCACGCCAAGTTTGCAAAGGATGCAAGATGAGTGCTTGCACTTGAATGTAGACCTGGAAAGCAGTTCATTAAAATAAATGCTTGTTTCTTTTGCATGTGTGAAAAGTTACCTTCACTTGGGTTGGAAGGTGGGTTTCAGCAGAAGCTGCCAGTAATTAATCAGGGAGGAAAAAACCTGGATGTCTCCATTTCAATTTTCTATACATGAAGTGGAGTTCACAATGAAGAGGATGGGAGAGAAAATTAGATGCTGGAAGATTCTTCATGTTAAATTATATACATTGCGTGGGAGGTGAAACTTGCTTCTTTTTATCTCTGGCATTCTGTAGCATAAGTTTAATGCTTTACTGCCTTGTAAGCTGACGATTAGAATGGTGAGCCCAAACCCCTCCCAACTCTTTGTGGGGAATTAATCCTCTGTCCTCCTCCCCAGAGCCTTCCTTGCCTCTCTCTTCTCTGCCTTGTGCCCCTTGCAGACTCTCGGCTGGGAACCTGGGGCAGGGAGGCTGGGAGTGGGTCCCAGTTGAGCGGGAGCTTAGCCACAAGGCCATTGGGTCTGTGCCCATTATTCAAGAGGACTGAGAATAATGGCTCTGAAAGTGGCCACAAAGGTAATCTTATCTAGCCCTCTAGTGTTGCCGGAAACCCATGCCCGATAGGTTGCTTTCTCATTTTGCTTAAAAACTCATAATGTTGGAAGTCCACTGTCCTCAGCTATTCTTTATGTTGGAAATATTTGTTCAAGAAATACATTACTATTTTGAACCACAGCTTCCTGGAAAGTACAGTAGAGCCTCACTTATCCAACACTCACTTATCCAATGTTCTGGATTATCCAATGCATTTTTGTAGCCAATGTTCTCAATACATCGTGATATTTTGGTGCTAAATTAGTTAATACAGTAATTACTACATAGCATTACTGCGTATTGAACTACTTTTTTGTCAAATTTGTTGTATAACATGATGTTTTGGTGCTTAATTTGTAAAATCATAACCTATTTTGATATTTAATAGGCTTTTCCTTAATCCCTCCGTATTACCCAACATATTCGCTTATGCAACAATCTGTTGGATAAGTGAGGCTCTACTGTAGTAGCCATGGTGACTAGGGGATTCTAGACATTGTAGCTCAGAGACTTTTCCAAACTCTGCTTTCTTGTAATTTGAACTCCTCGGTTTGAGTTATACCCTTCACAGCAGCAGCAGCAAAAACACTCCATTGCCAGTATGAAAACCCTTCAAATCCTTGAAGATGGTTGTCATGTTGCCTGGCAATCATCTCCTCTTCAGGTTAAACACTTCCGTCCTTTTGTCTTTCTTCTGAACACTTGATCTAATCCCATTTTTTCTATATTTTTTTAATTGCTCAGAAATCGGTGTTACTTCAGGTGGTACCATTACCCCTGGTTCCTACAATGCAGTTGATGGTGTAGTCTGAAATTGTATTGGGGCATTGCCACTGCAGCACCCCATACCTTCACGTTGAGCTTGTGATTGTTTTCCTCCTTTCAACATGTTCTGTTTTCAAGACAGGTGCCACCCATATTGTTTCTAATAAAGGATGTTTCCAGCATCTCCTTGCTTAAGTTTTTTTATGGCCAGTGGGGTCTTACCCAGGGAAAAGAAGCTTGCAGTAGGAACAGTGCACCAAGACAAAGGGAGGGAAGGAGTAAGGATTGAAAGGGCCAGTCTTTGTTACTGAGCGGGTTTCTCCATCTGGGAGCGTCTTGGGTCAGTGCGAGCCCTGAAGCTGCTGATGAGGTTGCAGCACTGTCTGATTTGAGGGCGATGGCTTGATTTGCTTTTAGATTCATTCTCCTAAGCTTTTGTGAAATAATCCCCTCCTACTCTGGGAGGTATTCGTGTAATTTAAGAGCGGCTGAGGGGGGACGGCTGAAGATGAGAAGTGGGGGATGTGGATGTTGCAAGGCAAAGCAGTAGTCCTTTGTAGCTCTCTCCTGTGAGCACATGGCTGTCTTTCCTGCTGGTCCCGTATTGCTTGTCTCTTTCTCTCTTTCCCCCAACAGTTTTCACTTAATATTGCACAAGAATGGCTTCTCTGGACTAAGGTTTCACTCACTTAATCTGATTTCCTTCTGCTCTCTGAAGATGACAAACTAGATAGACCACAAAAAGCAGACTGAGGGCAAAGGCAATTAAAATATGGTGGACTGGTTCTGAAAAAGAATGGTTCCACAAGGTTGCCAGATGACCCCAATTCTGTTTGAAAATCTGTGTTTCGTAGATGAGGATTGGCAGTAAGATTAGCTTGTGGTTTTAAAATAACTACAGTAAATTTTATTGCACCTTCCAAAAGAGTTGCTATGTTATACGTATGTATTTGCATCACCCTATTAATAATTAACAAAGACCTATGACTATTCTGATAAATCCAACCAATCTAAATCCAGTGTAATTTTCTGCATTCATATGTACTCCTGCATCAACTCACTGGACTTACCAACCCTACTAATATCTTTGTTTAGTTTTGTCCAAATCAGTTGTGGGGTATAAGGTAAAGTAAAAGATATAAGGACCTTTTCCTGATGTTTAGTAGTTTGTGAGTATGGAAGCAAAGCCAGGTAAATCTGTGTGCTCTGGGCAAATAGTTCTGCTAAGGAGGATCAAGAGAGGAGGCTGATCAGCCTCTGGGCTTGCCATCGCCTGGGCATTGTATGCCACATAGTGCTGGGGGAGGGGAATTAACAAAAAATAGAGGCTGCATTTGAAGAAGAAAAGGCACCAACCCAAAATGTGGATTCTGTACCTCTTTGGGGGCAAAAGTTGTGACGGGAGTAGTGCTAGTTGTGGGGAGAGAGCAGTACGATATGGTGTATGATTTCTCTTTTTTAGTCTTCTGTCCACAGTGGAATATGCTACCTAGGAGAAGGGGGTTGGAGTGGATAGCCTTTGTGGTCTCTTCCAACCGTATGGTTCTGCTGAAGGAGAGAGACTTACTCTTCTTCAGAATGGTCCCTGATCACTTCCAGTGTCAGGCCAGGAGAATCTGTGTGGTTATTTCTGTGCTCCTGAGTGGAATGCCTAGCCGCAGCAGGGCCAAAGTGTGCCGTAGCCATTTGTGTGGACTTTCCTCACCTGGCCATCACCGATCTCCCCGTGAATTCATCTGTCGATGCCCAGCTCTTGCTTGATGTCTCACTTCTGGAACGGAGGGAATGCTCTACCCCCCAAAATATTTAGTTAGCAGCTGTTCACTTAAGTGGAATTGACTTTTTATTGGCTTTTCTCTATACGACTGCCACCAGCGAAGGCCGTTTCCTCCTTTCCTCTTCTCCGCCTGTCAGTTCCCTCTACATTCCTATCGGCAGCCTTTAGCTCTGATCAATACTAACCACTGTGTAACAGCTCACGCACGGCTGCTTTAGTTTGCATCGATCAGAGTGCTCTTCCAACAGGTAGCTGGCTCTTTGAGGCAATGACTTGAGATAACTTCAGGCTAATTCGTTACAGAGGATTTGAAAGAGGCCCCATGCCCTGTTTCAGAGAGAAGCCAGGATATCAGAAACCCAAGAACAATGTGCCACTAGCTTGAAATTCTTCCCTTTCCAAAATGTCAGTATAATCCAAATCATTACATACACCATCAAGTATGGGAAACTGCCAGAAGTACAGTCTGGGGAAAATGGGGAAGACAAATGTTTATCAAGGTCAAAGAGATTGGAATTGAGACAACAAGGCCTGCAATTAATGATTCACTTTTCCAAGTAATTTAAAGATAAGTAAAGCAGGTGCAAAAGAAATGAGCCCATGGGAGGAATTTTGGCTTTTAAAAAGTGGTTCATGTTGGTATAATCTTTGTGAGAGCAGTGCCGCATTCAGGTACAGAGCTCTCGGTGTCATGGGCCTTGGAATTCATGTAACTAAGTTTTCAAGTTGTTCCTGCATTCTGGTTTAGTGAGGCATAGTTTTGCCTGCCTTGGATTTATGAACCTTATTTTTGCATATCTCAGTGGAATAGTATTAGACACATTCTCTAAAGGAATTTTTGGACTTTTGGCTTTTATGGAGATAACCCTTTGAACTTGGATTCCTTTTTTATATTTGCTTGCTTTTCAAATAGCCAGCTTTTATTATATTCTGCTTAATAAACTATTACATTGGATTATCTGAGCAGTGTGTGGTTTGTGGTGAAAAGAGACTTCAGGGCCCCAGTGCAACAGCCAGGTTGATTGGCGCAGGGATGCTGCTCTTACTCAGGCCTAGCTGCCAATCCTGTAGAGGTCCATCAACCTCGAAGCTCTGAAGACTCTTTCCTTCAGATGCTTTGCTGGCTGAGAAGTCAAGTAATTGAACCAGGGGATAATACTAGGCAGGATTTTCTCATGTCTGTATCCTTGTGGCCACAACCTCTGACTGTATACCTCTATCATAGAATAGCCCCCAGATGGCGTAGTGGACTAAGTGACTTGAAGGTTGGGTTGCTGACCTGAAATCTGCCAGGTTCGAATTCCATCCGGGGAGAGTGCGGATGAGCTCCCTCTATCAGCTCCAGCTCCATGCGGAGACATGAGAGAAGCCTCCCACAAGGATGGTAAAAACATCAAAAAACATCCAGGCATCCCCTGGGCAACGTCCTTGCAGACAGCCAATTCTCTCACTCCAGAAGCAACTCAAGTTGCTCCTGACACGAAAAAAAAAATAGAATAGGCACAAACTGCTAGTCTGTTTTCCAAATGATACCATGTTTTTGAGCAAAGAAGTCCTTTGCCTCCTGCTGCTTCCTTCCTAGACACTTGCAGTACAAATGAGCCCATTTTTCAACCCCATCAGTATTATCCTTCTGGGTGCCCACACAAGGCAGGGGTCCTGCTGGGCCCAAGTGCAAGTCTTTACTTCCATTTGCCTGGAAAAGGCTTCGTCCTCAAGCTCCACACCCCTCCAAGACATCCACCCTCACTTGTCTAGAGGGATAATTGAAATATCGCATATGTTTTGGTAACCAAGGTGACACGTAGGCATTATATTGTCCAATTTGGCAGGATGCCTGCGTGGACTTCCTTCGGGATGGAAGGCAGAGGGTGCTGCCATGGCATGAGGAATTGGGGGGTTGGGGTGACAAGCCAACTCAGCCTTGCCTTCTCCTCCTAGGATGGGACGACTCTCACCAAGGACCTGCCTGGAGAGATGTGCAGTCACTAAGGGCACATTTCATTTGTCAGCTGGACAATGGATGCAGAAACAATTTCTTCATCTTTGGTGCATTAGCCTCTACCAGAACTAAAGATGCTTTGACACAGTAAAGAGACTCATCTGAAAAATTCCCCTTGAAATTCACCAAAGAACCATTTTGCAGAAAGAATCCTCTGTGCCCATTCGGTCCTATTGGCCCTGTGTACCTTCCCTGGATCTTAAAGTCATATGAAAAGAAAGAGCCTAGAGAGGAACAGAAGGTCTCTGAGGAACATCAACAGGTAGGAAGCACCGTGGTGCCATTTTTATTTCTTCCCACTGGTTTTAAGATGTGTTGCTATATTTCTCATGTGGTATATTTCTATAGAAAGGCTATAGAGAAATGGCTTAAAGAAGCTTAGTAAGCTCAGCAGTTTGTGGGTACAAGGAGCCAGCTCTCTTGTATCCCTCTTGCAGCTTTGGCTTCCTGGGTGCTCAGCTTGCCACCTTTGACTGGCATGTCCTGCCACTTGCTTGAACCTCACCTCCGCCCTCCTGCAAGGAAAGGAAAGCACCAAGTAGCAAAATGACAACTTTAGAACCTTCTTACTTTGTCAACTTCAGCAAAAACAAAACTTAAGTTTGCAAACAAAATAAATCTCACTTCCTCTTCCTTTATTCCTTGTGGGGGTGTCAAAATTAGCAGCTTAACAGAGGCAATAGGTTGTTCACAGTGTTTGCCCCTTTCCCTGAGAGAATGCAGGCAAGTGATGTGGAACAATTCTGCCTTCAGCTGAACTAGTGATCCCTGTCCCTCCCAGTTGCCCTCTCCATCCTCTGTCGTTTCCAGCCCTGCTTTGCATGGGCTTTTATGGGCTCCTTTGTGGTTGGGACTCATGGGCAGTGGTTCTGTGCTTCTTTGGGTGGGGATGTTCTAGAGTTGAGCAAAGTGCTTTGGTGGGACCTTGACTCTCAACACTCAAGATGCAGATCTCCCATATGCCCTTCAGTTCAATTTTGTCAGCAACCATAGCAAGTATCTAGAAGCTTTTGTGGTCTTCATGTGTGTTGCTCTCTTGCTATCTTGTATTTATATTCCCTTGCTTCCTCTAATGCATATTTTGTTGGAGTCGCACAATTTTTGGGTTTTGTTTGGTGTTGTTGGGTGCCCTGTGAGCAAGCCTGTAGCCAGGGCCGCGAGTTAAGGATTCACCCCCCCTTGAAATGTTTCAGGTTAAAAGAAAACCTGGTTTACTCGTGCATTTTAGCTGGTTAACCAATTCATGAGTAAACCAGGTTTCCCTCTTCAAAGAGAATGCTAATCTATGAGGGGGAAGATTTTCCCCAAGGACAATTGTGCAGTGCTGTGGTGGATACCCTCAGGTTGACTTGATTGGAGCTCTATTTTTGGGTCATGCTGGCCTTTCATTTGTTTGCCACCCATGACAATCTGCAGCCCAGCAGAAGGTGGATTTGGAATTGGTTGGCTGACTGACCCAAAGGCGGCAGCGTTGCTTTTGTTTCTGGGGAGAAGTGACCAGCAGGGTGTTTCAGGACTCTGCCCCGGGACCACCCTTGCTTTTAGCCAAGGTGCTTCCAGCTGTTTGCCTAGAACGGTTTATTTCATGGGAAGGGGCTTGTGTAGTAATGGGCTTGGAAGGCTGAAGCACCTTATCCTTTCCATTTGTGGGTAATAAATGTGGGGATATTGCAAGGCCATCATAGTCATTTAATTCCCAAGAGGTCTTTCTTTGCACATGAGCACTGATTGTCAAGTAGCTGCCAGCCTCCCCCCCCCCATGCTTTGATCCATCCAGCACTCATTTCCTTGTGGGAGGGGGCTCGTTTCATCCTCTGACTTCCTCCCCCTTCCCAAGGGACACTGCCCACAATTGGTACTCTTTATTTTAATTATCTGATGATCCCTGGCTCTGGCAGCTCAGTTTCATCTCTGGTGGAGGATTCCTTTCACTGAGACATGAGAATAGCATTCCAGGGCCCCCCTCCTTAACATTTTGTGGCAGATCTATTGCATGTAGGCTTTGAATACACAAGGTCAAAAGCAGAACAGAATATTACTCAGAGAAAGAACTTTGTGACTTCACTCCACTCCAGCAAGATGCTTTGGGAAAAATTATGAAAAGCCTGTGAAGAAGGTGTGAAGACAGATCTCATTATATTCAACTCATCCAAATACGGATATTTGGATTTTAAATCTTAACAAGGCAATGAAGATGGTTTCAGGGGGTACAGTGGATTAATGTGATAAATTCAGGCGCTGTGGCATTTTAGCCCCAATTGCTCTGGATTGGGACTCTTCTCCCAAAGGGCCTTGTACTGGAGGGGATGCGCCTTGCGCAGGCTTCATTTAAACAGCACCCAAACAAACGATGTTCCATCTCCAACACACTGCAGAACAAACAGCTACAAGGTGGAAATGCAATATGCCAGAACCCTCCCCTCTGCCTACAAAGGCAGCAGCAGCAGCAATTGGCCAGGCTTTACTTCCCTGGGCCTCTGGGTTTCCTGTTGGAGGGACGGTGGCCTTGGTCACTGGGTGAAAGTGCAAGGGCTTCCCAGAGACACCAGGAGGCCTGGGGACTCATTTTGGTTTCTGGAAAGGAAGGAAGGAAGGAAGGTAGGTAGGTGCGGGAGAGAAGTCCTGCCTCCTGGCTGGCCCCCAGGGCTGACGACAGAGATGTTGTCCCTCCTTCGCTTGCCTGCCGGAAGCCATGGGAGGCGCCTCTTTTCCCAGGCATTGTGCAATTGGAGGGCCTGGTCAGCGGTGCTTCCTTAACAAGCCTTTCAGTGAGCCCTGCGCGTGATGCTCAGCCAATCCTGTGGCTCTGGCACAGACTTGCTTCTCATGCTCTTGGCTGCAGGCGGCTGAGAAACAGAGGAAGGCAGCCTCCAGAGCAGGCTGGCCTCCTTGCCCTGGGAGTTTTGAGGAAGGCAGGCCCCAGGTTGATCTGGGTCGACCAAGAGGACCACCTCTTTGGAACCCAGCCAGTGAGGGCTGCAGCTCTCTCTGACCTGTTCCCCCACCCCAATCCTAATTCAGACAGGATAAAGGGGCCTATCTTTTGGAAGGAATAAGGGAAGCAGCTACCTGGGACCAGGACCTTGCTTTGAGTCCTGAAATACTGCCTTTCCCACCAAGTTGTTCGATACGTCCCCAAGAGGCCCTTGTCTTTTAGTCCTTCAGGCAAAAGGGAGGAGGCAGATGTTGTTTCATTGCTTCTGGGATGCTGCCTATTGAGACAGCCAGCTCTTTTTGTTGAAGGGATGAGGAAAAGCCCCAGGCCTCAAAAGCCTCTTCCACTAAGACTAGGAAGAGCTCAGGATGGGAGCCTTTCAAAGGCCCAGAAAAGGCTAACAGGCAGGAAAGGCAACATTTCAGGGCATGTATTTATTCCGAGGGTATAAAGCAAGACTTCAACAGAAAATGCACAACTTTTCTTGGGAAAAGCAAGAAAGGGAGGGAGCCCTGGCAATGGAGAGCAGAGGTGGGGGCTAGGCTGCCGCTTGCTTCTCATTCGGCTGGATAGAAAGTACCAGATCAGAGCGCTGTGCGGTGGAGGGTCCTAGCTTTTCTGTGCTAGGCAAGTGTACATGCAATTTTTTTCCCTCTGTACTACGAATTGTTTGGCTTTTTAAAAAGTAGCAAGTGGCTTTTTATAAACCAAACCTGATTTGAAATACTAACCATAATGGCTTATTTAAAAGAATAAGACTAAAAGATGTATTTCAAAATACAAATTTATTAGATACACACTTACAAATGCCTGGCTTTGGGGTAAGAAATTTTTTACAATTACCAACCAGAACAAAGAAATTAGAAAAACGCATTCCTTGTCAATGTAACTGGTTTAAAACACTATCCCACATAGAAGGACAACAGAAAGAATTTGCATTTGACTCTACAACTGGCCTAAAAAGAGAAAATCAAGAGTGTTTTCCTCTTTCTGCTTCTCCTAGAATGAAAAACATTGTTTAGCCTGAGCATATCCCATCTGCTATGTATCTTCCGTTGCCAAACTCAGCAGGGACATTGCACCGCTTCCTTTTCTTTTCTGTATCGACTACCATGGAAGCCTCTACTGCTTTTGCTGGGGAAGCTCTTCATAATGTAGCTATGGTTATCACAGATTTTAGCCACAGGGATATTAACTCGGACAATTTCTAGGCAGCATTCAAACAGCCAGTTCTGGCCTTTGAAACCTTGGGACAGGATATCACTTTGGTAATACACCTCCTGAATGCCTTCCCTATTTGTGCTGGTCCTTCTTCATCCAGCTCCTTTCAAGTCCCCTTCCTCTTTTGCCAAGAGGCATATTCCAAGTGTGAACCATTGAAAAAAGGGCATCTTTTCCCTTCTCTGCTCCTGACATGCCATGAATTCCCCCTCTGTGGCTGCAGCTGAAATGTTTGTTTTTCTTAGGATGATAGCTGTAGCATATGCAATGGCTATTATGCTGCTCAGTCATTTAGTCGTCTCCGACTCTTCGTGACCTCATGGTTCAGAAAAGGCTATTATGGACTTTTTGAAAAATGCACTCAGAATTTGAATGTTCGTTTAAAGTCTTTGTTAAACCAATGTTAACAGGTTGAGATCTGCATGCTGGCAGGACTGGGCAAAGGAATGATGGAAAGGAAATCCCTTTGCTTGGTATAGAGAGTCACTCTAACAGTTCACCAGAACGATCACAAAGCCCCATGTTTATCCTGTTAGAAAATATCCTGAAATTCTGGTGCTTGATGAGTACAATGGGATGGCTGAGATTAGTTTGCCTATTGGACAATCTAGCTGTTCCCAAATTGGACGTTTGGTAATTATCACCGTAAGCAGGGAAAAAGTACAGTTTATCCAACAGAAAAATAAGGATGGGGAATCACATTTCTTTCAGTATAACACCACATGCCCCCTGCCAGGAGTGGCTTCGTATATGCTAAAATAAACACGAAGCTTTGAATTTTAGTCTTCCCAAAGAAATCTGAAGAGCAAAGTCAGGATGTCGCAGAAAAGACCTACAACCTTAGTCTCACCGAGAAAAGCAAGCTACAGAGCAACCTTCCAAGCAACACAAACCTCTAAAGGTAATCCGAATGGAAACCGATGCCCAGGATGCCAAACATAGCTCTGTACGGTAAAACACAGGAAGAAGGCTTGTTTAACATTTAGATGTTCTGGCTTCAGCATCATGATGAGCACAGGGTTCCCTGGAGTGCCTCCCCTCTCTTTTTTCTGAAAGAAAGACTGAGCCTGCCGGGGCACTTGCGGTGGACCTCTACATTTTAGCCTGGCCCATCAATGGCCCAGTCCATATGCTTCCCTATCACTCCCCTGCCCCTCAGGTCTAGCTCAGGCAAACATTGTGAGGCTAGAGAGGTGGGCTGCAGGGCCGAGGCTTTCTCAGCCCAGAGCAGGGGCCCTAGCCGCTTTGATATTCCCCCCATCCTGCTCAGCGAATAAGGACAACAGCCTTTGTAGGAGAAGGAAGCAGGCTGGCAATGCTCCTTGGGGGTGCAACTGCCAAAGGGAGCCCGAGTGCAGTGTTGGCAGGCCCTTATGCACAGGTCACTGGCCTGGCTTTTCAAGGCAGAAAGAGCAGAAAGCCTGGAGTAAACAGACGGTGCTGGAGTCACAACGTGCCTGGTCTTCCCTCTTACACACACATGCGCGCACACACACACATACCATCTGCAAAATGGAGGGCAAACTGTCCAGTGCTGACACAGCCTTTCACAAAACCTAGCCCGGCCTAGGAAGGCATATCACACACCAAGAAGATTGGGCAAATGTTGATGTCGGAGCAGCCCATGGAATGGCAGGCTCCTGAGGCAAAACACCAGAGACTCCTGAGACACATGAACCCCCTTCTCCTTGCCCAGCACCCGGTAGGGAATCTGCCTGCCAATGGGGGGGCCTGAATATCATCCACATTTGTTCAAGATTCACGCCTTCCCAATGGGTTGCATGCTTATTTTCCATACTTGTACTGAAACTGGTAGCCTTGATCTAAGCTTCAAAAGGCTCCAGAGAGCGAGATGTACATACGTGTAGCTTGGTGTCTGCAGTCCTCCAGCTGTCAACATCTGGTCTCGGTATTCTGCCTGGCATCAGGTTAATGAAGGCTATTAAGCGTTTCCGTGCCAGTCCCCAAATGATCCAAGCTGCCTGTCCAGAAGGGAGTGGAAGCAGGGCCGAGGGGAATATCAGGAGTCCCAGGGTGCAAGCCATCCTTCCAGCCGAAGAGGAGGCCCCGCTCCGCAAGTTCCAGGCTCAGCAATGTAGAAGAGGCCTTTCTTCGCCTGAGGTTGTGGTGTGGAAGGCGCCTTTGTCCGGAAGGAAAAAAATCACATCTTGGACAGTCAAAATAGGGGCACTTTCATCTTCTATACTCAGGTGTAAATTAAATTTCTGTTGTCCTTAATTTTGGAACCAAAGTGCAAACCTTCTCTGATGCATCATTCACTACATTTATTAGAATAAAATTGAAATTGACAGCAACACAGTAAGGAAACAGCAAGGATCCTTAACCCACAAACGGTGTGAAATAACCAGAGCATCTTATGCATATTCTTTGCCCAGGAACAAATGACTAGCTATTTGTATCAGTGATCATTTTTACAAGAATTAAAATGTTAGCCGGTTAAAAGAACGCTTTCCTTACATTAATATTTAATAGACTTGCTGCTCCAAAAAAAGAATATGGGAGACATCTTGAACTCTTTGTATTTGATCGTTCTTAGCAATGCAGCCGGCAAAAACACAGGCTACAGCCCATCATTGCCCTGGGACTGGTTTTGAATGGTCTTTGGGAACATAAGCCCTTCCTCGGCAAGGGCAGACTGCATCGGCCTTCCTCCCAGTTCCCCAACCTCGGGCCATTCTCTACCGTTACTAGTGAATGGTAACCTCCCCGTTCTGTAAGCATTTATGTGCATGCGAGGTTCAAATAATCTTCCTGCTCATGTTCAAGACAGAGCAGGTTTAAGACAGTTTCCTGCCCAAAAAGAGCAATGGAATGGCCCTCTTTCACCCAGCCCAGCTTTTTCCCGGTCTCAAGAAAGCGTTTACTTGCCCACCGATGACTGCGGCCCTCGAGCTCTTCTGAGCCGGGAAGCGCTGCTGGCAACGGGCCCCTTGGGTCTCTTCGGCGGATGCGCCTCCTTTCCTGCCGGTCTGCTTCCAGGAAAAAGGTCCCCAGGTGTAAACACGGCCAGGGCCTTGGAGGACGGAGGGGCCGTGCAATCAGCCTCCGAAGCGCCATTCAGCCAGCGCGGGTCCCCTCCGGCCCCGGCCGCCCACCTCCAGGGGGAAAGGCCCAGGGCCAGGAGGAGGGGGCTCGGGAGTTGCCTCGATGGGCCCTCGCCCCGTGGCAGTGGCCGCAGCGCCAGGCAGAGGATGCAGGCCTCCCGGGGAGAGTCGCCTGCCCAGCCTGCGACTTTCCCTGGCCCGGCCTGGCTGAGGGAGGGGTCTTCCAGCAGGAGAAGACGTCTCCAGGCAAGAAGGCAGGCAGGCAGGCGATCCCAAGGAGGTTGAAAAGTCGCCCCTCTTCCTGGAGGCCGGGACCCCGAGCCTCCCTGGAGCCGGGCGGCCGCTTCCTTTTCAGGCCTGTTCCAAGCCAGGGCTCCCGGCGAAGCTCCCGGCCCCTCTCGGCTTCCCTCCTGGCAGGGATCGGGACCGGAGCCGCGGCCAAGTTGGTCTCCGCCGCCTCCTTTTGCCGAGCGGCAACTTTCCCGGCAACTTCCCGCCGCCAGAGTCCGGTCCCGTGGCCGAGGAGGAGGAGGGAGGCGAGGAAGGAGGGAGGGAGGCAGGGAAGGGGGAGGCGGGGCGGAGCGGGAGGCCGCTGGAATGCGCGAGGGGGGGCTGCGAACCCCTCTCCCTCCCCCTCCCCCTCCCTCGCGGCGGCGCTTCCTCCCCGCCTCCTCCCCCCTCCCTCCCTCCGCGGCCGCCGCCTGGGCTGAATCTTATTGATCCAGAAGGTGGCTAATTAGCCCTTCCCGTCGTGCCTGGGTAATGAGGCACATGCGCACTGCACTAATCAGCCATTTTTTGCAGGAAACTAATTAGCAGAATAAAGATCCAAAGAGTTTGCTCCCCTCCCGGTCGCAGAGCCGCGCGCCGGCGCTTCCTCCTCCTCCTCCGGCCGCCCCGAGACGCCCGAGACCGGACCCGGACCGCGCCGGAGCCCTGCCCTCGCCTCCGCCGCCCGCCCGCCTCCCCTCCCTCCCTCCCTTCCTCCCTCCCGGCCACGCCGACGATGCCGCTGCTGCCGCGGCTGCTCCTGGGCGGCGGCGGTAGCGGCAGGAGCACCGGCAGCAGCAGCAGCGGAGGAGGAGGAGGAGGCGGCGGAGGAGAAGGAGGGAGAGGCGCCAGGGCTCCGGCCACCGCCGCCGCCGCTCCTCCTCGGCTCTTCCCCGCCTCCGCCTCGTCCCGAAGCCGCCAAAGCCAAAGCCGCCTCGGAGCGCGCCGTTCCCGCAGCCTTCATGGGATCTGTGGCTTCCCCGCCGCCGCCCCCCGGGATTAAGCGCCTCGCCGCCGGAGTCGCAGCCCAAGACAACAACGCCAACGCCGCCGCCGGAGGGGCCGAGGAGGAGGACGAGGAGGACGCCAACGCCCGCCAGCGCCGCCGCCGCGTAAGTGGCAACTTTGCATCGGGAGGGGGGGGGGGGCTCCCGCCTCGCAACTCTCACTGCTGCCCCCCCCCCCCCGCAGGAGCCCCGGGGCAGGAGCAGGAGGGCGCAGGGAGCGAGGCCAGGGCGGAAGGGGATCCGGCAGGCAGGCAGATGAATCGCCCGGCCATCTGCATAATCGATAGGGCGGGAAAGGGCTCGGGAGGGGGGGCGAGGCCGGCCACGGGGCGAGAGGCCCTGCCCTGCCCGGCCCTGGCTCTCGGGGCGGCGGACGCAGCTCCCCTTTGGCCTCCCCCTCTCTCTCCCTTCCTCCTCTTCTTTCCTTCCCGGGTACGGTTTGCCTTCCTTCCGCCTCTGGCTGCAAAGCCATTCGGGATCTGCGGGACCCAGCGAACTTGCCGGCGGGCAGGCGAGCGGGGCAGGAGAGCCAAGGGGAGGGAGGGAAAAGAAGGAAGGCAGGAAGGAAGGGCTGCCCTCTTCCTCTCTGCCCCGCTCTGTTTCCCCTCCGGGCCCCGCACAACATCCTCCTCCTCCTCCTCTTGCTGGCGCTTTCGCTTGGGAGCCCTGTGGGCAGCGGGCGGTGGTTTGCAGTTACACAAGATGTTATCGCGCTGGAAATCGCGAAATCCTGGCCCTGGTTAATGATTGACAGTCCCGGGAGCAGCAGCAGCAGCATCCAAGATTGGGGCTGGGAGGGCCAAGGCGCCGCCAACCCGACCCTGACCTGGTGGTAGCCTCCCCTGTCCGCCCGCCCCTGCGCTCTGGGTGCTCTGCATGTGGCGGGGGTCTGGGCCTCTGGGCAGGGGGTCTTTGGCGGGACAGTCCTCTGCGCCCCTTTTCTCCCAGGAAGCCCCCTCCCTGCCAGCGCTTCTGAGAGGCCGCAGCTGTGGTCTGGATTTCCTGGTCAAAGAACAGTGACAGTGAGGCCTGTGTGGCCACGCTGCTTCTTGTTGTTATTTTTTTTTTTTGCTTGCTTGCTTCTCAACATGTTGTTTGTATTGCCTAGAGCAATACATACAGTACCATAGTGCAAGAGTATAAAAGTGCTACACGGAACAATCGGCCGACACGGACCTCCCCTTGCTGTTGTTGCTTTTATTAATAGTGATGCCTGGGAAGCTCGGCCATAGCCGCCCGACCGCCTGCTCCCATCAAAACTGGCGACTGAGCTGGGCCTTTGGGGACCCGGGATGGCACAGTGGCAAGGCAACAGGGTCCGTCCTGGCCTTTCGACTCCCTGTCTGCAAAGCGTGGCCTCATCTGGCTGTAGTTTTCTCAGGCTGAACGTCAGCATTTGTTGAGGAGGCAGGTCGCTTGCTCCTGAGAACTATTGGCAAGTGTATTTTGCTCCGGGTCCCTTCTAAATGGGTCTCTAGTTTGTGGCCGCTGCTTCCTTTCCGGCTCAGGGTGCTGTGTCTCCCTGCCTTTTAATCTGGAGGGTGGGGGCTCTGTGATTGCAAGGTCCAGCCTGGATCCATTCCCTGATCTCTGTGGCCTGCTCTGGTGCTGGGAGGGGGGGAGACAGAAGGCCTTGAGTTCCACTTGCACTTTCCCTCTTCCTCTTCCATGCCCTTCTCTCTTGTCCCTTCTCTGTCCTCCGCCTTTTAAAGTTCTAAAGACAACTTCAATTCACTTGCAAATCCGCAGCTGGCATTAGCGGAGCACCCGCTGTGAGAAGAAGGAAAGTGTTTCAGGGCTCCCCCCCCCCTCCAATACACAGACACTCTCTCTCCATTTCTGCTCCTTGTTTGTAGTTGAACCAGAGTGCATGTTCTCTCCTCTCCTTGCGTTTTTCCTCAGAGAGCCAAGCCAACTCACAGGCTCAGCCCATTCTGTGGTCAGCAAAGGGAGAAATGCTGGGGAAATGCCGGGGAGGCAGGCAGGCGGAGAAGGAGGCTTTGTTTTGGTTTCTTAAAAGCCAGTGCTGCCGCCACCCGTAGAACCAGGCAGTTGGAAAAGCTGCCGCCGCCGCCGAAAGAGAGCCGCTTGGAGGTTTGCTGGGCTCTTCTGTAGCTGAGCAGAAAGTGAAGTGGCCTTGACATTTGGCTGGATGGGGAAGCCCCAGGTCACTTGCCATGGCAGTCGCCTTTTGTTCCTGGCAACTGAGCTAAGGTGCCTTTCAGCCTCGCCAAAGAGGAGGAGGCTTCCATGTGGATGCCGCTTTCTTGTGCTTATTGTCAGGACACATTGAGGAGGGAGCCACTTGGTGTAGGATCAAAGGCAGGGACCTTTGTACAGCCTTTTTAAAACTTCCTTTTTCTGTCTGGTCTACAAGCACACACACACACAGAGCCCCATGGCTGGCCTTCTGCATTGAGGGAGGTGAATGGAAGGGGTTCCCAGGAGCTGAGCGGGAGCAAGCAGGTGCCCCAACTGAACTCTGCCATCGCCGCCACCAGATTTGAGATTTTTTTAAAATGAGGAATGTGTTGCATTACAGAGGCACGAACAGAGTTGTGTCCTAACTTGATTTAGAAATGCTGGGTAGTGTCTCTTTCAGTGCAGTAATCCCCTCTGTGTTCATGTGTCCCCTGCTCCGTTGTCTTGGGATTGGCACTGGGAATACAACATGGCAGCTGTATTATTCTTATGGGAGATTTTCTGGTATGGGGGCTCTGCTCAAACTTGAGCCCAAATTGGTGCTTCTTTTGGGAAGACAGCTTGGGAAGAACATTTCGATCTCATTGATTTCACAATGGCAACAAAGCGGGCAGTCGCACGAGTGCCACGGCCGGAGCAGCTCTCACAATGCTCCCCGAACAAAGCAGCAGTGGACTGTCTCTTTCGGTGTCAGGCTTCCTTTGGGCTGATTGCTGGCGGGAATCTTTTCCCGTGGCTCCCCTTTGTGCCGTGAATTCTGTTAGGGCCAGGGCATGACTCCAGGTACCTGTCGGGCAGCACTGCTATTTTGAACACATTGAGTGCAAATTAAGAGAAACCTCCAGACTCACAGGAAACGGGCTTCTCTCTCTTCTTCTGCCTTTTTGAAGTATCCTCTTTATTCCTGATGTCTCAACTTATGCTGCACTTTTGTGAAACAATTGCAAGGAAGCCTCTTTTCAGCCTCGTATTGTGGTTTGGACAGAGCCGTTGTGAGCGGCTGTCTGGAAAATATGCGCATTGTGTATTGCCGGAGTGGGCTTCATTCCACTGGCCGTCAGGAAGAGTGCCTTCAGGAAGAGTGCCTACGCAGAGGGTGCCCAGCATTAGCCAGGCTTTTATGTCCTTTTAAAAAGACAAAATGCAGCAGCAGTATAAGGATAAGAAGAGGCACGCTCAGCTCCCCCAGAAATAAAACTGGTGCAAATTCAATAAAATAATTCAGATTGAATCACCCTTATCTGAAGCGCTTGGGGCCAGAAGTTTTTTGGATTTGGTAATTTTTCAAATGTTGGTATACCTGCATTTCCATAGATTTACAATATGAGCTATCTTGGAAATGAGGCTCAAGTTTGCGTGTTTATGTGCATATATACGCATATACATAGCATTAATATAAATTAAATAATAAAAATAATAACGTTAGTAACATTATGGTTGAAATAGGGCAAGTTGTTCCACAACCCTGGGCAAGCATGGCTTGAGAAGAGACCAGCCGAGGGACCTTTCCAAGAAAAGCAGAGGCTCCTTGTCGCCGACCGGGAAGGAAAGGGGTGGCCTGACCTTCCTTCATGCCCAGATCAGCAAGGAGTCAGAGGAGTTCTTGGTGGCATTTGCTGTGGAAACAAGGCCTCGACCCCAGGGACACTTTGCTGGGAGTTCCACAACAAAAGATATCTGTGGGTGAAGTGCTTGCCTCTTCAACTGAACTCATAGCTAAAAGAACAACGGAAGTGCAAACTCAGGAGCATCATTGGATAAATAATTGGTGCAGTGAGTACATAGTCTCCTCTGGCCTCTTTTTTCCCCACTGTTGGAGCTGGAGAGGTCTGCTTTCTAGGAGAGAAGCCAGGCCACGGCTGTTGTCGCCGGAGGACCTGCTTGCCAGGAAGGCACCTTGCAGGCCCCCACTACTACGGTCTACAGCTCCCGATGTCTGTCGACTGTTCTCTGGATGTGCTCTTGAACCAGGAAACTGGACTGGTTGGCTTCTAAGTTCCCCCTGTAATCTGTGGTTTTGATCTGCTGTTTGGCCATGTCATCAAGCTACAAAAAACTCCTTGTTGCTAAAGAGGAAGGCAGCACCATTTGGGTTCACATGAACCCCGGCTCTCTGCTTCTACTCTAGAGCGGGTAAAGAGCACATGTGGCTCTTGGACGTGGCAGCTGCCTTTGGGAAGCCGTTTCTTCATTTCTTCCATTTAAATGTTGGTTTTCTCTAAGATGAAAGTCTCCCCCCCCCCCCCCCCCCCCCGCTGCAGTTTTTACAACCATAGACCCTTAGACTACTGCTCCTTCCCTAAATGGTTCCTGCTGTGACCTGGTCAGTCATTCAAGCCCAGGCCAGATAATCTTGTTCTGTTGGAGCATGCTTCACAGCATGCTCTCCTTTCTTTTGCTGCCCTAGGGTACCTGGAGCATTTTTTCAAAATCTCTCTGGGAAGGGGATGGTAGGACTCCATTGACTGCCGTGCATCTGCCTCTGCAGCTTAAGGTGGAAAACAGCTGCTTTTTTGAAATCCTGAACCAACTGTGGGAGAACATCTGGGGGGCCATCCTGTTCCTGAAGACAGATGCTTTACTGCTACTCTTTCTTTTTGTCAAGTCATTGCTTATTCCCCTTTGTTGAGCATTATTGCATCATTGTATTGAGTGTGTCGTGTGATTGATCCTGTATTGTTATTATTGCTCATAGTCTTAATGAATAAATTTTGAAGAGAAGCAACCACATTGCCAAGGTACAGATGCACGCTGCAAAGAGTAGTCTGTCAGGGTAGAAGGACGTGGATGGAGGAGAATGTGCCATGGGTGTTGCTGAAAGGAGCATGGCAGGAGGCCGGTGGTAGGCAATGACGGCTTATAGAGGGGACGGCAGTGCCATTCTCTGCTGATCTGGGACTGTGGGGAAAGGAGAGCCACAGCAGGGGTAGAGTGGGAAGCGTATTCTAAACAGGGCCCTCAGACCCCGGCCTTCTCCGCAAACTCCTGATGACTAGATTTGAGGACCAAATTCTGCTGTTTTTGCTCTGGGGGGTGGAGTGGGGGTCTGTCTGGTTGGGAAGCTTCTGTGGAGGCTTATTGTCAGGGCACATTGAGCAGGGAGCCACTTGGTGTAGGATCAGAGGCATAGACCTTTTTTAACATTTTTAAAGCTCTTCCTTTTTCTGTCTGGTCTATATGCACAGAGCACCATGGCTGGCTTTCTTCGTTGAGGGAGGTGAATAGAAGAGGTTCCCAGGAGCTGAGTGGGAGCAAAAGCAATTGCCACCCTGCAAGCAGGTGCCCCAACCGAGCCCAGCCACCACCATCTGGGTGGGCACATGCAAAGGAGCCTCTGACTGTTGTGCCCACTGCTACCATTGTATGTAGCCCCTGACTGAGCCAGACAGAACTGTAGATGTCAGGCTTTGCACAGAAAGGAGAGCGGGTGCTGAGAGGCAAGCAGGAGAGCAGCAGCAAGGCTGGGAGCTTCAAATTAACCTTCTGCTTTGTTGACATCTAATGTGATTTTCTCCTCTTCCCCCCTCCTCCTGCTTTAAAAGAAAGCATGCTGGCAGGCAAATTGGGAGCCTGATGCAATTTGCATGAAGCTCTTGGGAGAGTCAGTGTGTAGTTCAGGAAGACCTCCCAAGGGCAAGGTTGGGTGGGCCACAAGATGGAAGAAGCACCCAAGACACTCACCTCCGATTTGTCGTGAGACCTTTCACATATATCTCCAACCCACTACAAACCAGCCTTTTTGGAGGTGGCCAGGGCTCTGCACCCAGCTGCAGGTTCTACTTCCTTGGGCTCTTGATTTTGCCCCAGCCTTTTCCATTTATATCATTCTCCATAGATAGTGACCTCTGTGTCATTTGTGTTTCTGGGCACTCACATTAGCTTAAGTCCTGTGTGCTCCTGGGGTTTGGCTGTGTTTTCAGTGTATATTTTATATTGAGCAATTAGGTTGTTCAATGGATTAGACTGTTCTGTGTTGTACATTGTTTTGTTATTAAGTGTAGTGGTACACATTTTGGAAAACAATCTGTGTGCCTGGACCTGTGGCTGCTTAGCCGTTGTGTGGTGGTAGAAAAGAGTGTTCAGGGGCCATCTGTCTTGGTTCTGTGTGTTGTTCGAATGCAATTGGGCGTGTGAACCACCCATGTGGACCATTTTGGATTTTGAAGTCTTTTAAAATTCTGGGCATTGGGCTCAGGGATTCACCGAATGACCACAAATTTTAGAACAAGTGTAAACACTGTCCTCTTTCAACCACCATCAGCAGTCAAACAGCATCACTGAAAGCATCTTCAAGGGAAGTACCAAATAGAGTATATTGGAGTAATCCAACTGGAAGCTGATCGGCGTCTTGGCTTCTGTGTCTGAGTTTTCCTGGTCCAGGATCACCCTTTGCCATCAAGGGCATTGAGGCCCTTCTGATGACAGTTTTGAATCCAGGAACATGCCTGATCATGAGATACGCCTGGAATAGCTCAGAGGTTTGATTGGTCTGGAGTCTCATTTTTAGGGGAAAGGCAGCATAAATTCTCTGCTCTATTGGAGAGGTGTGACATCATCAAAACAGGCCGTCATGTTGAGATGTCACTTTAGTTTAGTCACCGACTCCTACTTCCTTCAGGCCCTGGTCCAGTGGTTGCTATTCTTGAATAAGAATGCTGAAGGTGAGAAGAGAACTTCTTTAGTCCAGTACCTCCAGTGATAATGAATGTGAAGGGGAGGTGACGTTCTTTATGCTGCCTTTCCCCTAAAACTGAGACTCCAGACCAATTGAACCTCTGACCTGTTCCAGACCTATCTCATGATCAGGGGTACTGAAAATGCTGAGAGGTCAAGGGTGTCAACAGGGACAGCAGTTTCCCATCTCTTCCCAAGCAAGCCATCAGCCAAGGCAACCCAAGCTGCTCGCTCCTGTGCTGGGTCTAGGCCTGAAGCCAGACTGATAGAGGTTTCGGTAATGGTTCCATTAATGCATGCTAAAATCACATTAGCAGCTTTTGCAGTTGCATCCTCCTGCTGCTGCTGACTCATGTTGGGTTTGTTTGTGAGCAGACGCTGAACTGAGACTCTGCCAGGCCAGGCTTCCCCTGCTCTGGACATTTGCACTGGTCTTTGTTTGCTTTCCTAAAGAGAAAACTTGATGTTTGTCTTCTAGTTTTGTTCTGTAAATTTCAGCCTAGCTTTCTCTTCTGCCACAGACATTTTGCATTATATGCCAGTCTTCTGAGCACACTTTAAGTTATTTGCTTAAAGTGAGTGTGTTGTGTGAGATACGGATGTGAGGCATACTTGGTTCTTCCAGACACATTTCTCATTGCATCGTTAGGACATATTTTTCAGATCTCCCTGGCAGTAGAGCCTTTTGTTTCTCTGGATCCATTTTTCTTATGGCCATCTGCAGTGACCGTAGGAGAAGATATAAGTTCAGTCTGGTTGGCTTGGATTGTGGCTGCTATGTCACTGAAGTTGACTCATATTTTGAAACCCAGAGTTGGGTCCCAGGTTTCAAGGAAACCAATATGTTTAAAATGGCATATTTGTATCCCATTGGAATGAAGAGATGAGTTAGAAAAGGGAATGGTCCAGATATAGAAATGTGGGGGAAGACTCCAGCTCCTCCTGCGCCTTCCCAAATCCCTGTTCTCTTGTCTGTTGAATGCATTGTTGTATCTTGGTAGATTTGCTGTTGAGTCACTCATCCTGTGTATTTTGCCATAAGGGTAGAACATTTTGTTGTCATGATACCTTATGTCTAATATTTATCACTTTTGTGGAATCTGTGGCTAAAGAATTACACCTAAATACCTGAAAATGGAAACTAGCTGTGCAGTCTCTGACTGATATGGTGCCCTAAAAGGAGGTAAAGGCACGCGGGTCCATCCATGGAAGGCAGAGCTAGTTATGGCACCTGGGCTGGGATGCAGCAGAGGGCTCACTGCGCTTCTGCCTCACATTGATGCCCATTAGGTGAGGATGGAGCAGGGACCTTGTTGGAGACAGTCCTGAATTACAGAGTACTTTTCACCATCTCCAGCTACACTGGATGCGTGGAGCAAATGGGTTGGAGTCATTCAAGCCTTGCTGGCATCTTTGAATATATCTTGTCTGTTTTTAAGATTGATATCTGTCCCTTCAGTGGCCAGTTGGCATTGTCAAGAGGGCTTGCAAATGAGAAAAACATTTCAAAATAAATGAATCAATAATATGTGGGAGGATTAAAACTTCTAATCAATAAAAATGAATAGCAGCTCAAAGGAATTCAAAACTTTGGAAGCTAGCAGTCTTGTAAAGTGTGGTATTTCTTTGCTTGGTGGTGAAAGGATGCCAGGGCTGGTGCCAAGCCTCCTCCCTGCGGAGGCCATTCCGTGGGATGCCTATTTCAGCCGACAGAGAGGCCCTGTTTGGGAGCAAAAGAGAAAGCCCTGCTGCTTGTTTTAAAGGGGAATACTAGTCCTGGGGGTTTCTGTTCTCATGTGGTTGGGGGTCTGCAGGACACAGGGACGTCCCTGCAGAGCTGTGTGCAATCCACCGTAGCTAGTCACGCTCCCAAGCCATGCCTAGCCAAGCCTCAGGTGCTGCTGGGCAAACTCTCTGACCTTGGGCAGAAGCCCTTTTAGTCTTAGCTGAAGGGATTCCGCTGGTTCAGGACAAAGCACAATGCGCTCTCTTGTCTGCTCTCAAGGCATGGAACTGAGCATGTGTTTTCATGGTAATGCAACATGCGCTCTCATCTGCCATCCTCTCTCTAGAGGAGAGCAATTTGTCCTCATGTTGTGGAGTTTTAGCTAACCACAAAAATCATATTGGTTTGCCTAAACATTTTAGATGTAACTAGTTAAACTTAAATGTGTTTTTGTTATAATTGTATACCATTTTGGATTTCCTTGGGAGGAATGGGTGCATGGGAACAGAACTAGTGATGCAGCAGGGTTGGGGGGGGGGTAGCAGTTTGGCAAAAGGGTGTCTTGATTTCAGAACAGTGTCTACAATAAACACACTTGAGTTGTTTTTGTGATTGTATTTCAGAGTCATAGGTAAAATATACCTGATGGTGATTTTGCTTCTGATTTGAAGAAAACAGAAGTTTGACTGATAGTACCTCCAGTCCTTAAAGAAGACAATTATTTATGTTTGACCTTGGAATAATCCTGGACAACATTGCAGTCTAAGAGCATCTAGAATTTTTCCATAATGGAGGGTGGGATACCTGTGTGAAATGGTTGAGGAGGGCCTAAAACTTCACCAGAAACTGGCTTTGCCTACTGTTGGTTCACGGTCTGATTCCTGGCCTTTCCAGGAAGGCTCCCATGGAGTCCCGTCTCACAGCTGTTGGGGGCAGTCAGCACTGGTGATGTGGGGATCAGTAGGCCAGTGGACTCTCCTGGCCCAGAGGAGCCCCTTCTCTTTCCAGGCAATGGACAGACATTCCAGACCAGTGTGCTTTGAAGCATGGTAGTGGTAAGAGTCTGGGCAGTTCCTTTGGGAGAAACACCTCTGCCAGATATTTGTGCCAGTCCCCCTTCCCAAATAGCCAGGCAGCAATTGGGCTGCGGCTCTCCTGAGTTCAGCGGGTCTGAATTACCTGTCGTCCTAGCCACTTTGCCTCTGGCTGCAGTTCCATTGCCAAGGGCTGTCATTTTTCTGGCTGGCACTTCTGCTTCCTCTGCTTCATTCCGCTTTCTCAAAGGTGGGCTTCTCTCTCTCCCTCCTCCTCCTGAAGGAGACAGCCTGCTGCCTCCTTCCACCCAGAGCTTCTGCCCAACGTGGATTGCCATATGTGCCCAGCCTGGGCTTATCCTGGGTCATTAATGGTGATTTGTGACTGCGTGTGTATGCAAATGCTAACAGCTTGCTGCTGGGTTAATGAGTGTTTTCACTTTTGTTTTCTTCAGCTGGGGCAAAAGGGTTGGTTTCTCAGTATTCCAAACTCTTTAAAAGGTGATCCTGCTGCTGTTAACAGTGAAAATGGTCAGCGTACGATAGGCTTGTGTCAGAGAGGTAGGGAGTCTGCATTCTGCTGCCATGCCAGTGGGCAGCTAGGCGAGAGACTCCCAGGACTTGATGATGGCCCAGCCCTTGCCCTGCTAGAGATGCCCCAAGCTGAGGTTTTGAGCTTTCCCTGTATGGTTCTTGATAGTAGCAGTCTGTTTCCAGATTGAAGGCTGATCTACTCTTGTTTTTGGTTTAGTTTCCATACATGGCATTCAGACTCTCCAGCCTCTTTTTCCTTTCCTGCTCTACCTATTTTGCTGGAGGTGTATGTGTAATGAATGAACTTTAGAGCTTGACACAGTCGGTTTTTAAGATTCTGGATTAACAAGTTCTAGTGAATGAAAGGACATTACCTTGGTGCATGGTAATGTTTTATTATTGTATATTGGTTTTTATGATGTTTTAAATGTTTTTAGTTTTTAATGCCTTTTGTATTGTATTGTTGATGTGATGGCACTGAGTTGCCAATTTGTAAGCCGCCCTGAGTCCCCCAGGGTAGAAATACCGGGAATAAATAAATAAATAAATAAATATCTGTTTGGGGGGGGGGGGGGGGTAGGCAAGTGGTGCCTGAGGGAGACAACTGCAACTTGACTTCTTTGAAAGGAAGAACCTGCTCCTGGCTCCGTTTTGCAGAGAGGACTGTCATGCAGTATACATTATTATTAATATCCTAGCTTGTGTTAGCAAATCTGTTTCCCTTTGTTCTGAGCCACCACTTTGGCCAGCCTTGGACCTCCTTTCTCCCTCCTGTGAGTTTGGACGCTGGTGGCTTGTGGTGCCCAGGGAGTTTGAAGCCTTCCTCCCCTTCCTCCCACTCTGCCCTGCAGCAAAGACTTTTTCTTTTGTAGGGACTGAGTCAGGAAGAGCCTTCTTTAAGCCTTTGTTTTTGCTCTTGGAAGCTGGCTGGGCCAGGCTTTCCCTGCCTGCGACAGACCTGGATCAGGATCAGGAGGGAGTACTGCCGCTGCTAATCAATGCCCAACATGCCCCCACGCCTTAAGTGCGAGTGTGTGTATTTGTATGTGTGTGAGAGAGTAAGCACAAGCATATGCATGGCAAGGAGGCAGATGTGCGGAACACTTGGCCCAACTGGAGAAAGCTTGTCTGAGGGAAATGGCTGTAGGCCTCATAGCAGGGCTGGCACCAGCAGAGCCCATAGGCCTTGCTGCCTCCTGGGGTTGCTGTGCATGGCACCCCCCCCTCCCCCAGTGCTTGGGGTGCCCCCCCCCCCCCTTCTGGCTGGGAGCCAGGCAAGCAGGGAGAAATTTGGAGATTAAAGGATGGGCTATCAACTATGTGCCACCTCCTTAATCCTGGCAGTAGGGAGGGGTCGTTATCCTTGACAGCATACAAGGAGGGCAGGGCAGGCCACAGACCTTTCCTCCCCTCCTTCCCTCCCTTCCCCCCACTGGCATAGGGGACAGACAGCAGGAAATCTTGGTTTTCTTCCTCTCCAGTATTTTATTTCCTTGCCTCCCCTCCTCAAAGACAAAAGAGGCCTGGAAGGGCAGACCTGTCCTGCTGCATTCCTAAGCAACTTAGTTTCTTTCCCCCATTAATTCCCAGGCGGGAGCTGGTTTGCTTCTCTGACAGGGGGATCAGAGTACATGGGAAGATGCTCACTTCTTGGGGGGGGGGCTTTCCCTCCCCTCCCTTTTTGGTAAGGAGGCCTGCAGTGCCTGGTGGTGGTATTGCCTGCTTTCGATAGGTTTCACATCATAGCAAAAAGAGGAGAAGTGGAAAGCTAGCTACTTGGAATTGGACTTAGTGAAATGTGTCAGGCCTGGGGAGGCTCTGGTGGTGGCAGCGAGTAGCTGATCTGCATGTCATTGGGATGTGTGTGGCATGGATATGACTGGTAAATGGTTGGTATCTGAACTTTTTACCCACAGCTGCAAACAGCCTTTCCACTCTGGAAAATTTTTGATGTTTTTAAAAAATATATTAACTTTTTACTCCAAAAACGGGGACAGGCTTTTACAATTGTTTTTTTTAATTGGAAGAGTGCTACTAATAGTCAAAAGGTGGTATTAGTGATATCTTATGGGTGTTGAAAAGTGAAGCTCATATAGCAGACACTTCTCTTGTAAGTGTAGTATATGTTCTTTGGCAAGAGGCATTGACAGATGTAATGAAGATAATGAATGTAGACTATGTTGTATTAGTTGTAGTTTCTTTTATATTAAAGATACTTGTTTGGTTTTGTTTTTGGTGGATGGAGGTGTGTTCCTCTGGCAGTGCATTTTGCCTAGTGTTTTATATATTGGGTTGTTTGTAGGTTTGTAGGTCTGTTTTTTTGTTGAATAAAATTAATTTGAAAAAGTTTTGACATCTGTGGATGGCTGTGGCTTCTCACTTGCTGGCTCATCCTTGGTAGCTCTACATTCTGGTTCTGGGTGGCATCAGAGTCATCCTGCCTTCTGGTGCTTTGTGCAGGTTTGCCACCTTTGAGCCGCTGCTGCCACTGCTTCCCTAACCCTCACCTCTTCCTTACTGAAGGGGGAATGGCCCAGTGGTGCCTGGTCCCTGCTGGGAGAAGAAGAAGAGGACCAGCTGTCAACCTAGGGTGAAAAGTTCAAATCTGCATTTAAAAGGCAGAAGGCCCCGAAGGATGGACGGGTGTGTCCAGGGTCAAGTTGAAACGATTCTTGGATGTAAGTCATTGAGCCAGCCCCTTTTGTCCTAGTGTCAGGCAGCCCTGGTTGCCCTAGTGCTCTGAGTGGGAGAGGGGAGCACAGGGCCAGGGCGGTGCCAGGGCAGCCGTCTACCGGAGAGCTCCCTCGCGAGAAGCCCACTTGTAGATGCTGACAGGGCTCCTTCCTCCAACTCGCAGCCGCTTGCAAGGCCTCTTGGTGAATTGCCCCGCAAGCTCTCCATGCTTCTGCAGCCCCATGAATGAAAAGGACTGTTTGAGCTCCATGGTAACCCTGAGCAAGATCACAGCTTTTCCTTCCCATGGGGGTGGTGGGGAATTCATATGCTCAGGATTGCTGTCTCCGTGGTGAGGGGAAGAGGATGGAGGGGGTTGGGGGGGGGGGTTTCTTAGGCCTTTGTATCATGCAGGGCGGCAGAGGCTCTCAGGAGGTTCTTGGACGGTGGGCCTCTCTTTGCCTCTGCTGCATTGGGGGCTCACGGTCTTGTGTGGCCACACTGTTCCTTCCGTCTCTGTTGCTGTCCCCACTTTGGAAATGCAAATCTTCTACAGGAGTGAATGGAACAAAGGTTGAGGTACACCATCCTTTGCTCAGCAGACAAAATGGCAGCATGCGTATGCACAAATGTATGCACAGACACAAACATACAGGTGCCTTTGGCTCCTTTTTGAAAACATTAGTGTTCTATTCTCTGTGTATTAAGTAGAGACAAGGCTGTGCCTAGTCTTTTTTTTTTTTTTTTTGGCAGTGTTTTAAAAATGAAAGCCTGAACCCACCAGCCAGAGCCTGGCCAAAAAGATGTACTGATTCATGTGACCTTTAGCTTTGTCCTGAGCAGCTACGCCACAGTGCCTTATCGGTGCTTTTGCTACAGGCCAGTCTTGCTTTCCTTCTTACTCCCTTTATTCAGACAATCAGTTCCCAAAGGGCTGGGCCTTATGCACGCAAAGCAGAGGCCCTGCCCTGAGCTACATTCCTCCTCAGGAGGAGGACCAGAGTTGATGCAGTGTCCAAGAGAGTGGGACTGGAGGTGACTGGTTTGACCCAAGAAGAAGGGGGAGCAGAGGCAGGGGTTCCCTCCTTATTAGCTCTCTTGCTGCTGGTAATGGTTTATCATTGGCTTCTTCATCTAGAGCTCCTGGATAGGCAGCTGCAGCAGAGCACAGTGTTCCCACCTGCCTTTTTCTTCAAACAATATCTTTTGGCTTCCAGATTTCTGATAAATTGATAAGAGGAATTGCAGGAGTCAATAGAGTTGTAGACACTTTGCCAATATAACCCTAGTGCTATTGATCTGCCAGTAAATTAAAGTCTTACTTAGAGGCTGCCGATATTTCTAATCTCCTGCCTCACCAATTACAACCTTCCAGCTACCTGAGAGAGAAGGAGCAGGCAGGCAGGGAGGCAGCCTGGTGTGGGATGCTGTTTGGGGTGGGGAGATGCCAAGATACCTGTGGGGAGGGTCTTGTTTGGGGCTGAGGTGGGAGCCCATTCTCCTCCTGCCCCTTCATTCCTCCCTTCCTTCCTCCAAGTCAGTTGGGGCCAAAAAGACCCACCCTCTGTGCTCCTGGAAGGAAGGCCTTATAAGCACACAGGCATTTGACTCGTGTCCTTTCCCCTCCTGGATGCAGGTGCTGGTGGGCCCCTACTAATTTCTCTCAGGTGTATTAGCTGGACATACTGGCAGTGGTTTGTGGAACCATGATTCAGGGGGGAGATTCTGTGGCTGGAGGGACTCAGAGACCAATGCTAGCCACCAAGGAGCCCACTTTACTGAAGGGACAGCTCCCTGGTTGATGCTTCTGGAAAGTTGTCATTCAAAGAGTTCATACTCTTTCCACTTGCATCCTGCTAGGTTTTGGTCCTGCCTTGCCACTCTCTCTGTTCTCTCTCTATCAGTGCTGCAGCATGTATAAGTCTTTGCAGGGTTTGATAATGTGGAGGCGCACACTTTGGATCAGATGGCATTGGAACCACAGGGCCTGGCCCCTTTCCCCTACTTGCTCCTTCTTGGCTCATGATTTGATGATGGATGGAAGCTATTGCCTTCAGATGTCCAAGAAGAAAGGACATTGGGTCATTCAGCCCAGGCGGGAGTCTCCTGTTTTCAGCGGTTATCGTTTGAGAAGATGGCTTGTCTGATAAATTTATTTCACCTCCAGCTTGGACTTACCTTGCCATCAGCATTGGGAAGTAGTCGCCAGATTAATGTTATGTTCTTTCTAATAACCCAGAGCAAAAATCAATGGGAGGGGTGATTCCTTCCCTTGCTTACAGATGTTCATGTTTTTCTATATTGACCTGCACCTTCATTTTGGCAAAGGGACTGTTGGAAAGGTAGAGCTTTTCATGCTGCCTTTGCTTGGGCAGCAGGTCATAACCTGGTCTTGTAGGACAGGTACCAGAAACAAAAGCTGTTTTAGGCTCACCCCTTTCCCCTTTCAGACAGAAGCAGGGAGAGGCCCTGGCCCTTGGTAGCTCTACAGCTAGGTCTAGCCCTGGTCCCTGTTCTCACTGGCATACCGTGTTTCCCCAAAAATAAGACAGTGTCTTATATTAATTTTTGCTCCCAAAGGTGCTCTAGGTCTTATTTTCAGGGGATGTCTTATTTTTTCCATGAGGAAGAATTCACATTTATTGTTGAAAAAAATTTAACATTTATTATATACTGTACAGTAGTTGTCATCATAAAACAGCATAACCAGACAAACTGTGAATCCTATCAAGAATTTCTTGTTACAACCAATATTTCCATGTACAACACTCTATGGTGTATACATTTACTGATCCTGCATGCTCTGGTGTTCTGTTCGGCGGGCATGCTTCCAGACAAAAACTTTGCTACGTCTTACTTTTGGGGGAGGCCTTATATTTAGCAATTCAGCGAAACCTCTACTAGGTCTTATTTTCTGGGGATGTCTTATTTTAGGGGAAACAGGGTAGCATTCATTCCCATACCCCCCAGAAAGGAGGAGTTGGAAGAGAGTTTGTTAACTTTGAAAGCAGTAGGTTCTGGGGAAGTGACCAGGCTAGGGAAAAGGACTGAAACTTTCCTATCTGTCTCCACTCCATTGCCTCTCCAGTGCTGCATTTTAGCTGCTTTTTACCTCTGGCACTACACCTGCCCTGGTGTCTCCTAGTCCCCCTATTTCTGGGCTGTGTTTCAGTCTGGTTGGAAACTTGCCTGGCTCTCTCTTTCCATTGATCCCATAGGAAACCCACTGCCGGGAGGATTTCTGTCCTCTGCTTTTACTCCTCAGTCACTATTGTGCAGAAGATGCTGCTCTTGAAGCTAGAGGGAATCTCTCCCCCCGCAACTTGAGTCAAGTTCCTGCCCTTTCTGCATTCTGAACCATTTTATTTCTCTTCAGCTATTCTTGGTTGAAGGGCATCTGGGATGTGCCTCTGTTCCCACCCAGGGCACACCGGAAGGAGGGAGGTTTACATTTGGGGCACCACGGCCATGCATTGCTGTGGCCAGGGAGCACAGTGGAGAAGAGCATTACTGGTGCAGCACCAGTGCATGCAAAGCCTGGCCCTGTGGGTCTTCCACTCTTTTTTCAAGAATATGAGCACATGAAACACAAGTTGAGCCTGGGAGGGCAGCCCATTGCCACCACCGGGGAGAGATAAGGAAAGTTCTCTGATTGTGGATCAATAAAGGTTAGTGACATCATATCTCAAAATGAGAGAACCCGCTTCCCTCAGAGTCCGTTATCAGATGACAGTGGGAATGGGGTTAACCCTTCCTAACCAGGGAGACGAGGGGGGCGGGTGCCAGCTGCTTCATTTACCATAATAGCCCTATCTCCCTTGTGATTTGGAGACAAGCAGGCTGGGGGGAGCACCGGCTAATTTATGGAAACAGGTGAGGAGATTTCCTCTTTGACTGGGCATTCTAGCAAAAGGCAGCTGCAGTTCTATGGGGAGGTGGAAGTGCATGAGAACAGTCCATAGGCCCCTATAGTCAATATGTCCCTGGAGCCTCAACCACTCAAAGGAGATGCCCAAGAGTTCTGTCCAAAGGCATTGGGTAACACTTTGTACAGTACCTGATGTTTCTGGTCAAGGTGGGGTTAATTATGGGATGGAGGGTCTCTTGCACAAGAAGGGGGCCGATGAGCAGCTCTCTGGGGTTTCTGCAATCTGACCTTTTTTCAAGGCTGGCTTTAGGGGGCAATGCCATGGGGGGCAGCGATGCCAATGATTGCAACGTACCCAGCTAATGGGCTGATGTCCAAGTAGAAACTGTCTTTTCAGTGGGGAAGTGCTGAGCCGTTAGTGAGGCCTGGATTACTGGGTGATTGTGCTGTCAATACCACTGTATTGAGTCTGAGTGAGCCTTCACAACGCAGGGAAACACTTAGCTCACTGCTCCTGCTTATTGAAAAGCCAATAGCAATTTACTGGCTGACACTTGACATCGGAGCCATTCCCTCAGGTGCAGCTCCTGCAAAACTACCACTATGTCCTCCCTCCACCAGCCTGCCATGTTTGCTGACCGGCAGGGGGTCTGGGTACAAACTTTTGCCATTGAATCAGTTCCTCCAGTCATAGAGTGTCAGGAGGCTTTGCAGACTAGCAGGGGCTGCTCTAAGGGGATGATGTCTCTGTGTGAAGAGGTGCTTGGTCTCTCTGTTGGCAGTGAGGGTAGGCTGAAAACCTCATGTCTGTGGGCAGGAAGGTGGGCTGATGGATCTTTGCCAGACTGCCTCTCCCAGGTGAGAAGTCCAAGCAGGCTTCCCCATTATCTTCTCTTTTGGCTGTTTCCTTTGTGAAACATAGCGTACCAATGACACAGTACTGGGCCAGCCCGTTTTACTCTTGCCAGTTTCTTTGAACTGTCATCCAGGTATAATAGTGTATATTTAGCCAATTTCAGGACCTGCAGGGCAAGAATATACTGAATGATGTGTTTATGTTCTTTCATTTAAAAAAGTGTATCATATCTTCAGACTAGAAGATGAAGGGTAGCCTAAGTTCAAATAAAATAAGAATAGAAGTACTTCTAGTGCAGACCAAGTTCTGGGTTGATTTTATCCCTAAAGCTGGTCAGTTTTTATACTGCAGACACTTGCCATCTGCTTTACCAGATATTTTTTGCCAGCAAGTAGGAGAATGCCTAATTTGATTGTGTTGGAGAAGCTGATTGTTTTCAGCCTGAGCCCCCATTTCTCCCAAGATTAATGGGGAAAGTTGGCTGTACTTGGTGGAAAAAAATAGGGATGTAAATATCATTTGTGAAAGATGAAAATGCACGTGGTCTCAATTGCCACTGTTTAATCATCTTGGTCATGATGCCACAACAGAAGGGCACATTTGCCACAACTAGAACTTGCTTTCTGATCTCACTCCCCTTCTGGTTAATGAAGCTCATGTTAATGGGATTCTGAAAAATATGAGTTGGCAGCAGTGCAGCTAACAGGGCTGATGTGGCCCTTCCATGTACGTGAGGTCTGGTGTAATTGCCTTCCATTTTCTCTAGAAAGGATGAGGGGATATAGAAGAAAACATACCCACGTGCCACCTCACATGCATAGGACTCTCAGGAGGAACACGTTGCTTTCTAGAAACTGGCTTGGTCACATTTCAAAGGGAAGCATTTCTCAAAAGCAGGGTGACTCATGTCAGCAGAGTTCACGTCCTGTGGAGAGGAAGGGCTGTCCTTGTTCAGGAAGAGGACCAATCTCAGCCATAAATACTGTGGGGCAGGAAGCTGGAGCATAGTCAGTAGTATGCACAGCTGGCAGGACTGGGCTGCTTGCACATGTGGCATGCCCCCTGCCCTACCCTGATGGGGTGGGGTGGGGGTAAGTAGTGCTGTAGTAGAGGGGCATTGCCCATGAATGTTGCATTACTTTGGGGAAGCAGGAAGTGCAGCCGTCCATGTCAGCAGCCCCGCTCCCTCTTCTCAGGTTGTGGCCAGATCTTCAGTTGGCTTCAGAATCTATGGATGGTTCTTAAAGAGATGTGGAGAAACCGAATGTTTTCCATTTGGCAAGAAAGTCAGACAAGGGAGCATTTTATCACCCATCTGTTTAACTTTCAAGCTGAGGATATCTTACATACATAAATTATTATTAGTGTCAAACTTCTAGCCTTCCACAGTTCTGGGTCCTCATTTTGGCAAGTGGCACTCCAGACGCAGAATACTAGTGATCTCCTGGCATAAGCTGTCCATCTAGCAATATTCAGGATCTGTTACAAACTAATTATCAGAACACACTGAGGCCTTGATTGGGTCAAGGGGTAATAAAATTGCATCTTGTATGGCAGATCCAGAGCCTTCAATGCAGCCAGAAGAACAGCTCATGGAAAACGTGAAAGTGGCCATGTTGCTCCATTAGACCCAACTGAAACGTTGCTAAGTGTGGTCCACTGTTGCTTTTAGAGTAAGCATAAATGCCGTGGTTCTAAAATAAAGTGGTCTCAGGACTGGCAAAAAGGTCAAAGGCTGGAGCAGTTGGAGAGGCAGTTGCAGATTCGCTGGCTGGCCAGGTCTGTGTTAGATCCCATGGGTGGAGAGGCATGAGACTGGTTGTTATTCAGCTCCTGCCTTGCCCATTTTGGTGGTACCATTTTCATATTTCTTCACACAAATCACACTATACCCCACTTCAAGTTGTTTGGATTACTTATGAGAGCATTGGGGCTTTAAGATCCAACAGGTTCATAATTATTTCATTTATTTCCACACCATTAAAAAATGAAGGTTTAATCCATGAAAGCTATAAAGATTGTATTTTATTTATTTATTTATTATTTAAACTTATATGCCGCCACTCCTCTAGGGCTCGGGGCGGCTTACAAGAAAGGCTAAAATCTAACAATTTAAAACATCTTTAAAATATCTTTTTAAAAAAATCTTAAAAACACTCCCTAGTGTATGTTCCTAGGCAAAGCCCCCACTTGTTTATCTGGAACAGTCCAGCCCTATTCAGAAGTCGGAACGTTGGTGCTGTTATGAGGAGCCAGAATTGTAGGAAATTAGGCCTTTGAGCTTTAGTTATAGAACCAGAGGCGGTCCAACCATAAGGCAAACTAGGCACTTGCCTGTGGCGCCATCGTCCCGGGGGCACCATCGTCCTGGGAGGAGGGCACCACTCTCCACCTCCTTCTCTTTCGAGCCTTCCGGCCGCCACGCTGGGCCTCCCGGTGCCCGCGCTGGGCCTTCCGGCCGGCGTGGACCCACCTTCGCACCACGCGAGCCCACTTTTGGGGCCTTCAGCGATTGTGAGGTCTGTGGGAACTTGGAAGCTAGGTATGTGGGGTTTATATATCTGTAGAAGGTCCAGGGTGGCAGAAATAACTTTTCTTTGAAGCAGGTGTGAATGTTGTAATTAATCACCTTGATTAGCATTTAATGGCCCTGTGGTTTCAAGGCCTGGCTTCTTCTTGCCTGGGAGAATCTTTTTTTGGGAGGAGTTAGCTGTCCCTGATTGTTTACTGTCTGGATTTCTTCTGTTTTCAGAGTGTTGTTCTTTATTTATTGTCCTGATTTTAGAGGTTTTTTTTAATACTGAGTGCTATCTGGGTTATCTAAGTCCACACTGCCCTATATCCCTGTTCAATGTTTAGTGCTAAATTCGCAAATATAGTAATTCCTACATAACATTACCATGTATTGAACTGCTTTTTCTGTTGATTTGTTGTAAAACATGATGTTTTGGTGCTTAATTTGTAAAATCATAATGTAATTTAATGTTTAATAGGCTTTTCCTTTATCCTTTCTTATTATCCAACATTTTTGCTTATCCAACGCTTTTATTTTTCAGTGATTGGTTTGGGGGGGGGGCGCCAAAATTCTGTTCGCCTACACTTGAAAAATACCTAGGGCCGGCTCTGTGAACCTTTGCCACTTTTATGGTGGAGAGTCTTCTAAATGTACAGTCAGCTCATTTGGTCAGTTGGAATAATGTGGAATTGTCCTCTGGGGCTTGACTGTGTGGCCCTCCCGGGAGCTGGTTTGTAAAGAGAGAGCATTTCATTCCAAATGCTAGTGATTGTGACCACTAGATGGCTGAAAAGCTTCACAGAAGTTCTGGGCTTGCTTCGTCCTTTGTGAAACTGGCCCTCTTGTTCCTCAGGAGTAGGGGAGGAGGAGCCTGCTTACACTGAAGTGAATCCAGGTCCCAGCAGCAGAAGTCCTTGGGGCCAGACTCTTCCTTCATCTGTCTGCGAAGATGATGCTGTGGAAAGGTCAGGGCCTTGGTGGCACTGTGCCTGGTTGCCTTGGCTGCATTGCCTTTGGACCTCCAGAGCAGAAGGGGGAGCAAAGGAGTGTGTCAGAATGCCCTGCCCTCCTCACCATTCTCTTTTATCTCTTCTTTAGCCTCCTCCCCTCCTTAACACCCCCCCCCCCCCCCCCGTGCCCAGGGCAACCTGTATTGACATAGGCAACACGAAGGGACGTGTTTGCCTTGGGTGCTGGTAAAGGCCTAGGAGGCCTGTGTTCATGGAAGCCTGAGTTCATGACATGGCAAAGAAGAAGAAATCTGTCGGCCACCAACCAGAAGCTCACTGCATTGCACTCATGGAAGTGTCTGCTGCTGGGGCTACTGTTGCGGGAGGTCCTGCTGATGCCTCCACCTCCACCTCTGCCATTTCCCCATCTCCCCCACTCTTTGAGGTAGCTGGAGCAGTATGTATATGGCTTCAATCTTGAATAAAAATAGTAACAAAAAAGCCATCTTTTCTGATCACCCTACTGCTTGTCCATTCTTCCACCTTTGAAAATTTGTTCTTTTTTGGACTCATCGTGGTTTTCTCTCACCAGGCCTGGAACCAGTATAAAATATCCCCGGCCTTGTTTTACCTTTGCTAGTATTGTATAATAAACACCCAAGAGATCTGAACCTCTTCCCCTGGAGATGGATCTTGTAAAGATGTATATCCTTTGGGTGCACATAAGGCACCGATGAGTACCCCATGCCCCTGTCAATCTTTAAATCTACTGCCAAAGCTGTTTGTTTTCAAAGTTTCCATTTGTTTAGCTTCCTTTAATTAAATGCCTTGAAAAGTGCTGATGTTGCTGAGACTCCCATTTTGCATACAAGCAGATGCTTTTATGTGTGGATTGGGGTCCCAAGCGGGGGCCCTTGAAGAGGTTTTGCAGTCTTGGTCTCCCTTAGTGAGATGCTGCACTTACTGCTTTACCACTGATTGCCTCACTTAGTATTAGATCCCTTTCCACAGAGGGTTTTCAGGCCTTCAGAAGGGGTCAGCCTGGGTTACCCTGGTCTTCCCCTATGCAGGCATTCAAAGGAGGCAAGGTTGGGCTGATTCCCTGGAGTTCCAAATTGAGGTTACTCCAGGAGAGCTGCCACATCGTCCTCTGGGCATCATTTCGATGTCTGAAGATTCCAGACTGAGCGTACGGCTCTACCACAAATGGATCTTCTCTTTGTTCCCTGCCCAAGGTTTCCTCCATCGCTGCGAAGTCTGGTAACTTAGGCTGTTGCTGAGCCAGTGGGAAACAGAAGGTAATTTGTTCAGCTGCAAATCACACTTCAACATCTGCCTGGCAACCTTACATCCTCTGGGGGCCAGCAAGTAAAGTCTCCCATCCGTTCCTGTCCTGTCCCATCCCCCCGTGTAGCTCTCCAGCTTCTGTTTAGCTTTCTGCCAGTCTTATTAGCAGGAATTCTGACACTTTTTAATCTGGAGTTGTTTGCCAGGCACAGAAGCAGAGAGAGGGCCTTGGTCTTGGGCCTGGCTGGGCTGGGCTTTTTCTGCCCAGCTTTGAGTAACTGGAGATAGGTAACACCAAGTACTCTAGCAGGGGCTTTGCCATTACCATAATAAACAGCTTTATCATGTTTGGTAATCAATGATGTGGCTGAGGCTGCTTGATTATCTCAGTCGTATTGATTACCATAACAGCTATGCAGCTGCAGTCGGCTTCTCGTAACCCCTGGGCTTTTGCACAATCAACAAGGCCAGCCGTTCCCGTCCCCCCCCCCCCCCCCACACACACACACACATACATGTGGCCCGTGGCCTGAGAGGTATGACTCTTGGCCTGAGCTGGCCAGCGATCAAAATGTGGTGAGGGTCTGTGATGGGGTTGATGATACTGGAGATGGAAGATGTGGAGCGGCTCAGTGGGCAGGGGCTGGTCAGAACCCTATGTCTCCTTTTGTCACCCTTCTGCTTGTGGGGCTAGAGACACTTGCTTCTTGCTGTTGCCTGAAGAGAATGGCTGGCCCTTGTCCTGGCCTCAGAACTTTGTTGAGATTGTGCCCAAGTTGGCTGAGTGCTGGCTCAGGCCATAGTTGCCACCCACCCATCCATCTGAGGCCTGACTCTGTGGAACATTTGGGCCCTGCCTGTCTGACCCAGATCACCCCCAGAGCCCTGTTCTCCTGTTTGGGCAGCAGCCTTTTCGCAGAGGGCAGGAGCTGGCTTGGGCACTGGGCCTTTTGGCCAAACCCTTCTTATAATGGCATTTCCTATCATTTGCTGCCCTGCTGGTTTCTGATCAATGGAAATGGAATTGCATCACCTCCTCAGAGGCTCCGTGGATGGCTGCTGCCTGAAGCTGTGTCAGTTCCGGTAATTTAATTTTATCAGGCATGTGAGAGAGCAATAAGATTTTTTTTAAAAAAAAAATTAAGCCCTGACATTAGCAGGAGACAAGGCTATAGGATTGTCATTTCAGTCCTGTGCCCCAAAAGGTTGGCTTCTCTTCTTGGCACCACACTCCCAACTGTCCCTTGCCCCTCCCCCAGTTAATGGGGCTCCCTTCTTCTGTTGCATAGATCAGGCTTTAGGGGCCAGCAGATATAGGGGGGATTTTGAGAAAGACTTCTGAGAAGCCTCACAAAATGGCTGAAAGCAGTTTAGGAAGTCACAAAATGGCTGTTGGGTATGTGGCCGCTCAAGACCCTCAAGACAAGAACTGAAGCAATCATGCAGTGTCTTCCCTGGAGTCTTACTGCCTCTTGAGTTTCCCTGCCTGTGCCTTAGCACAGAAGCCTGGTATTCCTCTTCTCTGGAGCATGAGACGTGCATGGGGGCACCATGGGAAATGAGGGTGCAAAGCATCTGCAGTAAAGGAGGGAGGGATGTGGGAGGGAAGCTGGCTTCTAGGCCTCCTGCTGGGACTTGGGATGAGGCTCTTCTACTACCAGTTGATGCCACACACACACACCCCTTCCTTCCATGGGTCCATGCTGCCTTCAGCTTTCCTTTTCTAAGAATGCCTTCGGTTTCCTCAGCAGACCTATCTCTGTTGCCTTGTTTCTTGGATCTCCAGTGTGATTGGCACTTGGCCATCCAAGTTTGCTGTTGAGGGATAGAAGGACGCAAGAAGATCCTGGTGTGTAGAGTGAAAATAGAAATGGCGATTCTGTCTGAAGTGGTACAAAGTGTGCGGCGTCCAAAGCACAACAGATCTATATAGTTGTTAACTGGTTGCCTCACTGAGCCCAGAGATGTTTGCACATGTCCTTCGCTCTTTCCCAGCAGCTTCTTTGGTGCCATCTGAATAGGATGCCCATTTTCTGGGACCGTTTCTTGTTGTAGTTTGGATTGTTTCATTCTAGCATTCATGGTTAGTTTGCCATTGCCGCTTTCTCCTTAGTACTAAGCTCCTTCAGCATTAGCTCAAGTACCAATGTGATTCTCTCTTAAGACATATCCTTTGCCAGCATCTCACACACACAGGAGCTCTTAGGCACATTTAGTCTGGTCCTTTAGTTTAAAAAACAAACAAACAAGGAAATATGATTGACATCTGTAACATTCTTTCCAAAAGTGAATATCTCTTCTCAGAGAGGACATACCTGTAAACATGCCAAGGACACACATTGTGGATTGTTTCTTCCCATTGGCTCACATTTCCTTCGTTGTTCTGAAATCTCTTTTAGGGGCAAACATTTTAAATTTATGCTCTATATAGAAAACAATAAATAACCGGGGCAGAATTTATATATTGTATCAATAATGAAGCTAATTGTGTTACATAATTTCAATTGGTTCATAATAGGCTTTTAACTTAAAAAAAATACTTTGAAACTAAATAGGTTTTCAAAAAAGTAAAGAGAAAATGATGGGTGCCTTGAAGTGTGTATTTTGTTTGCCACAGTGTTGAAAGCCACAGTTAGTTTGTTTCCCCCAGGATCTAGAGTGTGTGCTGCCTCTCTGCTTTGCGGCTGATACATGTTGAAGGCCTTGTTTTCTACGGGGGCTAATTGAAGCTCACCATAAATCCATTTTGTATATCTGCTAGGCGGAGAGCATGGCAGCCCAGCATTCCTTTTCCCACTGAAAAACCACTCTTTCCTTCTGTGCCTCTGGAGGGCAGAAGGGGAGCTAGCTGGGGTCAAGGCCAGTGTAGGGGAGGGCCCTTCTGAGCTGCTGAGGACGACTGGTTCCCTGCCCTCCCACAACATCTCAGGGCTGCTTGGCCCTTGTGGGAAGCACAGCACAGAGGTTAATGTGTGTTCCCCGAAGAAGAAGAAGAACAGGCTGAGCTTGCTGATTTCACTTCCAGTCTGAGTTGACGTCTGTGCTGGAAATAGCCCTGCTGAGGAAGGAGTGCCCGCCCCTCTCCTGGTACAGAGACAGCTTTGGGGGATTGGCCCCACTGAGGGACCACTCTTGTTCTTACTGTCAAAGTGGGGGGACAGCCCTGGCATTTCTCCAAAGGTTCTGCTTGCAGGATGGGGACCCAGCGATGCCCCTTACTTTATGGGGGACTGGTAGTGCTGCTCCTTAGAGAACAGAAGTGAGTCCTGGGAGACCCCACAAGCCAGCAGCCCAGAAACTGAACAGAACAGAACAGAGCCACTACAAAAGAGGACCTCCAAGTCAGGCAGGACACATGGAAACCTGGATGATGGCTTTGAAAGCCACTGGGAGGTCCAGCAGAACCAACAGAGACCCACTTTCCCTCTTTGGTTCCCAGTCACCCAGTTCCCAAGGGTGACCCAAGCTGTCTCTGTCCTGTAATTAGCCCTGAAGCTGAATTGAGGTGCATCCAGATAATCTATCTCATCCCAAATCCCCTGGACCTAGGAGTCCAATAGCCCATCCAAAACCCTGGCCCACAATATGGGGCTTTAGAGACTGCCAATAGTTATTCTGTAAGATGGAGTCCAGGGAGTCCTTTTAAAAGATGAAATGGACCTGGGGGGTGGGAGGAGGGGGTGGCTTCAGGTTCCCAGCCAGTGCGCTCTCTAACGGAAGATCATTGATTTTACGGGAAAACATGTTTACAGACAGTGCTCTGATCGACCTGACTAGTTGACTTCTGCCTCCTTAAGTAAGAGCTACCTTTCCCTTAATGACTGCCTGGTGGAGAGGGAGGGTCTGGCGTTGGGAGCATAGGTGAGGCTTGGCCAAGGGCTGTGCATTTGGGGTTCCTGCAGCAATTCCAGGAACTCAGGCCTGTGCTCAGCATGGGACTGTGCTCTTAGGGGGAACCCATGGCCCTAAGGAATCAGCAGCCCCAAATAGAATGGCTGCAAAGGCTTTGGTGATCTCTGGAAGAAGCCTTGCTTTCGAGGCCTTTTCTAGCCAGTGGTTAACTGGCAGTGGGCAGTGATGTGGAGGGCAGCTGGGAGGCCAAGAAGCCACCAATTAATTGGGAAGCCATTGCCGGCTTCTCTGGCCTAGCCCGGCCTGCAGAGGAGATTGGCTTTCCTGTCAATAAACAAGTCCCTAGTGCAGCATCAAAGCCGCAGTCCTTTATCAATCGCAGCCTTCTCTTCCCGCTTGTTCCTGTAACTTACCAAGCATTTATGATATTGATTTTACAATCAGACTGTTAACCCTCCCACCCCATCAGCTCTGCCAACCCTTTGGGCCCAGGCTGTCAGTCAGGCCCCTCAACGTCAGCGCCAGCAGTGTGGGTTTCTAGCAGCCCCTCTTCAGCTGGGAACACCAGTTTTGCCTCCTGTGGGCCTTCCATGTTGTCTTCAGTCTGGGGTCATGCTGCCACTTATCCCTACAAAAGTTTGTACTTGAGCCTTCTTCTGTGCGGAGCTCATCCAAAGCAGGAAATCTATGAAGGGATTTCCTGAGCTGTGAGAAATTAGTGGCAGGACAGAGAAGTGGTGGTGTGTGGATGGGGAGATGGGGGCTCGGCGCTCTGCCCCATAGGGCTCAAGGGGAGACTTCAGAGCCTCCCTCCCCACACCCCCAGTCTTCAGCGGAAGGAGAGGCAAAGGAGGTGCTGCTGGGGGAGCCTGGCCTGGCCCATACGAGGGCCTATGGAGCAATCCGTGAGGCCTTGTCCCAGGGGATATTGAGTCCCGCCAGACTGGTAATAGAGGGCATGGAAAGTGAGAGGGGCAAATGGCTGAAAGGACATGTGGGACTTGGAAAGGAGAGTTGGGGCCTGCACGCGTATGCATTTGCAAGGGCTGCATGCCAGCGAGAGTCTGCTCTCACTTTGGCATCTCTCTGCTCGCGGATGGGCCTTCCTGCTTCTTTGACTCCCGCCTCCAGGCAGTCCTGGGAAGGAAGCAGGAAGTGCATGCAGGCAAGCTGATCAGCACTCCAGCCTTTGCTGCAGCATGGCCAGGCCACAGAGGTTGATTTTGCTGTGCTGTCCCCCCGCCAATTCTGCTGAGGGCATGGCTCCACTGGGAATGTAAGGACACTCAGCCTTCCTTGATAATGCTGCAGCCATTGCTGTGCATGTGCTCTGATCTCTGCTTGTATGGCGACAGTACCGCAAATGCATCTTTAGAACAAGTATCACACTGGAGTTTTGCTCGACAGCATTGTTTATGTGGACACAGGTGGTGGGAGTGGCCATGATGAAACAAGAGCCTGATGAAGCTGAGGAAATCATGCGCCTGACCCATCATGACCCTCTTGTCCTTTCGTGTAGAGCAGTGGTTCCCAATCTTTGTGTCTCCAAGTGTTTTGGACTTCAGCTCCCACAGTTCCTAACAGCTGGTGAGCTGGCTGGGATTCCTGGGAGTTGAAGTCCAAAACACCTGAAGACCCAAAGGTTGGAAACCACTAGTGTAGAGGCTGTAGCCAGGAGGCACTTGTACCAACTCCCTTGTGGCCATGAGTCAGTGAAATGGCCCAGTTGTTTCCTTCCTGGGTTCTCAAGAGCAAGCAGGTCAGATTCAGACCTGCCAAGGTGCTGCTGGCTTCTGAGGGAGACTATACACACAAACGATTGTCTATGTACAAAGAAAATGTGTCCAAATGACATATATTGTTACAGTTCCCCGTACAAAGCTCAATTTGGCTGTACCCAACAAAATGAAAAGGAGCAACAGCTCTAACACAAAAGTTGTTCAAGTCTGGTATTGGGTCCAATACATATAGGCTTCAGGGATACAGTCAATGAAAATATCTTCCAAACAGATGGTTGGTCGTGTTGCTGTATACTGGATTGAAGAAAATAATGATGGAGCACTGCTCTCAAAAAAGTCTTCAAAAGTAAAGTCCAAATAAAGTCCCAAGTCTACAGGGGTCCCGGGTATTTTTGACCCTGTTTCAGGGAAAAACCCCTTCTTCAGGAGTTGTTAAACTCAGCAACAATGAATTTCTATCTAAAACAAAACATAGAGTAACAAGTATTTTACCAGCAGTATTAACAGAAGTAAAGGTAACCTATATAACAGTATTATACTTTCATAGTGCTAAATGCTTTCACTGAGTGACTCTGCTTGTGGTGATTTCAACTGCGAGTAATTCTGGAGGTTCATTCAAAGGTTTTTAAAGAGTACTTGAAGGTTTAAAGGAAACAGCTAAAATTAAGTGATTCATTAAGTCCCTGAGGGGAAAAGGTTTTAAACTTAAAGATCCAGTACATTTCCCTTTGGGATAATAGTTTTTCCAAGTCCATGAAAGGTTTTTGAGAGATGCATTCCAGAGCACAAAATTTAAATGAGGTAGATGAATGTTTGTATTGGGTGAAGTGTGAATATAAAAGAGATTCTGTAGATAAATTTTTGATTCTGGATTTATGTTCAGAGATTCTGATTCTCAAGGATCTGGTTGTTTTTCCGATATACCAGAGATCACAGTCACATGTCAAGAGGTAGATTACATTGCTGCTATTACAAGTAGAAAAATGTTTTAGTGTGGTGCCCACTTTGTTCCTATGATTATATATCTCCTTAGTCTTCCAAGATTGAGGACAACACTTACAGTGACCACAAGGATAATGGCCTCTCAGGGTGCTCTTCGGTGTACTAATGGGAGTAATTAAATCTGTATGGATTAAATATTCTCTAATATTTTTAGTACGCCTGTTTCCAAAAATAGGTATTTTATCACAACCTGAAATATCTTGAAGAAGATGCCAGTGCTTTTTTATAATTTGGATTATGTGTTTGGAGTAATGCGATAATTCTTGTGTCCAGATAATTTGATTTTTAGTTGGTTTAGCAGATTCTTTCAGTAGGGTGGTTCTATCAGTTTTTTCAGCTTTAATTAATGCCTTTTTGATGACATGTTTAGGATAGCCTCTACTTCTAAACTCCTGGCTTAAGGTCAGGCTTTCATGAATGAAGTGTTCATTAGAGCTTGAGTTACGCTTTAGTCTAAGTAGTTGTGAAAATGGAAGATTGGTCTTCCAAACCAAAGTGGTGGAAGCTGTTATAATGAAGAAAAGAATTTTTATCTGATGGTTTTCTGAAGTTCTTGACCAACAGTTATGATATTTATACACAGTAACATCTAAAAAATTGATATGTGACAGGTTGAGATGACTGGTAAACTTAATAGACGTATGTATAGTGTTAATCCAATTCGAGAATCCTACTGCGGCCTCAGTTGTTTTAAATACTATGAATATATCATCAATAAATCGGCCATAGTATATTATATTAGCATAGTACATATTTAAAGATGGATTAAGCAATATAGTGTTTTCTAAATGTGCCATGAATAGATTGGCAATCGATGGGGCTAACGGACTTCCCATAGCGACACCGAAGGTCTGAAAGTAAAATTGGTTTTGAAAACGGAAATAATTTTTCTCCAGTACTATATCTAACAGGTCCATCAAGAAATGTGTAGGTGGTTGCAATTTTGTTCTCCTACGAAGGATATTCTCTATGATGGTACGAGCCTCATCTAGTGGAATGTTAGTATAGAGTGAGGTGACATCAATCGTAACTAAAATGCTGTCCTCCTCAATTTTGAGATTTTCTACGATATTAATGAAGTGCTTTGTGTCTTTAATGTAGGAATCACAGAGAGGGACAAATGGTTGGCAAAAGGAGTCTAGATATTTAGCAACTGGTTCCAATACAGAAGATGAACCAGAAATAATAGGTCGGCCTGGGGGTGGAGTGATGCCTTTGTGAATCTTAGGAAGAATATAAAAGATAGGTATCCTGGGGAAGTCATTTTGTAAGTATTTAAATGTAGAAGAAGAAATAAATCCCATGGATAATCCCTCTTGACACACCACCCTAATAAGGGACTGAATGTGTTTAGTGGGGTCTGTTGCAATAGGTTGGTAATAGCAGCAATGTAATCTACCTCTTGACATGTGACTGTGATCTCTGGTATATCGGAAAAACAACCAGATCCTTGAGAATCAGAATCTCTGAACATAAATCCAGAATCAAAAATTTATCTACAGAATCTCTTTTATATTCACACTTCACCCAATACAAACATTCATCTACCTCATTTAAATTTTGTGCTCTGGAATGCATCTCTCAAAAACCTTTCATGGACTTGGAAAAACTATTATCCCAAAGGGAAATGTACTGGATCTTTAAGTTTAAAACCTTTTCCCCTCAGGGACTTAATGAATCGCTTAATTTTAGCTGTTTCCTTTAAACCTTCAAGTACTCTTTAAAAACCTTTGAATGAACCTCCAGAATTACTCGCAGTTGAAATCACCACAAGCAGAGTCACTCAGTGAAAGCATTTAGCACTATGTAAGTATAATACTGTTATATAGGTTACCTTTACTTCTGTTAATACTGCTGGTAAAATACTTGTTACTCTATGTTTTGTTTTAGATAGAAATTCATTGTTGCTGAGTTTAACAACTCCTGAAGAAGGGGTTTTTCCCTGAAACAGGGTCAAAAATACCCGGGACCCCTGTAGACTTGGGACTTTATTTGGACTTTACTTTTGAAGACTTTTTTGAGAGCAGTGCTCCATCATTATTTTCTTCAATCCAGTATACAGCAACACGACCAACCATCTGTTTGGAAGATATTTTCATTGACTGTATCCCTGAAGCCTATATGTATTGGACCCAATACCAGACTTGAACAACTTTTGTGTTAGAGCTGTTGCTCCTTTTCATTTTGTTGGGTACGGCCAAATTGAGCTTTGTACGGGGAACTGTAACAATATATGTCATTTGGACACATTTTCTTTGTACATAGACAATCGTTTGTGTGTATAGATACTTTACAAGTATTCTGGGACTTTGTATAGTAGTTCTGAGGGAGTCTGGCATGCCATACTTGTCTATCCTGAAGGGGCAAGGGTCACATGACCAGGAAAGAAAGCCTTAGCTTCCTCTGAGCAGGCCTCAGGATGCATCCGTGGTGACCTCCCTGTAGAAACGGCTGCAGTTTATTTCCCATACGTGAGCAAGCACTTGAGATTCAAGAAGCAGAGGTGCTTTCCTCCCTGGGATGAGAAGGGCCTTTCCCCCTGTCTCTTCCCTACTGCTTTGTCTTGGGCTGATGGGTTTCAGGCTCCTCCCCCCTGTGTTTTCCAGGCTTGGCAGCAGCGGCCCCTTTGGCAACTGGGGTTTGTGCATGCCGTAACTGCTCTATGTGGACATGCAGTCTGTGCTTACTCCTGACTGACCTGCCTCTCTCTCTTCCCCTCTCCCTCTCCTCTCCTCTCTTTGTCTGCTTTTAGGTCCAAGTCGTACTGGGTGCAATGAGTGCTCCACGCATTCCATGCCATGGAAGGCTGTGACTCACCCGTCACCTTGGGGAAGGACAATGGGTGTGCTCTCCCTCAGCACCAGCAATGGACTGAACTTGGTAGCTCCCACCTCCCTGGTATGGCTGCCAGCATGGAGCCACCTGCAGTGGAGAGCCACGGAGCCCTAGACCAGCGGCGGGGCCCTTTCCGAGAGCACTCCCCTGGAAGCACTGCTGGCCCTGCTCCTACTAGCCCCGGTGCGGAGCTGGCCGGCCAGGAGGTCAGCTGCAACGAATGCTCTGCCTCTTTCATCAGCTTGCAGGGCTACATGGAGCATCATTGTCCATCCAGCGCCCGTCCGCTTGTCCCCCTGCAGAAGGACTGTGGGAGCGAGACTGGCGAGGAGGGGGAGGAGGAGAGCGACGATGTGGAGAACCTGGCTGGGGAGATTGTCTACCAGCCAGATGGCTCGGCATACGTTGTGGAGAGCCTCAGCCAGCTGATCCAGAGTGGAGGGCTGTGGGGGGCTGGCCACGGCGGCGGGGCGCTTCCCCCTCTTTTCACGAACTCCATCCCTAGCCCAGGGGGCAAGCAAGGCGAGGCCACGGCTGCTGCCCCCACCCCCGCCTACCCCCAGATCATCAACACTTTCCACATAGCCTCGTCCTTTGGGAAGTGGTTTGAGGGCTCAGAGCCGGCCTCCCCAAATACCTCAGCCCTGGCAGGGCTCAGTCCTGTCTTGCACAGCTTCCGTGTTTTTGATGTGCGCTACAAAAGCAACAAGGATTACCTGAACAGTGATGGTTCTGCCAAAAGTTCCTGTGTATCCAAAGATGTTCCCAACAATGTGGACCTGTCCAAGTTCAATAGCTTTGTGCTGTATGGGAAGCGGAAGCCCATCCTGATGTGTTTCTTGTGCAAACTCTCCTTTGGGTATGTCCGCTCATTTGTGACCCATGCGGTGCATGACCATCGAATGACTCTGAGCGAGGAAGAGCGGAAAATTCTTAGCAATAAGAATATCTCCGCTATCATCCAAGGGATAGGCAAAGACAAGGAACCCCTTGTAAGCTTTTTGGAACCAAAAACCAAAAACTTTCCACGTCCTTTAGTTTCCACAGCAAACCTCATAGGCCCTGGACACAGTTTCTATGGCAAATTCAGTGGGATACGCATGGAAGGGGAGGAGGGTGCCCAGGTTGGGGCTGCCAGTGGAGCAGAACAGCCCCAGTCTGGCCGCTTGGCCCCTGGGGGCCTCTTGAACCTTGGAGGGCTAACAAGTTCAGCTTTGAAGACACCAATTACCTCAGTTCCCCTTGTCCCACTGGCCTCTAGCCCACCTGTTTTTTCTGAGGGGAAGAACCCTGGGGGGGTGGCAGACCTAGAGAAACAAGAGCCTGCTAACCAGCACAGCCCCTCAGAGAAAGCAGAGCCAGCTGGGGAGGAGGAAGAGGAAGAGGAGGAGGAGGAAATAGAGGAGGAGGAAATGGAGGAAGAGGAGGAAATGGAGGAGGAGGAAGAGGAAATGGAGGAGGACATGGAGGAGGAGGGGTGCAAAGGGCTGTTTGCAAGCGAGCTGGAGGATGACCTGGAGGAGAGGCCTCCCGAAGAGTCTGGGTCGGTGGCAGGCTGCAGTGGCAGCAGTGGCGGCAGCCCAAAGGACCTTGCTCTCTCAAACCAAAGCATTTCTCCCTTAATGCCTAACGTGCTTCAGGCTCCGTCCCACGGCACGGCTTCTTCTAATTCTGCTTCTTCCTTTGTCTTTGATGGTGCAAACAGGAGGAATTGTTTAAGCTTTAACAGTGAAGGCAGTGAGGGCCGCAGGAGGCTGGACTTCAGCAATGAAAGTGCCAATAGAGACAATGCCACAGTAGCAGAACCAAATGAGAGTGTTGAGGGCGAGGACGGGGTCTATGTCTCCCATCACCAGCACATGGGGCCACTCTGTGAACTCGGGGATGGGGAGTGCCCCTCGGGGAGTGGCGTGGAGTGCCCCAAGTGTGACACGGTCCTGGGCTCCTCGCGGTCGCTTGGCGGCCACATGACCATGATGCATTCACGAAACTCATGCAAGACACTCAAGTGCCCCAAATGTAACTGGCACTATAAGTACCAGCAGACGCTGGAGGCTCACATGAAGGAGAAGCACCCGGAGCCTGGGGGCAGCTGCTCCTACTGCAAAAGTGGGCAGCCTCATCCGCGGCTCGCACGGGGTGAGAGCTACACCTGTGGTTACAAACCCTTCCGCTGCGAGGTGTGTAACTACTCCACTACTACCAAAGGCAACCTCAGTATTCATATGCAGTCTGACAAGCATCTCAACAACATGCAAAACCTGCAGAACGGAGGCGGGGAACAAGTTTTCAGCCACACTGCTGGAGCTGCTGCAGCTGCAGCGGCGGCAGCGGCAGCCGCTGCAGCAGCAGCAGCAGCAGCAGCCGCAGCCAATATGGGGAGTAGCTGTCGGGCCCCCTCCCCGACTAAACCAAAAAGCAAACCTACCTGGCGGTGCGAGGTGTGTGACTATGAGACAAATGTGGCCAGGAACCTTCGCATCCACATGACCAGTGAGAAGCACATGCACAACATGATGCTGCTCCAGCAGAACATGAGCCAAATGCAGCACAACCGCCACCTGGGCCTGGGCAGCCTGCCTGCTGAGGCAGAGCTGTACCAGTACTACCTGGCACAGAACATGACCCTGCCCAATCTGAAGATGGACAGCCCAGCTTCAGAGGCGCCGTTTGTGATGGGCAGCTTCCAGCTGGACCCCAGCAATACCATCGCCTCCATGACCCCATCTCTAGGTGAGGTGACCTACTCTTGTGCTGGGCTTGTGGGGGTTGTATGTGTGTGTGCTTGTGGGGCTTGCCACTGCTCAAGAATCCTCAGAAGTAGCCACATGCTCTGGATTTCTTTGTGAATTTTAGTTCTATTCCCGAGAGAAGGAATGCAGCGTGCCGCATGTGGAGACCCTTCCTTCCTCTGCAGTAGGATTTGCTGCCATTCTTCTCTTGACAAAGGACTGGGGCTGTTGTTGAGGTTCAGAGTAGGACGCAACAAAGAGGCTTTGCTCTGGAGGCCTAAAGACTTCTCTCTGGTTCAGGAGCTTTCAGCTGCTGCTATGTTCTCCTAACCACATGCCCCGTCATTAGGGCCAAGAGCAGGTGGAGAAACGAAAAATGTGGTTCCTCTGGGAGAAAATATGGAAGATGGTGTGAAGGAGAAGTGGGCCTTGAAAGGGAAAAGGCAATACCCAGGAAATCAAGCCACCTTTTTTATATTGTGGCCCTATCTCTCCTTCACAATAGGTTTGATTGGATGGTTCAGCGTTCTTTGGCATTTTAAAAGGATAGTTGAGACAACTTTTGATGCTGGCTGGAAATCTAAAATGTTTCAATGGGTAAAATTAACAATCAAGTTGGCATAAGTCTCACCTGCTATTAATGCATGTTAATAATTACCTGCATCTTGCTGTTACCATATTGCCCGTATCAGTATTGCAATATTTACCTTCATTTTCTACCTGAGCAAAGTGTCGCAAGTCCTAGCCATTGTTTCTGTCAAGGGAGTTACCCAAATAGGTTTGCCCTTTAAGTCCCTTAGAGGCCTGATTGCAGCACCGCTGCTTCTGTGCTTGATCCTGGAGTGTTTTCCTGGTGTTTTCTTTAGTGCGTGCCAATTGCTGGAGATACCCATGTTTGGTTCCATAATTCATCCTGACCTTCATGATTGAGATATTGTAATGTCCAGCTTCAGGTGTCTTTGAGTGGCATGCCTTCTGTGGTCTTACTGAAAGCATTGCCATTTTTGTAGGGAGACTGAGCATCTCTTGAGAGGGCTCCACTGATATCCCCAAGGGAATCCTGGGGCTCTTTTCGAGACTGCCTTGCATGCCCACGACCCACCTGAGGACCCTTTTTTCCTCCCACTCTACAGATGGGTCTAATTGCGTTGATGTGGCAGTTTTGATTCAGTGGCATTTGGGCAAGAGACAGGGGCCTAGGAGCAGCTGGCTGGCTTTGGCCCTAAAGGAATACTGGTCACCATCTGGTGGAAGGGCTGCAGAGGAGGAGAAGTCATAGGTTCACTGATGTCATATTGCCCTCACATGCAGTCTGCCCTTTGCAAACCACTGTACACCTTCATCCTGGGAGAAGCCATGGAAGGGCAAAAGGGACCTTCCTTGCCCACATGAGGCAGTGAGTATTAGCATTACCCACTCTGAAGATAATGATGGAGAAGAGTGGGGAGAGAAAGAGAGATAATTAAATAAATACATTTCTTTCACTAACCTAAGTGTCTCCTTGTATTTGATATTCTGAAATATCCTCCTCTTGTAGAGCTGTATATATAGGTTTTACATATTTAAAGTCTCTTGCCCAAGTGATGCTGTAGAAGGTCCAGTTCTTCATTATTGGCTTCTCTCTGGAGGCAGGACAAGGATTTGATGAATGCCAAATGATCTTAAGCTTTCTGGGCCGGGACTGGGGCCAGCTGGTCTCTTTCTGGAATCCCAGGCCCCTTGGCTTGGCTTGTGTCACCCCCAGCCCAAGGTGGGACTCAGGTGGGAGTATAACATTGTAGAAGACCTCCAAGTGCTGGAAAAAAAACAGTGTGTGATTTGAAGATGACCCTGAAAGATAAGCAGTATTTGTTTTCTAATTGTATTTTCCGACTTTATGTATTTGTGCATAAAATTGTAGTTTGGTATACTAAATGTAAAAGTAGAAATGTCTTGTTTTTTATTCAGACAAAAATTGCACGTATGCACAAGGGCCAGAGGTGGAATTACAAAGAGCTGCTTTCAGATGTCCTAAATGTTGTTGTGCAAGTCAAGAAAACAGGAATGAGATAGAGCTGAAAATAGAAACCTTTAATGTTGAAGTAAACAGAAGGAAGATTGTGTCAACTGTGCTTAGAAATGGTATGAAGAGTATGCAATGGTCATACAAATGCAGAAAAAAGTGGTGAGGAGGGAATAAAGTTTTCATGTCATTTAGGAATAACAATAATTCATGACACAAGACTTATTAGCATGGCCTTGCCAGTCCAGTAGTGACAGGAGACTGCTTTATCTATTTTAGATTTATACCCCATGTTGCTTAAGTGGCAAGTGGATCGAAGCAAGCTTTGAAGGACTTGTGCATGCCTTCCTCCTTGTGGTGTTTATGTGTATGTTCAGGGATTTGGACAGTTTAACTGAACTTGATGTCAGAAGTCCTCTGGAGGAACTGGGAAGGGAAGGTGGAGCGTCCTTGGTACAGAGGCCTTGGCTGTTGCTTGGCTGAGCCAGAGCCTTGGTGAGACTTCCAGATTAGAACAAATGCCTGAAGATAGTCCTTGTGTTTCTGCAGTACGTTTGAAAGCATTTTCCCAACATTATATTGAGAATATTATTTGTTTAGTCATCAGGTGTTTATCACTCCTATTATCCTCCTGGATCTAAGACTGCCTTGGAATAGCTTTGGAAAACTCTTCTTTTTATACCAGCGTGTTTCACTTGTCTTTAAGAAAGAGAAGATGTACCCTAAGCATTTATTTTCCATTTCCCCCCAGATTTTCCATGTGTCCATTTCAGGTCATGGAATAAAACGAGGGTGGGGGCTGTGTGTTCCTTCATGACCGTACTCCCATTTGTGGCCCTGGCCTGCACCCCTTGAAGCCGTCAGGAACATCCTTGGCCCAGGCTCTCTAAGAAAGGCATCCCTTGTCTAGGCAGAGCTTTTTTGACCAACTGTCTTCTTTTTCCGTGCAGTGGGTGGAGAGATTCCCTTGGACATGCGGCTTGGGGGTGGGCAGCTGGTCTCTGAGGAACTCATGAACCTGGGGGAGACCTTCACGCAGACCAACGACCCCTTGCTGAAACTCTTCCAGTGTGCCGTGTGCAACAAGTTCTCCACGGACAACCTGGACCTGCTGGGGCTGCACATGAACATGGATCGCAGCCTGCCAGAGGAGGAGTGGAAGGTAGCAGCGGGGGACTCCTACCAGTGCAAGCTGTGCCGCTACAACACACAGCTCAAAGCCAACTTCCAGCTTCACTGCAAGACTGACAAGCATGTGCAGAAATTCCAGCTGGTGGCCCACATCAAGGAGGGGGGCAAGGCCAATGAGTGGAGGCTCAAGTGTGTGGCCATCGGGAACCCGGTGCACCTGAAGTGCAACGCCTGTGACTACTACACCAACAGCCTGGAGAAGCTACGACTGCACACCGTGAACTCCAGGCACGAGGCCAGCCTGAAGCTCTACAAGGTAAGGGAGACCTCCTTCGTCCCAGTCGGTCCTTGTGGAGTGGATCTCCAGCTCAGGAGACATCCTCAAAAATTGTTCTAATGTTTGTAAGCCATTTGTAGTCCCAGCATTGAGGGAAAGGTTCAACGCTGATTAAGATAATCTGGGGAGGCCCTGCTCTCGATTCTGCCTGTTTTGCAAGCGCAGCTGGCGGGGACAAGAGACAGGGCCTTCTCAGTGGTGGCCCCTCGCAAAGTCCTGGCTCTGGGATCAGTCTTTTGGATAAGAACGTAGTGCAATAATAGATGTATAATATGTGTCGTGACCATGGAACAGCTTTAGACTACGATTTTTGGATGATGTGATTTTAACTGACTGTAAGGTTTTAATGTCATTGTATGAATTTTAATTTATCAATATTTTAAACTTATATCTGATATGTGCTCTGAAGGCATTGAACAAGTGCCTGTGTAAGCCGCCTTGAGTCTCCTCTGGGGTGGAGAAAGGCGGGGTACAAATATGGTAAATAAATAAATAAATAAATAAGTATGAATGAATCTACAGCATTGTGAAGATGGATGGTTGATGATCTCAAATGAGAAACTAAGAATAAATTACCATTTCTTGTAGTGGAATCCTGTGGGGATCTCTCTTGGGTCTATAGTTTTTCAATTTCTACATCAATGGCCTCTCGTTTGGACTGAGCAATGAAGTAGCCCCATTTACTCACAAGTCAAAAATATTTAAGGCAGTTAATACAAAGAGAGAAGGTTCCAAAATGAACCCTTCAGGCTGGTGGTGGGGACTAAAATGGCAGTTTTGATTTTGGAAAAAGGAGTGCAAAAGTGGGCTGGAGCAGTAGCTTGAGACAACTCCCCAATGAGAGGAAAGGTTTTGCTCTTTGGGGTGCTTGAAGTGGGAATGCTGCTGCTAATCTGGGTCATTTAGCGGGATCCTTGCCATGTTCCAGGTGGGGCTCTGGGTCACATACCTCTTTGTTGAATTCAGGCTGGAGTGATGGGGTATTCAGCTGCCCATGCACCTAGGAGCCCTGGTGACAACTGCACAATTTTCCTGTTCTTGCAGGCTTTGGGCTTCACATTTCTACTCATTCCCCTCCCCTTTCCCTCCCTTCCCCTCTGCATCCATGTTGTCTGGGAACGAGAGGCTCTGCATACAGTAAATAGCCCTTTCACTTGCGAGGCAGAATTGCTCCAGACATTTCTATTGATTTTCCCTGGACTTAAAGCTTCACCTTTTTCTCTAATCATCCCATAATGGCTTTAGTATGAACAGTCAGGTACAAATTGCCATAAATCTAAGCAGCTTCACTTCATGGACCTTCCATTCACTTACGCATGCTGTCTGTCTTGCTTTCCACCTCTGTTTTCTTTGGTTTCCCATCCTACAGGCTTATCGTCCTCCACATCTGTTCCTGCAGTCATTGGTGACAGGTGCACTTTTATCACCTTCCACCAAAACTTCCTTGTGTATCTGTTCTGGTTGGGCAGCTGTGGCAGTCCCCATGAACAGGTAACAACAGATGAAGCTTCAGCTGAAGAGAGTGAACCCTCGCCAAGTACCTGATCTCCCAGGTTCTCCCAGTTAGGTCTTTTGAGCTAGTAAAACAGGCCTGGAACCTGTCCAGTAAGCAATGGAAGATCTTACCCTAGAGGACACGTTGTCTATCAGCCAGCCAGCCTGCAAAGCCAGTTGGGATTGCATGGGTGGCACAGACCAAGATGGTCACCCAGTGGATGAGAACTGCTGCTGCTGTGAGTGAGGGTAGTAAGGCAGCTTTTTCCCTCTTGAGAATTGTTCCATCACTCCTGCAAGTACAACCTCTGAGCCCTCACATATAGAAACCTTCACTCTGTGCCCCCAAGCAGGGAGAGACGCCTGTAAGCTTGTTCTATTGAAGTGTTAGCCCAAATGCCTGCTTGCAACTTCGTCCCCTCAGCTTGACTGAAGGAACTGTGAAGTGGGGGTAGTGGCATTCCTGCACAGGACACTTCTATTAACCCAAAATAGTATGGAGGGGCCTGTCCTGAGGCATCCTCTTCCAGAGCTCAGGCCTCCGCAGCTGGGGGCTGGGGAGCGACCTGGGAG